>NC_072415.2:90321728-90695042 GCF_028858775.2 Pan troglodytes
TAACAATTTAAATAACAATTAATAAGGACTTGGTTATACTTTGTTAGAGCTGTGTAACTGATATGTCCACCATTGATGTATGTCTACATACATCTACAAAAAGACAAAAAATATGGTGGTAGGTTAAAATAATTGCTATGCCATGTATATTATGACCCTGTTTGTGTAAAACTACGTCCAACTAACCACGTCTACAGTGAGAGGCCTGGAATGATTTTGCCAAAATGCAAAAGTCATTGCCTCGGGGTGGTGGCATTGCTTCCATGTCATCCGAATCTTGTTTTACAAATATGTTTTAAACAGAAGAGCTTTTTTAAAAACAACAAAGTTTTATGAAGAATTTAATGATGGATATGCTTATGATATGTTAGGTCTTTAAAGATAATCCAAATTATAAATACATTATGGGTTTAAATGTAAGAAAAGTAAGAAAATCACAGACTCCAAGCAACATAAACTCTCACCATTTACATACAAGGTGTTTTGCTGGGACTACAGGAGACAAGTTAGTCATCTGTTTCCCTCTCTGTTCCCATTGGCTCAATTGGAAGAGAATCAAGGCAGAGAGCAGGGCGGCTGCTCACAGCGCCTGCAGGGCTCGGCTTCATGTGGGCGCCCTGGAGGACAACCCTGGATTCTTCTGGAGGGGGGGCCTCTGGCTCTGTTTCTTTTTGACAAGCTACATCAGCACATTTTCTCCTCCCTCAACACACTCCTACTCTAGCGTGAACGCAGCTGCAGGAATGTCATCTTCTCCACATTCCCACGGTGGAGTGGGAGACTTTTTTCTTTTATTAAAAAAAAAAAAAAAGAAAATCCTCCAAACACACAAACTTCCAGGAATCTGTGGCAATTAAAGCAGCAAACATGTCTCATGGAAAACCTCCTACCCCAGAGGGCAAAGCCCACGTTCTGTCTGTTCCCATAAGCACATGGACACAGTGAGGCTAATTCAGCAAAAATATACCTCTTCCCTGCCCCCAAGACACAAAACCTCAAGCCCCTAGGCGGTGTCCGAGGAAAGAGACTACAATGGGGCATGGAATGCAGAAATTGAATTCTGACGGCTTAACTGAGGGCTTCCTGATGAGCAGTGAACCCTCAATTTAAAAACCAAACATACCTCTAGCTATTTCCCTAAGAATCCAAGAAAAACAATTATAAGCAGGATTTCTATGCTTGATACTTGAAAATCCTGCCAGTGTCCATAACAAGATTCTCAATCATTCCATACCCCTTCCTTTTTCTAGTAACTCACTTAAGTGAAATCAGAGCAAAATACACCCCATCGGGCAAATTCTGATAAATCAAATAGTTTACAACTGTGTTCTCCTCATTCTAGGAACCCAAAAGAATGCCCAGAATGCCAAGAACAGTGAACAGGCATATGCAAATGGGCAATACTGATGTTAGCTTTAAAAGTAAGGAGTTCAGAGTGCTCTGTGCTGAACATCTTTCGGTGTAATTAAGTCTTCATATTCCTGAGGAGGAGCTACTGAGACACCCTACCAAGTCCTCGGCTGTGCCTGGAGGTGAGTAACCACACTGCAGGGTATGCTAGCATTTGCAGAGTTTATTTGATGGATAAGCAGGGAAAAGTTACTGTTTGCACTTCCTGTTTATCCTGCTAAAAATAGAAAGAGATGCTCCAAGTATCAACTTGGTTGTGCATTCTCTGGCAAGGGCCAGCTTCCCAAAACATTCCTGCACCCTTGGGGAGGCAGGGGAACAGAGAAGCGGGTCCTTAACACTTAACACATTCTGTATTTACAACCTAAATACGCAGACTCAAGTCCAGACCCTCTCATCGTGGCCAATCCATTCTGGTAACTGCTGTTCTTCTCACTTAAATGGGCACAGCAATACAGAGAAGGGCAAAGACAGCTGTTATGTGTCCAAGGGAAAAGCCCACGGCTTTTCACAGTTCCTGGCCAGATGCAGCAGAAGCCTAGCAAATAAAGAAGAAAGGCAGTGAAGGCCTAAGGCTGGGTCCTTTTGCCCCCAAATGCCATGTAGTCGTTGAGAGAACATCCGGAGAGAAAGTCCGGGTCATCCCATGAGAATGAAAACCAAGTCATTCCTGGCCTGTCGTCTGAGCCCCAAATGCAGCCTCTCTGCAAGTGGGGCTCTTAACCTGGTATAAGCCGAGAGCCCTTTAGCAATCTGATGATGCTAGGGAACACCTTTCTCAAAATAACGTTCCTAAAGGCATAAAATAAAGCACAGGGGATTATAGAGGAAATTATTTTGAAGACAATTATCAGAATAGTAAAACAAATGTGTGGCAGATTACTTTTCTTATTCATGCATTAAATAACAATATGTACCGTTGTTTTTAAATAATGATTACTGTAAATGATATTTAGGATACTGGAATGCAACTACCACAGGATATGAAAATATCTCATTTCTATTGGTAACAAAGTGACAGGCCCAGCTAGTCCCACTGGGCTGTGCTGTGTGCCTTCCCAGTGAGGACAGGGAGACAGCTGGGGATGCCACACTCCTGTGCCCACCTGGGGCACTCACCAGGCTTGGAGCCCTCTCAGAGAAGCACAGGAAGTTTCCTATTACCAGGGGAAGAGAGGATTTTTTTAAAAGTTTTGAACAAATATGTTTATTAAAAAGTCAAAGTATTCACATATGGAGAATGGCTGAATTTTGGAAATAAAGGCTGGAGATAAACCCAGAAAACCTTACCCAGGGCCATGGCTCAGATCCAGGGGTCTGCTCATCAGCCTGTCCGCCCTGGTAAGGTGGACAGTCCTTTCTATTTTTAACAGCTTTATTCCGAAATAATTCACATAAACTTCACCCATTTAAAGTGTAGAATTCAATGGTTGTTGGTATTTATGCAAATCTCTAGTTCTAGAACATTTCTATCACTCCAGAAAGAAACCCCTCCCTCCCAATTCTCCCTACCTCTCAGCCCCTGGCAACCATGAGTCTATGGATTTGCCCATTCTGGACTTTTCACATTACAGAGGATTCTTGTCACGTGTAGTAGTTTGTTGTCTAAAATTGACATGGTCACTGAATTACTGAGCATAGAACCATTGCTTCCGGGGGACACAGGGTTAGGTTCCTGTTAGCCTCTGGTCACAACATTTCATCAATACACAGTCCTTGAATAATGAGAATCAACTTCCAAAGTCATCATACAATATGGGAACTTTTATGTCCGGCTTCTCTCACTCTTAAACATACGGTTTCTGAGGTTCATCCATCTGTAGCATGTGTCAGCGCATCATTTTTCATGGCTCGATAACATTCCACTGCATGACTAGACACACACGCACATGCGCGCACTTTTTTATCCATTTATCAGCTGATGGACGCGTGGGCTGTTCTCGCCTTATGGATATTGTGAATAATGTTACTATGAACATTCGTGTACTTTTTGTGTGGGTGCATTTTTCCATGTGCTAGTATTTTGCTGAAGGGTTTTTACATCTACATTCATAAAGGAATGCTGTTCTGTAGTTTATCACTGTGTCTTTGTATGGTTTGGAGGAAGAGATTATTTTAAGCAACAGATTAATTTTTCTTTTTTTCTGAGACGGAGTTTCGCTCTGTCACCCAGGCTGGAGGGCAGTGGTGCAATCTTGGCTCACTGCAACCTCTGCCTCCTGGGTTCAAGCGATTTCTCCTGCCTCAGCCTCACGAGTAGCTGGGACTACAGGCACATGCCACTACACCTGGATGATTTATATATTTTTTAGTAGAGATAGGGTTTCACCATGTTGGCCAGGCTTGTCTCGAACTCCTGACCTCAAGTGATCCACCCGCCTCGGCCTCCCAAAGTGCTGGGATTACAGGCGTGAGCCACCATGCCTGGCTGAGCAACAGATTAATTTTTTAAAACATAATTGTGGGTTTATTCCAACATGTATTAGGAGAATGCTGACTTTTCCTCTGTGATAGTAAATTCCCTCTTAACATATATTTAAATAAAATACGTCCGTGTACAGAAAGTTATTAAGTAAATGACAGAGTGGGTACGGCTGCAGTAGAATCTTGAAAATAGCATGGCCGTGACTGACCCCTCGACACCCCTGCTGCAGTAAAAAGGCTGTGGGATTGAGTGTCGCCTCTCAGGGGCCTCAGCTCTGCCCCAAACGCAAACACACAGATTATGAAACATCAGCACAGATTACTATGCAGGGAGGGTGCCTGACTGTGCACCGGAAACAACTGCCCCGACTGCCACCTGGAACGTCGTCATCTTTACAGTCAAATCCACTGAGGACAGCAAGAGGCAGCTCTGATTTTCCCAAAGACAGGACCGAGGGGCCAGTGAAGGGCTTGTCATCAGCAGATGTCGCTATTAAGCTCTGACAACAACCCCAGAGACAGGCACTGCCACCCGTGCCACAGATGAGGACAGTAGAGCTCTGCGGGATGAGGCATGTGTTTGTGTCACAAAGCCAGGGAGAAGGTGGGGTCTGAGCTCAGGTCTCCCTAGCTCCACACTGTAACATGACAGAGAAAGGCAGGGGCTGCTGGCGACACGCTCACGCTATAACCACGAGAGACTTAGAAACCCTGAGCCAGCTAGTTAAACTGGGCTACTACTCTGAGGGCAGAGGAAGAAGGAAAAATAAATGATGAAGACTGAACACAGGGCCCCAGCCAGCAAGCTGGAAAGAGGCAGAGTGTCCGAGCCGCTGCTGGAGGTTAGCACGTTCCCATGGGCAACACACAAGCCCACTTTCTGGTCCCGGCCCAGCTTTGATGCATCCCCAGTAGAGGCTGCCAAGACGCCTGGGGCCCACCTCCAAAGGGCACAGTGCCTTCTGCTGGCCTTCACCCCAGCTCCACAGTCAGCGGGACTAAAAGACTTGTTTCCTGCACGATGGGCAACAAAGCCTGTGCGCACATCTGCAGTTTACACACCTTCTTCACACCATTGCTCACCCCACACCATGTGAGCAAATGCTGTGACCTGGGATGGCAGGGGCACAGCCAGGAACACACCCCCACCCTACGCTCCTGGTCGGGTGGAGACAGACGGCAAACCAGCTCTGGGAGCAATGGACAGAGCCCAGAGGAAGCCGAGTAAGAGGACAGAGGGCGACAGGCAGAGGGGAACACGGGCTCATCAGATCAAGCAGCTGAGACCAGGCCTTCCTGAGAAGGCGGCCTGTGAACAGATACAGACACCCAGGCAATGTGAACGGGTAGAGAGTTCCAGGGCAGGGGGCAGGGGGCACAGGCCTCCATTCCAGGACCAGCCAAACAGCAAGTAGCCACTGCAGAGGGCAGCATACAGAGGACCGAGGTGTGGCACGCTGGAGGCTGTGCAGAGCCATGCAGAGACAGCGAGGGTCCTTGCCCCCAGCAACCCCGAAGGACTGATGTGGAAGCTGAAGCTCAGCCCGTCCCCCAGGCCACTGTGAGGAAGTGACAGCTGTGTTGACTTCTCAGCACCGTCAGCAGGATACCCAGGCCCAGTGAGAACTGCAGATGCAGAGTGTTCTGATCTTGTGCCAGAGAATCTGTCTGAAGTGAGGTCAACGAGTCTCCTGCCGTTCCCTTCATCACCGCAAATGGGAATAACAGCCATAGCTAGTATTTACAGAGCAGGGACGAGGAGCTGGCAGCACACTGCTCAGCATCACCCTCACAGAAACTGGATGGGGGTTACTATGAGGACCCTCGTTTTGCAAAGCAGGACGCTGGGGTGAAGAAGGCGGAGGGCCTCGTCTGAGAACTCGCCCAGCCCGCCTCCCACCCAGCACCCTGCTGCTGCTTCCTCTAGGCTCAGCTCAGCCTTTCCTCCGGGAAACCTCTCCTAGCTGTCCCAGAGACTCTGGCAGCAGATCCATGAGGGCAGATAGGGCACACTGCAACCTCACTTTGCAAGTGTCACCACTGGCTGCTTGGTTCCTTGAGGTGGTCAGTGTTCACCACCTGCACCGTGGGGCCGCCCAAAGGAGAGGCAGTCAGTTATGAAAATGCCATTTCCCCAATATGAAGCCTCACCTGCAGGTGCTTCTTTCTTTCAGCATATTATTTTGAAACAACAAGGTTCTCCGAAGTTTGGAGATGGAAAAAAAATCTAAATGCAGTCCAGAGACGTGAGCAGTATGAGGTCCCACAATAAGTCAGCAGCAGGGCACCCCTTCCCTTTCAGCCATTAACCTATGTTAGTAATTTATTTTCACATAAAATGATATTATTACTTATAGCGAAACTGGGCCTCAGAGCTAAAAGTTAACCAAAGTTATCATCGAAAGCTAACATGCTCCCTCCTCCTAACAAGATGATGGAGGGCATGCACCGTAACCCCAAGTTTCATTCTGAGGCCACTGACTCAAGCCTCCTTATCACTGAGTCATTTCGCTTCTAGTTAAATGACTGGAAGTATCACTGTTATTCTTTCTTCAGTATTTAAAAGTCAGAAGTCAATATCATTTAAAGTAGAAAACACAGTTTAGTATTTTGTCTATTAATGCTGATGAAACAATTTTTAATTTCTTTCATCTCCTACTACAGGTTAGAAAACGAACCACATAGTCCTGTAATGACAGAAAAAATTGAAAACTGTATTTTAAAAATGATTGCTCAACAAGACCAGCCAGCCACTCAACCACTTCAGTACCTCGTTTCTGGATGAAGACCCTGAGCAGGGGATTTGCACTAGAAACCGCCTTGCAGAAGTTGTCATCATTGTTGATGGGCAGCAGGTCTCCGTGCACATCTGCATAGCCAATAGTTACATCACTGTTGGAGATATGGTGGGTGTGCACAACCAGCTTGTAGAAATCTTCAAACTTCCCAGGCTTATGACGGTCCAGAGAGAACCTTCGGAATTCCGCCCCAAACTACAATGCAAGAGACGGGGTGGGGTGGGGGGGGGCATTAATAAATACCAGAGAAATATCCAGAAATAAGGTGTGGTTAGTGTACTTAACAAACAAGTATTTATATTCCACATTTTCTTTAATCAATCATCCACTGATAGACACATAAGTTGATTTCATCTTTGCTATTATGAATAGTGCTGGAATGAAGCTACAAATGCTTTTAATACGATTTCTCTTCCTTTGGGTAGAAACACAATAGTAAGACTGCTGGATCCAATGGTAACTCTATTTTCAGTTCTCTGAGATATCTCATACTGTTCGCTACAGAGGCTGATGAATTTAAAATGTTGTATTAAGAAAATAAAAGGACAAGTATTTATTAATTCTCCACAAGGGCCTGGGGAGATAGTGACAAACAGCTCAGTTCTCACAGAGCTCACAGTGACTAAATAAGAAATTATAATACAGGAAGAGGGACCCTAAACAATTAAAAGCAGTAGTGACTCAGGCAGCAGCTCGCTCATCCACAGAGACCCAGGACGGCCCTCTCGTCCACACCGACCGAGGGACAGCTCAGTCATCAACACAGATGAATATCCTGAGGACAGGATAGGACGGGCTGTGTAGCTCATGTTGTAGGAAAAAGCAACGTCAAAATTAATGTTAATTTTTTGGGTGGCATGAAAGGAGAATCCTTCCTCAGCAGGGTCCCTTGCCTCATCTGTGGTTGCTGAGGGGGCATCTGCACAGCTTGGGGCAGGGCTTAGGAAACTCAGAGGCAGGAGAGGACGCAAGGCCGGATGAAACCTCGGGACTGTTTCCAAAGGCAAAAGACCATGAAGACCTTACGGGTCTTAATTTTAAGCTAGGAAGTGTCTTCATTTGATTTGTACTTTAGTAATGGTTACATTTCAAAAGGATCAGAAGTAGACATGAAATTGCAAGAATAAAGGAACCTGGTTAAAATCATACAAGTCCAAGGGAGACAGGATGATGGTCTGGTCTTTTTCCTAAAGGCGGCATGTACACCCCCCTCAGGAGCTGTCATTAGGTGGTCCAGGTTTGGGAAACATCTAGGGACTAACCTCTTTTCCAGCAGACCCTAACCCTGGCTCAGATGCCCATGAGCTGCCCGCAGAGCTCCAGGGTACCCTCCAAGAGAGGACCCCAGGGGGACATGAGGTTAGGGTCATGCCCAAGGGTTCTGGCTCCTGTCATTCCTCACTCGGCAATTCGGGATCTTTGTTCATCAGGTGGTACATATACAGTTGAAAACTAATTAGATTGGTTCCAAAATATATACAAATAAAGTAATGTTTATGGAAAACTAGTCGTTCTATCATCCAGACATTGTATGAATGAGTCAGGGAAGGTCATCTAAGATCAGACGTGTTTGCGCCAGGATCACCTGGAGGCCCCCCAGAGTTCTGGGTTTGACTGTGCCGAGGTACAGCCTAAGAATCTGCATTTTAACAAGTTCCTGAAAGAGCTGATGCTATTGATCTGGGGACCACACACAGAGAACCACAGGTTTTATGGGAATCGGCCACTAGACCTTAACCTCCACAGATTCTTTGTGAAACTGAATTGCTCAAGAACAAATCTCCTTTTCTACCTCGCTTTCAAAAAGCACTTCCCCCAGGTTACCAAGAGCAAAACAAACCTCTCATCCATTGTGCACTGCCCTCAGCAATTAAAAAAAAAAAAATCTCCAGGGCCTACAACAATGGGACAATTCAAAATACTGGCTTGGGGCAGGCATGGTGGCTCACGCCTGTAATCCCAGCAGTTTGGGAGACCAAGGCGGGCAGATTACTTGAGGTCAGGAGTTCAAGACCAGCCTGGCCAACATGGTGAAACCCCATCTCTACTAAAAGTACCAAAAAATGAGCCAGGCATGGTGGCACACACCAGTAATCCCAGCATCTCAGGAGTCTGAGGCAGGAGAATCGCTTGAACCTGGGAGGTGGAGGTTGCAGTGAGCCAAGATCATGCCACCGCACTCCAGCCTGGGCAAAAGAGTGAGACTCAGTCTTAATAATAATAATAACAATAGTTTGGGAAAAGCCACTTTCAATGACTAATCAAAGCCCCTCTAACCTACGGTCTACATACTCAGTAAGGGAAGAAGTGGGACCCCAGAACTTGGTATTTGGACAGTTACATGCTCTGAACACGGCTGCACCCTGGAAGGGGCAGAGGAAAGGGCTCTCCTCTATCTCCTGCTATTGTCAGAAGTGCAGAGCAGAGCAAACCCTTGAAATCCCTCCCCGTTATTCAAGGGGAAACGTTCACCCAAGGATGACGCTGGCACAGCATGTAGGCGATGCAGATTCTTTCACACACAGGGGCTCCAAAACTTTAAGACACACATGTAAAGCCTACAACATCAGTTTTATGCAGTATCTTTCAGATCACAAAGCATTTATTTCACTAACATCAATCCTTGTCTTTCCCATCTCACATAGCTCATATATACTCACACGGTTTGCATCTGTGTCCCCACCCAGGTCTCATGTTGAACTGTAATCTCATATATACTCATACGGTTTGCATCTGTGTCCCCACCCAGGTCTCATGGTGAATTGTAATCCCCAGTGTTGGAGGAGGGGCCTGGTGGGAGGTGACTGGATCATGAGGGCGGAGCTCTTATGAATGGTTAAGCCCAACTCCAGGTGCTGTTCTTGTGATGGTGAGTGAGTGAGTGATCACGAGATCTGGTTGTTTTAAAAGTGTGTAGCACCTTCCCCCTCTTTTAGTCCTGCTCCTGCCATGTAGGATGCCTACTCCCATCTTGCCTTCTGCCATGAGTAAAAGCTCCCTGAGGCCGTCCCAGGAGCAGATGGTCACCATGCTTCCTGTGCAGCCTGTGGAACTGTGAGCCAATTAAGTCTCTTTTCTTTATAAACCACCCAGTCTCCATTCTTTCTTTACAGCTATGTGAGAATGGACTAATACATATACCAACTTCCAAAGCAATTTCCTTGTATCACTATATGGCTTTCGTCTAACTGAATACATAAGATAATTTAATCATGTCTAATGCAACTAGTAAGAGTGTTTTTGAATTTTATATAATTCTCACTTCAGTATCCCCGCAAAGGGATACAGCTCACTTTCACCTCAGGAACGCCAGGCCTCCCTGAAACAGCATAGGCTAAATGTTAGTTCTACAATGTTTCAGTCTTAACTTTATTTAGCAACTAACCTAAAACACATCTCAGTTTCTCAGTACATTCAATAATTTTCTCAAAATATGTCTTAGCATGTTAACTTGAAATGAAAAATAAATTCAGACTGTTTCCTGAGAGAAAACAAGGTTGATTTGTGTTTAATGATGAGGCTGACTTTGCCAACCCAGCTATATGGTAAACATGCTTCATATGTTGAATGAGCTCCAAAGTTTTGACAAAAAGAGATGTGAAATGTGACATGACAAAAGCATTGTATTTAAAAATCATATTGGTATTGGGTACTAAATATTTTTATTTCCCCATCATATCAGATTAAACAAGAGTCCTCTAAATGAAGGAATTAGCAGGTATAATTCATTGTCACATACTTCTTGGTAAAGTCCTTTCAGTATACTTACCAGAAACTGAAACAGTGAATGGCTCTAATGACCAGGCAATAAACCTTGCAAGTCAAGTAGTTTCCAATTACTTGCTTTTAACAAAATATAAAGTTGTCCTAACTGAACTGTCAGCTAATTATCAAAATAATTTTGAGAGACCACCCTATTATTTTTGTCACACAACCTGTTGAGAGTTCAAAGAACTGAGCTGTGCTTAGGGGCCTTCACTCTCATCTACCTGAGTGTGCAAATGAAGCTTCACAGTGTTGACACCCAACAATAAAAATTGCAAAACAATTAGTGCCAGCCTACCTCATTTATCAATAAATACTTAACAGTAAATGAAAGATTCTTCAAATGTTTATTTGGATGGCTAGTGATTATCCATAAATACTTAACAGTAAATGAAAGATTCTTCAGATGCTTATTTGGATGGCTAGTGATTATCAATAAATACTTAACGTAAATGAAAGATTCTTCAGATGTTTACTTGGATGGCTAGTGATTATCAATAAATACTTAACAGTAAATGAAAGATTCTTCAGATGTTTACTTGGATGGCTAGTGATTATCAATAAATACTTAACGTAAATGAAAGATTCTTCAGATGTTTACTTGGATGGCTAGTGATTATCAATAAATACTTAACAGTAAATGAAAGATTCTTCAGATGTTTATTTGGATGGCTAGTGATTATCAATAAATACTTAACAGTAAATGAAAGATTCTTCCAATGTTTATTTGGATGGCTAGTGATTATCAATAAATACTTAACAGTAAATGAAAGATTATTCCGGTGTTTATTTGGATGGTTAGTGATTATCAATAAATACTTAACAGTAAACGAAAGATTCTTCAGATGTTTACTTGGATGGCTAGTGATTATCAAATTGCACAACTATGTTCCAATCACCATTTGATAATACTTGTTAATAACTCAATCTAGAAATTTGCTATAACAATCTATTTCATTTATAATTGTGGTAAAACACACATAAAATTTACCATATTAGCTCTTTTTAAGTGTACAGTTCAGGAGTGTACATTCACACTGTTATGCACCCACTCTCTAGATTGCTTTTCATCTTGCAAGCTAGAACCCTATACTAGTAAACAACTTAAAAATATTTTTAACAAATAGAGCCCCAGGACCACAAGAGAAAAATATTTGAACTTCAATTTATACATATTTTTTGTTGCAGAGAAGAGTAACAGGGGTAACGAAGCATAAGTTATTAGAATAAAATATTAGGACAAAAATCTCTTGAGGGAGTAATGGGAAGAAGAAATCAAAGAGAAAAAGAAACCATGTATAATTTCTGATTAGAAAAGAGCTCTTCAGAGTCAGAAAAGTGGCAAAAATAAGAGTCTGTTTATCCTATTTTAAAATGCATGATAGTGGTATCAAATCACTGCAGCATTTAGATTTCACTGGCTGTATTTAGAAGATCATGCACCAAAAGCTTTATTTGTAATGGAATATTTACAGCATGCTGTAAATTACATCCTTTGCAAACCATTTATATTTACTAAAAAAAATTCAGGTACCAACTTAAAAATATATCATCCCCTTTTATAGTGGTAGTTTTTCAAAATTCTTTCAGGCTTCATGTGACATTTGAGGACCACTACATCAGAGTTCAGGGATCACTATGAAAATGCCTAAACCACCATTAAAGGTTAGCAGGAGACTTGGCACTCCCTAATATTTTCATTGTTTTTCATGTGGGTGTTTGTTCGTATAGCAGGACTTACAACAGGACGGCTGCTTCAACATCTGCTAGGCTTCATTCATTCACCTACTATCCCGCACATAAAATGCCTCAAAGGGCGCCATCCTATCCCGGGAGGTCATCTCCTCACTCCAAACCAGTGACCAATTTCAATGAAAGATCAATACTCAAGCCAGGCATGGTGGTATACACCTGTAGTCCCAGCTACTTGGAGGCTGAGGCAGGAGGATCACTTGAGCCCAGGAGTTCCAGGTCAGCCTGGGCAACATAGCAAGACCTTGTTTATGTTAAAAAAAAAAATCAAATTTCCTAAAAAAGATTGCATCGCTGTGCCTGGCCTAGGTTAGTAGCAAGTTAATAGATAACCCCATCAAAAAGTCCACATTGGCCAGCGATGGCTGATGCCTGTAATCTCAGCACTTTGGGGGGCTAAGGGAGAGTCCGAGACCAGTCTGGCCAACATAGTGAAACCCCATCTCTACTAAAAATACAGAAAAACTTAGGCAGGTGTGGTGGCACACGCTTGTAGTCCCAGCTACTTGGGAGGGTGCTCCAGGAGAATTGCTTGAACATAGGAGGCAGAGGGTGCAGTGAGCCAAGATTGCACCACTGCACTCCAGCTTGAGTAACAGAGTGAGACTCCATCTCGAAAAAAGAAAACAAACAAACAAAAAAAACACACCTTTCCCTCACCAGTACCCTGACACTATGAGCTGTATCATTTTCCCTTAAAAGGACCCATGGTTCCGAGGCAAAATGGCTGATTCCAGGTATATGGCAAGAAATGTGTGTAAGCCTATGAATCCCATGTTTATTTTTAAAGAATAAGATTATTTGTTATTGGGAAATACACAGGTGTGCAAATTCTTATTCTTCAATGCTTCTAGCTAAATGAACCCTCATTCATTATTTAGATAATGATTATTCTATTTTGTAGTTGACCCCAACTATTATTCCTACAACAGGATAGTAAAAAACGGGGTTGGGGGAGATTTCATCTTTTAAAATTATTAAAAATTATCTCAAATACAAAATACCAAGATCAATAAGCAAAAGCGTATCAGCGTCTGGCTAGGTGTGGTGGCTCACACCTGTAATCCCAGGACTTTGGGAGGCCAAGGCAGGTGGATCGTTTGACTCTAGGAGTTTGATACCAGCCTGGGCAACATGGGGAAACCATGTCTCTACAGAAAAGTACAAAAATTAGCCAGGCGTGGTGGCACACGCCTGTAGTCTCAATCACTTGGCAGGCAGAGGCAGGAGGATCATTTGAACCTGGAATGTGGAGTCTGCAGTGAACTGAGACTGCACCATTGCACTCCAGCCTAGATGACAGAGTAAGACCCTGTCTCAAAAAATACAAAGTGTATCAAAAGCTTCTAAATGCAAATCATTTTTATTTTCTTTAAAATGTATTCAATGATAACATCATTATACTATAAATAGAAAATAAGAAATGTCCATCTATCACCTATATCATATCAATCTCTATTAATCATATCTATCTATTCCCCCAACTCTAACTTCTTATCATAATTTTGACCCTTTTCCTTCCAGAAGAAGGGATAGAGCTCGAGAAGTGCTTGTTGAATGAATAATACCTTGGAGCCAGTTGCAATAAAAGTAATGTTCCATACAGCTCTTGGTCAATAAGCAAGGAGACAAAAAGATGATGGAAACCCAAGACAGCTAGGAGCCTGGGAAGCACGACAGGAAAGATGACAGGACAGTGCTGTTTTAAGTTAATCTCCAAGCACTTCCAGAATGGAAGACTAGGACCTGCAAATCTCTGCTTATCCATTAAAGACAGAATACTGGGAAAAACTGTCAAAACCAAGTTTCAGAGAACCGTGGAAATTAATCAATGGCTTGCAACAATGCAAGGAGTGTTTATTCTAGAAAAGCAGCTGAATCTCAGTAAGAGCAGCAAGCTTTGCGGTGCTTTCACTTCCTATCCACCTCTCCTCAACTGTGAAATCCAGCAGCCTCACAGCCTGGGAGGGAGCAGAACCAGTCTGGAAGTTCCCCAAAGCCCACACTCAGGACTGTCATCGTCAGACCTGTCTTGCAGCTCCAGGAAAAGCCCTACTCATAGGGTCAAGTTCAGTGGGAAAAGCCTTGTCCCCAGGGCATTTGCTGAAAACAATCAGCATCAGCTGTTTAATATTTAAAGCTAATATGATCAAAGTTTAAAAAAAAGTTTTTTTCCATGGGCCAAGTTTATTTTGTTAGTAGGACCAAAATAGGTTATCTACAAAGGGAACAACTAATTATAAACAAATAATTATTGCATACTCCCTGCCAATTTTACATCTCTTGCCAGATACAAAGCATTTACTTTAATGAACTTACAACGAGTTACTTGCCTAAAACCACGGAAAGTGGGGATATTTTCAAAGCAGCTGCTTATGTGATATGACTGGCAAAACCTCCCCACCCCCCATCCCCAAACACACGTCACTAGTCATTCCTTTGAGTCGATACATTGAAGGCCTCTGTTAAAATATGATCTGCTGACAGACAAATGGAACTATTCACATTTAGTTCAAACTAGTTGATTGAGTTTCTTAGTCACTTAGTAAAAGGTCCTTTGTGAAAGGGACCCAGTAGCATTTTTTTCTTTTTTTTTTGAAAAGCCATCTGTATTTTTAGGTTTGCTTTTAAGTGAAAATTTTACAACATGCTTGAAATTAGATCCTCTGCAGCTATTTATATTTCTTATGATAAAAATTAGATGCCAATTTAAAAATATATTATCTCCTTTATACTTGTTCTTAAAATTCTTTTAGAGGATATGTGATACTTGAAGATTGCTGCACTATGGTATAGAGATCACTGTGAAAGTGCCTGAGGAATAGTTACCATTGGGGCAAACAGGAATTGGACAAACACGTTTAAAAGACAATGCTGGGATGCATACCCATTAGGATGGCTACTATCGAAAAACCAAAATAGTAAGTGTTGGCAAAGATGTGGAGAAATTGGAATCCTTGTGCACGACTGGTGATAACGTAAAGCAGTGCAGCTGCTGTGAATAACAATATGGCAGTTCCTTAAAAACATTACAAATAGAATTACCATATGATCCAGCATTCTACCTCTGGGTATATAACTAAAATAACCGAAGGCGGAATCTGGAGGAGATATTTGTATATCCATGTCCATAGCAGCATCATTCACAATAGCTAGAATGTAAAAACCTAAGTATCCATCAATGGATGAATAGGCAAAAGGTGACACATACATACAATGGAATATTATTCCATCTTCAAAAGGAAGGAAATTCTGATGTGCTACAACATGGACGAACCTTGAGGACATTATGCTGAGTGAAATAAGCTGGTCACAGAAGGACAAATACTGTATGATTCCACTTATATGAGGTAAATAGAGTACTCGAAATTTTATCACAGAGACAGAAAGTAGTATGGTGGGTGCCAGGGGCTTGAGGGAGGAGGAATGAGGAGTTTGAATGCAGAGTTTGAGTTTTACAAGATGAAAAGAGTTCTGGAAATGGGTGATGGCTGCATAACAATATGAATATACAGCAGGTCCTCAAATAATGTTTCATTCAACGTTATTTCACTACAATACTGATAAAAAAAAATCGATTCCCAGCCAGGGCCACACTGTCTGTGTGGAGTCTGCATGTTCTCCTCACATTTACATATTCTCCAGTTACTCCAGTTTCCTCCCACATCCCAAAGATGTGCACATTAGGTTAACTGATGAGTCTAAATTGTCCAAGTCCTTGTGGGTGTGTATGTGAGTGTAACCTGTGATGGAATGGTGTCCTGCCCATGGTTGGTTCCTGCCTTGTTCCCTGAGCTGCTGGGATAGGTCCTAGTCACTCATAACCATGAACTGGAATAAACAGGTTGGAAAATAAGTGAATGAATACATACAAATTATTGTAAAATAAAAATCTGTAATCACACAAATACGTGGCAAGAAATGACTGCGATAAATGCTGCAGTATGAAAGTGCCGGCCATATTTGTTATTGTTTGCTTTTGAACTGCATGGTGGTGGGAGGTGCTCATGACAATTTTCACTTTGCAAACAGTTATTCCTTGATTTAATCCACCACCGCTACAACCGCTGTCAGTCACTGATTCACCAAAAATTGGGTAAATAATTATCTTGTTTTGGCTGGGTGTGGTGGCTCAAGCCTGTAATCCCAGCACTTTGGGAGGCCAAGGCGGGCGGATGATGAGGTCAGGAGATCGAGACTAGCCTGACCAACATGGTGAAACCCCATCTCTACTAAAAAATACAAAAATTGGCCGGGTGTGGTGGTGCACGCCTGTAATCCCAGCTACTCAGGAGGCTGAGACAGGAGAATCACTTGAACCCAGGAGGCAGAGGTTGCAGTGAGCCGAGATTGTGCCACTGCACTCCAGCCTGAGCAACAGAGCGAGACCCCATCTCAAAAAAAAAAAATTATCTTGTTTTTATCAATCTTTCTTAAATGTATAGCTCACATTTATTTCAAATGTTTAATATAATAAATATTTGGGGTCTTTATTTAGAAGTTTGGTGATGTTTTTGTGACGAGAAATATGTTGCAGGAACTTAACTCTTGTTTATATCAATCAGCCCATAGTAAATTGGTTTTATTACCAGTGGTTTTGCTTAAAGTCACAGTTTCCAAGAACCTATCGATGATAAGTGAGGACTTACTGGACTTAATACTACTGAAGTGTACACATAAAAATGGTTAAGACGATGAAGTTTACGTCTATTTTACCACAATTTTTAAAAACGAAAAACAGAAATCCTGGGGAGTGAGCTGTTCAAAGAAGGCTTTGAAAAGCTCTGATACATTCCAGAGATCTAGACAGCTACACAGGGGCAGGGCTTTGTGCATGGCCATGAAAGACCTGAGGCACCTGTGATCTTTTACATCTGACTCTGGGGTTCTGTGCAATCAGAAAGTGAAAGCTAAAGCAGACTTGGACTACCAGAATGTTGAAGCTGTGTCCCAACAGATATAGAGCCACTCTACAAAGGCTGGGAGACTTATAGCTTCAAGGCATTTAAGGAAATCTCTATCTAATCATTAGCTGAACACTCAGCACACTAAGCAAAGATTGAAAGTCACACATGACAAAGAATACAGACTTCATAGAATTAGTCCAGGAAAGTCACTAAAAAATCCAACAGCAACAACAACAAAACCCTTGAGAAGGAAAAAGGTCCTACTCTTTAAAATGTTCAGTTTTGGCCGGGGGCGGTGGCTCACGCCTGTAATCCCAGCACTTTGGGAGGCAGAGGCAGGCGGATCATGAGGTCAGGAGATCGAGACCATCCTGGCTAACACGATGAAACCCCGCCTCTACTAAAAATACGAAAAATTAACCAGGCGTGGTGGCGGGTGTCTGTAGTCCCAGCTACTCGGGAGGCTGAGGCAGGAGAATGGCATGAATCCGGAAGGCAGAGCTTGCAATGAGCCGAGATCGCGCCACTGCACTCCGAGAGTGAGACTCCATCTCAAAAAAAAAAAAAAAAAAGTTCAGTTTTGAGCAAAACTAAGAGATACACAAAGAAACTGAAATAAAAAGCCCATGCAGAGGAAAATAAAGCAGTCAGTAGAAACTGTCCATGAGGGGGCCGAGATGTTGTACTTCCTAGGCAAAGATTTTAAATTAGCTATTATAAATATTTTCAAAGAACTAAAGGAAACCATTTCTAAAGAACTAAGGGAATGTATAAGAATGATACCGGACAGGCGCAGTGGCTCACGCCTGTAATCCCAGCACTTTGGGAGGCCAAGGCAAGTGGATCACGAGATGTCAGGAGTTCATGACCAGCCTGGCCAACATGGTGAAACCCTGTCTCTACTAAAAACATAAAGACAAAAAATTAGCCAGTTGTGGGGGTGGGCGCCTGTAGTCTCAGCTACTCTGGAGGCTGAGGCGGGAGAATGGCATGAACCCGGGAGGCGGATCTTGCAGTGAGCTGAGATCACACTACTGTACTTCAGCCTGGGCAACAGAGCGAGACTACATTTCAAAAAAAAAAAAAAAAAAAAAAAGAATGATATCTCACCAAATAGAGAATACCAATGAAGAGATAACAATTATAAAAGTAGACCCAAGTAGAAATGCTAGAGTTGAAAATTACAAAACCAAAATACAAAATTCAGTAGAGGCACTCAACAGCAGATTAGAGATGGCAAAAGAAAGAATCAGCAAATTTGATAGGTACATTGAGATTATCCAATCAGAGGAGCAGAAAGAAAAAAGAATAAAGAAAAATGAACAGAGCCTCAGAGGTCTGTGGGATACCATCAAACAAATCTGGAGGTCCCAGAGGAGAGAAAGAGGAAAAAAAGGCAGAAAGGCTATTTGGAAAAATAATAGCCAAAATTTTCCATTAAACTTTTCATTTGATGAAAAATTAATCTATATATTTTAAAAAGTTTAAGTGTATCCTACTTGCAGTTTGTTAAAGAGGTCCATACCTAGACACATCACATGCAAACTGCCAAAAAAAAGAGAGAGAGAATCCTGAAAGCAGCAAGAGAAAAACCATTCCTCTTGTATAAGAGATCATCAGAGTAAGATTAACAGCTGGCTTCTTGTTAAAAAAAAAAATCCATGGAGACCAAAATGCTGTGGAATGACATACTTCAAGTTTGGGGAAGGCAGTGGGGATAATTCTATATCCGGCTAAGCTATCCTTCCAAAAATGAAGGAGAAGGAAAACAAAAAGTGAAGGAAACATGAGATATTCCCAAATTAATAATAAACAAATAACACTGAGATAATCTGTTATTAGAAATACTAAAGGGCCCTATAAGAAATACTAAAGGGCCTCCTCTTTCAGGCTGAAATAAAAGAACATTACACATAACTTGGATCTACAAGAAGAAATAAAGAGCACTGTTAAAAGTAACTAGATAGGTATATAAAAATGATAGTATAAATGTATCTTTGTTTGCTTGTAACTCATTCTTCTGATTTAAAAGGACAACTGCAGAAAACAATAACTATAAAAATGTTTTGACAATGTTATATGAAAATGTAATTTGTATGATGACAATACCACAAATAATAGGGATGGGAATAGAGTTATATCGGAGCAAAATTTTTGTATATAATTGAAATTAAGTTGGTATCAATCTGAGCTAGATTGTTTTAAATTAAGATGTTAACTGAAATTAAATGTTAATTGAAAAGCCATCACTAAGAAAATACAGTAAAAGAAACAACAAAGAAATAAAACTGTACGTAAAAATATTTAACAGAAAAGAAAGCAATAATGGAGAGCAAAATGATGAGACAGAAAATAAACAGCAAAATGACAGGCACAAATCCTACTATGTCAGTAATTAAATGTAAATGAATTCAATATTCTAATAGAAAAAGGCAGAGATTGGCAAAATGGATTAAAACACAAAACACAAATAGAAACAACAATCATTCTCCAATTATATGAGGAGACATGCTTTACATTCAGGGAAACAAATAGGTTGAAAGAAAGGGGATGGAAATAAATATAGCATGCAAACAGTACCTAAAAGACAGCTGAAGTGGCTATATAAACAGCAGACAAAATAGACTTTAATGCAAGAGAAAAAGATATTTTATAATACAAGGGTAAATCTATCAGGAAGACATAACAATTATAAACATATATACATGTGACAACGGAGCTCCAAAATAAATGAAGCAAACACTAACTTAAAAAGAGAAATAAATAGTTCAACAATACATGAACAGTTCAACAATAAATGTTGGAGACTTTAATATCCCATTTTTTATAATGAATAAAACTAGGCAGAAGATCAACAAAAAATAGAAGACTTAAACAACACTATGAACCAACTAGACCTGGCAGACATCTGTATAATACTGCACCCAACAACTGCACAATAAATATTCTTCAAGTACACATGAAACATTCTCTAGGATAGACCATACTTAGGCCCTAAAACAAGTCTCAATAAGCTTAAAAGGACTGAAATCATACAAAGTATGTCTTCCAACCACAATAAAATGAAATTAGAAATCAATAAAAGAAGAAAATGTGAGAAATTCACAAATAAGTGCTAATTAAACATACCCCTAAATAACCTATGGAATTAAAAAGAAATCACAGGGGAAATTAGAAAATATGTAGAGATTAATGAAAATGAAAACACACCACACCAAAATTTATGGGATGCAGCTAAGGCAGTGTTGAAAAGGAAATGTACAGCTGTAAACACCTATATTTAAAAAGAAAGATTTCAATTCAATAATAGAAACTTCCACCATTAGAAATGAAAAAGGAAATGCAAACTTAATCTAAAGCAAGCAGAAAGTAGAAAATAATAGCGGTTAGGGTGGAAATAAACGGAAGACTCAAAAAACAGAGAAAGTGACAAAATCAAAAGTTGGTTATTTGAAAATACTAACAATATTGACAAATCTTTAGGTAAACTAACCAAGAAAATAATGAGAGAAGATTCAAACTACTAAAATCAGTAATGGTGAAGGGGACATTGCTATGGGCCTTAAGGAATCAAGGTTTATAAACTTTCTAGTAGCAATGATCACACCTAGCATGCAAGGAACCAAGACTCCTTGGAGAAATCACTGATTGAAGGGCTGGTACAGGAAATATACATGATGTGCCTTGGGTATTTTATAATACCAGAAAGTAAAGAAGTGCCCAAAAACAAAGCCCATAATCATGTGGGTATGTCAAAGGGAAATAGAAACCAACAGAAAAAGCTCCCAGTGACTGAAGCTGGAACAATTTGAGCAAGTAGTATTAGATTATAATTCAAAGTACAAATAAAATCCATGACTCCACAATGATGTAAATGACTGAGTACATAAATGAGGGAGAGTAGACAGGTCTACCATACAGAAGAATACCAAATAATTTATTACCAAATAGATACACCACCCTCAAGGATGTAGAGCATAACTTCCCACCTCTTATGTGTAAGGCACATGGAATGTGTTCATTCCAAAACCTACAGTATAAAAAGGGGGAAGAAAGAGTAACTCTACAGGGGAGAAACCGGGCAAACACTCTCAGCCAGGTAACCAAGATCAACATCCACAGTAATAAGTAATGTTGATAGCATGTATCTTGATATGATGTGATCAAGATACCACTTTACCACTGTCTTCTTCTTCCCCCAAACCCATAATCCCAGTATAATGATGAGAAACATAACAGACAAATCTCAATTGAGGGACATTCTACAAAATGTCTGAAGAGTACTCCTCAAAACTATCAAGGTCACCAAAAACAAGAAAAGTCTGAGAAATTATCACAGCTAAAAGGAGCCTAAGGAGATGTATTAGTCTGTTCTCATGCTGCTATAAGGACATACCTGAGACTGGGTAATTTATAAAAGGAAAGAGGTTTTACTGACTCACAGTTCTGCAGGGCTGGGAGGCCTCAGGAAACTTACAATCATGGTGGAAGGGGAAGCAAACACATCCTTCTTCACATGGTGGCAGCAAGGAGAAGTGCAGAGTGAAGGGGGGGAGAGCCCCTTACAAAACCATCAAACTCATGAGAATTCACTCACTATCACAAGAACAGCATGGCGGTAACTGCTCCCATGATTCAATTACCTCCCACCAGATCCCTCTCATGACACATGGGGATTATAGGAACTACAATTCAAGATGAGATTTGGGTGGGGACACAGCCACACCATATCATTCCACCCTGGCCCCTCCAAAATCTCACGTCCTCACATTTCTAAACACAATCATACCCTTCCAACAGTCCCCCAAAGTCTTAACTCATTCCAGCATTAACTCAAAAGTCCAAGGCCAAAGTCTCATGTGAGACAAGCCAAGTCCTTTCTGCCTATGAGCCTGTAAAATCAAAAGTAAGTTAGTTACATCCTAGATACAATGGAGGTACAGGCATTGGGTAAATACACCCATTCCAAATGGGAGAAATTGGCCAAAACAAAAGGGCTACAGGCCCCATGCAAGTCTGAAATCTGACAGGGCAGTCACTAAACTTAAAGTTCCAAAACGATCTCCTTTGACTCCATGTCTCACATTTAGGTCACACTGATGCAAGAGGTAGGCTCCCATGGCCTTGGGCAGCTCTGCCCCTGTGGCTTTGTCAGGTACGGCTCCCCTCCTGGTTGCTTTCATGGGCTGGTATTGAGTGTCTGTGGCTTTTCCAGGCGCACAGTGCAAGCTGTCGGTGCATCTACCATTCTGGGGTCTGGAGGATAGTGGCCCTCTTATCACAGCTCCACTAGGCAATGCTCCAGTGGGGACTGTATGTGGGGGCTGTGATCTCACATTTCCCTTCTGCACTGCTGTAGCAGAGGTTCTCTATGAGGTCTCTGCCCCTCCAGCAGACTTCTGCCTGAACATCCAGGCCTTTCCACACATCCTCTGAAATCTAGGCGGAGGTTCCCAAACCTCAATTATTGACTTCTGCACACCCTCAGGACCAATACCACATGGAAGCTGCCAAGGCTTGGGGACTGCACCATCTGAAGCAACCACCTGAGCTGTATGTTGGCCCCTTTTAGCCGCGGCTGGAGTGGCTGAGACACAGGGCACCAAGTGCCAAGGCTGCAGACAGCAGGGTAGCCCTGGACCTGGCCCAGGAAACCACTTTTCTCTCCTAGGCCTCCAGGCCTGTGATGAGAGGGGGCTGCCGTGAAGACCTCTGACATGCACTGGAGACATTTTCCCCATTGTCTTGGTGATTAACATTCGGCTCCTTGTTGCTTATGCAAATTTCTGCAGTAGGCTTGAATTTCTCCCCAGAAAATAGGGTTTGTTTGTTTGTTTGTTTGAGATGAAGTCTTGCTCTTGTCCCAGACTGGAGTGCAGTGACGTGATCTCAGCTCACTGCAACCTCTGCCTCCCGGGTTCAAGGGATTCTCCTGCCTCAGCCACCTGAGTAGCTAGGATTACAGGTGCCTGCCACCATGCCCAGCTAATTTTTGTATTTTTTAGTAGAGATGCGGTTTCACCATGTTGGCTAGGCTGGTCTCGAATTCCTGACCTCAGGTGATCCACCTGCCTCAGCCTCCCAAAGTGCTGGGATTACAGGCGTGAGCCACTGCGCCCGGCCGGGGTTTCTTTTTATCACATCATCAGGCTGCAAATTTTCCAAACTTTTATGCTCTGGTTCCTCTTGAATGCTTTGTTACTTAGGAATTTCTACCAGATACCACCCTAAATCATCTCTCAAGTTCAAAGTTCCACAGATTTCTAGGGCAGGGACAAAATGCCGCCAGTCTCTTTGCATAGCAAGAGTGACCTTTACTCCAGTTCCCAACAAGTTCCTAATCTCCATCTGAGACCAGCCTGACTTTATTGTCCATATCACTATGAGCATTTTGGTTAAAGCCATTCAACAAGTCTCTAGGAAGTTCCAAATTTTCCCACATCTTCCTGTCTTCTGAGCTCAAGTCTCTAGAAAGTTCCAAACTTTCCCACATTTCCCAACTTTCCCACATTTCCCAACTTTCCCACATTTCCCTATCTTCTTCTGAGCCCTCCAAAGTGTTCCAACCTCTGCCTGTTACCCAGTTCCAAAGTCACTT
Source organism: Pan troglodytes (assembly GCF_028858775.2). Lineage (NCBI taxonomy): Eukaryota > Metazoa > Chordata > Mammalia > Primates > Hominidae > Pan > Pan troglodytes. The sequence continues at coordinate 90,345,383 of NC_072415.2, forward strand.
CCACATTTTGGGGTATCCTTATAGTAGCACCTCACTCTCTGTGGTACCAATTTACTGTATTAGTCTGTTCTCACACTGCTATAAGGACATGCCCAAGACTGAGTAATTTATAAAGGAAAAAGGTTTGATTGACTCACAGTTCTGCAAGGCTGGGGAGGCCTTAGGAAACTTACAATTCATGGTGGAAGGGGAAGCAAACATGTCCTTCCTCACATGGCAGCATCAAGGAGAAGAGCATAGCAAAGTTGGGGGAAAGCCCCCTTATAAAACCATCAGCTCGTGTGAGAACTCACTCACTATCACAAAAACAGCATAGAGGTAACTGCCCCCATGATTCAATTACCTCCCACTGGGTCTCTCCCACAACACATGGGGATTATGGGGACTACAACTCAAGATGAAACTTGGGTGGGGACACAGCCAAACCATATCAGGAGACATCAAAATTAAATGCAATGTGTCATCCTGGATGGGATCTTGGATCATTAAGTTAAAAGGGACATTAGGTGAAACTAAGGAAATCTGAATAAAGTATGAACTTCAGTTAATAATAATATATCAGTATTGTATATTAATTTTAACAAATATACTATATTAATGTTAGTTGTTAATAATAAAGGAAACTGGGTATGGTGTATATGGGAACTCTCTGCAATCTTTGTTTTTTTTTAATTTTTTATTTTTGAGACAAAATCTCTCTGTGTCACCTAGGCTGGAGTGCAGTGGCATAATCTTGGTTCACTGCAACCTCCACCTCCCAGGTTGCAGTGATTCTCATGCCTCAGCCTCCCAAGTAGCTGGCATTACAGGTGCACACAACCATGCCTGGCTAATTTTTGTATTTTTAGTAGAGATGGAGTTTCACCATGTTGTCCAGGCTCCAGGCTGGTCTTGAACTCCTGACCTTCAGTGATCTGCCTGTCTCAGCCTCCTAAAACTTTTCTAAAATAAAATTTTATTGTAAAAAGGGATCATAGAGGAATACTACGAGTAACTGTATGCCAACAAATTGGATAACCTAGATGAAATGGACTGATTCCTAGAAAAAGACATAAACTACCAAAACTGACTCAAAAAGCAGAAAATCTGAATAAATTTATAACAAGACATTGAATTATCTCTTGTTTAATTGAATTATCTGGGTCTGGACTTTTCTTAGTCCAGACCCAGATGGTTTCACTGGCCACTTATACAAAGTGTTCACAAAATCAAAATCAAACCTTCACAAATTCTTCCAAAAAATAAGAGGGATGCCAATTTATGCTATGAGGTCAGCTTTCACCTGATATCAAAACCAGAAAAAGACATTACAGGAAAAGAAAACTACAGTCCAATATCTGTTATGAATAGAGACACAAAAATCCTCAAGAGAATACTAGCAAACCATATCTAGCAACATATAAAAAGGACCACACACCATGACCTGTGAGATTTATCACATGAATGCAAGGTTGGTTTAACATTCCAAAATCAGTCAATGTAATAAACAATATTAAAGGGACAAAAGCCATATGATCATGTCAATAGATACAAAAAGAGCATTTGACAAAATCTAACACCCTTTTATGATTAAAAACACTCAACAAACTAGGAATAGAAAGAGACTTCTTCATCCTACATAGAGAATATCTATGAAAACTCACAGCTAACATCATACTTAATGGTTAAAAGAAAATGATTTTCCCCGAGATCAACAACAAAACAAGAATGTCTACTTTCACATCATCTATTTAACACTGTACTGTAGTTTCGACCCAGGAAAGGCAAGAAAATAAAAGACATCAGATTGGAATGGAAGAAGTTAAAATATCTCTATTCACAGATGATATGCATTTGTATATAGAAAATCCTAAGGAATCCATAAACAAAACCTTATTAGAGTTAATAAATGAATTCAGCATGATTTTAGTATACAATACCCACATACAAAAATAAACTGTATTTCTAAGCAGTAGCAATGAACAATCTAAAAAGTAAGAAAATTCCATTAACAATAGCATTACAAAGGATAAAACAGGAATAAACAAAATAAGTGAAAGATTTATACACTGAAAACTACAGAATATTGTTGAAAAAATAAAGAAGATCTAAATTAACGGAAAGACATTTCATGCTCATGGATTAGAAAACTTAATTTTTTTTTTTCTTTTTTTTTTAAATGAAGTCTTGCTCTGTCACCCAGGCTGGAGTGCAGTGGTGCAATCACAGCTCACTGCAGCCTCAACCTCCTGGGCTCAAGTGATCTTCCTGCATCAGCCTGCCAAGTAGCTGGAACTACAGGCATGCGCTGCCACACCTGGCTAATTTTTTTTTTTAATTTTGTAGAGATGGAGTCATTCCTATGTTACCCAGGCTGGTCTCGAACTCCTAGGCTCAAGTGATCCTCCTGCCTTGGCCTCCCAAAGTGTTGGGACTATAAGCATGAGCCATGGCACCCAGCCGGAAGACTTAATATTGTTAAGACAGCAATACTCCCCAAATTGATCTACAGATTCAATACAACCCCATCAGAATCTTAGCTGTATCTTCTGTAGTAGTCAGCAAGCTGATCCTAAATTCAAAGGTCTCACTATATCCAGAAGAATCTTGAAAACGAAAAACATAGTTGAAGAACTCACACTTCCCAATTTCAAAACTTACACATAGTACTAACATAGAGATGTATAAATGACCAGGGGAACAGAATTGAGAGTACAGAAAAAAACCTTACATTTGTCATCAATTTATTTATTTATTCATTTTTTAAGACAGGGTCTTGCTCTGTCACCTAGGCTAGAGTGCAGTGGCATGATCTTGGCTCACTAAAACGTCCATCTCCTGGGCTCAAGCAATCCTCTCACCTTAGCCTCCCAAGTAGCTGGGACTACAGGCGCACGCCACCACATCTGGCTAATTTTTGTATTTTTTTTGTAGAGACAGTGTTTCACCATATTGCCCAGGCTGGTCTCGAGCTCCTGGACTCAAGCAATCCACCTGCCTCAGCCTCCCAAAGTGCTGGGATTACAGGCATGGGCTACTGCAGCTGGTAATCAATTTATTTTTGACAAGAATGTTAAGACAATTCAATGAGGAAAAAACAGTCTTTTCAACAAATGGTGCTGGGACAACTGCATATCCACATGCAAAACAATAAAGCTGGACCTCTACCTCATGCCATATATAAAAAGTAACTCAAATTGGATTACAGACTAAATGTGAGCTAAAATTATAAAACTATTAGACAAATACATAGAATTAAATTTTCATTACTGGAGTTAGGCAATAATTTCTTAAATATGATGCCAAAAGCAGAAACCACAAAAGAAAAAAAAAAGATAAACTGGACTTCATTAAACTTAAAAACCTTTGTGCTTCAAGGAACATCATGAAGAAAGTGAAAAGGTAATCTATAGAATGACAGAAAATATTTGCAAATCAGATCTCTGATAAGGGACTTGTGCCTCTGATAAGGCATATTAAAAGAAAACTCTTAAAACTCTATAATAAAAGACAACCCCATTAAAAATGGTCAAATAACTTGAAGAGACATTCTCCAAAAAAGATACCCAGATGACCAAAAAATCAAAAGCATAGGAGTCACTACCTCGGACTCACCAGGTTGGCTGTAATAAAAAAGATAACATGCTGATAAGAACGTGTGGGAATCTGAACCCTCACACATTTTTGTTAGGAATGTAAAATGGTGCAAATGATTTTGTAAACAGTCTGGGAGTTCTTCAAAATGTTGAGTTACCATGTGACCCAGAAATTGAAGGCTAACTAGAAGCCATGTTCAGAAACATGACAACCCCGAGGACGGCACCAGCAGGCACTCAACCCCGAGGACGGCACCAGCAGGCACTCAGTGGAGACTCTGCTTTTGCTTCAGGCAAACAGGATGTTCCAAGGGACCAAGGGAGGCCAGCATCTGCTGTAAGCACACAACCCATTTAGAAGATGAAGAGTTAAGAACTCAGGGAAGGCTCATGCCTCATCACTGCTGGGCCTTACAGAGGAGGCACAGGATATGAGGTTTGGTCCAACCCAGCTGGCAGGGCTGGCTTTTCCAGTTAAAATGGACCCAACAGTGTTGGCTGGGTAAGGAGGACAGAGGGCAGGCACTCCCAACAGGGTAGAACTTGCCTTCCCTCACATGCCTGTCTCCACCCTGACCCCAAACTACAAAAGTCCTCAGTCCTCCTTCTCTAATTCAGAAACCAAAACTGTATATGAATGATATTTCTGGAGTCACAGGGCTCTGGCAATATAAACCTATTCTCATTATTCAACTTCTATACTGAAGGATAACTCATCACCATTAACACGATTATGTCTTACCTTCCAGGTTAAAAGATATTACAAACATAAAATTTTCTTGATACTTAAGAGGTCTATCTAAATTTACCATACGTTTAAACAAATCAGAGCATGGATGACTCTAGAAGGTATAAAACTCTTTTTCTGTCTAAAACAGAAATCCAAAATCCTTTTGGCCTGCCTGACTGCCTGGGCCCTGATTCAGTATGTTCTGGACAAACCTCCTCATCATGTGAGGTTCTCTCACTGTCGGCACAAACAGGGCTCATGTTTGGTGTGTACTTCAAAGCTGGATATCTGTCTTCATGCCCTGAATTAAATCATAAGCTTCCCAATTGAAAGTGACCGTCCAAGGCCGGGTGCGGTGGCTCACGCCTGTAATCCCAGCACTTTGAGAGGCCGAGGCGGGCGGATCACAAGGTCAGCAGATCAAGACCAACCTGGCTAACACGGTGAAACCCCATCTCTACTAAAAATACAAAAAATTAGCCGGGCGTGGTGGCGGGCACCTGTAGTCCCAGCTACTTGGGAGGCTGAGGCAGGAGAATGGCGTGAACCCGGGAGGTGGAGGTTGCAGTGAGCCAAGATCGCGCCACTGCACTCCAGCCTGGGCGACAGAGTGAGACTCCGTTTCAAAAAAAAAAGAAAGTGACGGTCCAAGCCCCTGCACTGAAGGCTCAGAGAGGGTGAAAGACTTGCCCAAAAGCTACAGAGAAACTTGATTCCAGGCTGGAACTAAGACCCTTATTTCCTGACTCTGGCCCACTGCTCCAACTGTGTAGGCATTCTTCTTACCACTGAAAACATAGTCCCCTGCTGGTTTCATCTTAAACTCAGTCAGCTACTAGTGACTAAAAAACTTTAGGGTGTCACGCTTTTGCTGATCAAGGTGCAGCTCTGGCTCAGAACCATCCCCAAGGAACTGCGGCACCGTTTCTCAGTCTACGCACGAAGCAGCCATCACCCGCATGTTGGACTCATGTCTGCTTTTCCTTTACAAAGGGTCCAAAATAATGAAGAGGAGAATTTTAACAGTATTTTCTTGTCACCTAGGTCCTTTCACACTAGGGAGGACCCTTAGGGCCTGGACCCACGTGCTGTTCTTCAACAAACCAAGGAGGGAAGCTCCTGGCCATTTCCATCACTCATGCAAAGGCCCATTGCCATGTTAAAGTTCTCATAGCTGTTTGGGGCATGAGATGCACATACATGATTTTTAATCTTTAAGCCACTTGGGAGATGTAGCATCCCCTTTATAGAGGCAGACAACTGAATGTCCCCTTCACAGTTATCCTGCTCACTCTCTGCCACGGTGCCGGCTCGATTCCCTCCCAGCTCACCTCCCCCTTCAGGCTGGTTTTCACAAAAAAGCAAAATTAAACTTGAAGGGCAAATGTTTCTGACACTGCATTTCTATTGTCCTTTGTCATTTCCTCAAAATACTCTTGCTGTTTTTTAAAAGCATTCTTTTTCTCTTTTGCACCCAAATCAAGACAGTGTTGCCTGAAGTAGTTGGAGAAGCTTGGGAAAGTAGCCATCCTGGGGAAACCAGCAAGTTTCAATGTAGATGCCCCCTCCCACATGTACAACACATACAAAGAGGAAAGTCCAGGTCTACTGTGACACCCAAGGTGCTGCCAGAGGACAAGGAGATCAGAGCACACCTAGTCATCTCTGGGCCGGCTCACGAGGGCCCCACACACGGATGTCTAACTCTGCACATCACCCCACCACAAAGAAAACCACTGTAATGTGTAGGAAGACATTCTTCCAGGCTTCTTTAACATGTATGGTTTTTAAAAATTAGGATCATACACTGTTATATTTTTCTTTATGGTTTGAATAGGGCTATATAACCACATAGCTCAACATTCAAAAGGTATTTAGTGAAATCTCCAGCTACCCAGCCCCCTCCCCACAGGTAACCAATGACTTCAGTTTTTTTTTTTTTTTTTTTTTTTTAGACGGAGTTTCTCTCTTTGTTGCACAGGCTGGAGTGCAATAGTGTGATCTTGGCTCACCGCAACCTCCGCCTCCTGGGTTCAGGCGATTCTCCTGCCTCAGCCTCCCGAGTAGCTGGGATTACAGGCATGTACCACCACGCCCAGCTAATTTTGCATTTTTAGTAGAGACGGGGGTTCCTCCATGTTGGTCAGGCTGGTCTCGAACTCCCGACCTCAGGTGATCCGCCTGCCTTGGCCTCCCAAAGGGCTGGGATTACAGGCTTGAGACTTAGCTTTTAATGTGCCCTTCTAGAGATATCTTATGCATACGAAAGCAAACAAATGTGAATTGTCTCTATCTTCCCTCTTTTCTAAACAATGGCAGCACACTACCAACACCGGTCTACTTCATGCTTTTTTCACTTAATTGGTATATTTTGAAAACAGTCTTTTGCTGGATGTTCCTAGTTCTACTGGGGCAGTACCCCTGATTCACAGATGACCCTGAACCGGAGAAAGATTACATCTGTTAATTATAATGTGCCCCCAGAGACGTGACAGACTGTTGTCACACTGGCCAGCAAAGAACCAGGCTGAAGACCCAGGCATTAATTTATCAGTCAAAATTTGCTGAGGAGCAGGTCACCTCCCAGACCCCAAGCAGCCACAAATTTAAAATTTTTAATTGCCATATTACGAGTGGCAGGAAACTGCTGCGGCTTACCACTGACTACAATCACATAGCAGGCACTTGAATCTTCACTGAATTAATGAATTAAACCTGTTGACCAGAGTTTTTGTTTATTTGCTTTTTGGAGACAGGGTCTTATTCTGTTGCCCAGGCTGCAGTGCAGTGTGGCTCGCTGCAGTCTCAACCTCCCAGGCTCTAGCAATCCTCCCACCGCAGCCTCTCCAGTAGCTAGAACTGTAAGCTCACAACCACCACACCCAGCTAATTAAAAAATATATATGTATTTGTAGAGACAGTCTCACCATGTAGCTAGGGCTAGTCTTGAATTCCTGGGGTCCAGTGATCCTCCTGCCTCAGCCTCCCAAATTGCTGGGATGACAGGCATGGCCTGGCTTGACCAGTTTTAAAATAAAACTCTAGAATTTTATTAAACTGACATTGGCTGACAATGTCACAAAACAGAAAGACAGGACAAGGTTTGAGCACAAAGTCATGAAATGTGTTCCATGTCCCTTATAGAGCAATGAGTCCCACCAGTCCGGCCCTGTGGACATTGCATTTGCCATAATCTTCCCCCATCTGGAGCCAAATGTCAGCATGCAGGTGAAGATATTTTCAAGCAACAAAAACAGGGAGGCAATGTTTCAAATACTTGCACACGGGTGACAAGAGGCAAGGCTGTGTTTTCTTGCAAAAGGCTTTGCTTCCAAATGACTCAAGAAGGAAGCACTGAATTGCTCTGACCAGCTCCCTTCTTCTGGTCAAACTTGAGTGGCAGCCACTGGGTCACACACACCGGGTAGTGTTCCACACTGGCGACTGCAAGGCAGGCACTGCGTCTGTTGCAGGCCAGTGGATTCTCCTGAGAGTCTGAGGAATTCCCACTCACTCCCCACCCCACATCCTTCCCTTCAGCAGAACAGACCCCAGAAAGAGAAGAGCATCTGAGAAACCCCATTCACGAGAGGGCAACCCCGGGAACCACCAGGGCTTCAGAAAGGCCAGGAGGTTTGAGAAACCCCATTCACGAGAGGGCAACCCCGGGAACCACCAGGCCACCAGGGCTTCAGAAAGGCCAGGAGGTTTGAGAAACCCCATTCACGAGAGGGCAACCCCGGGAACCACCAGACCACCAGGGTTCCAGACCATTCACGAGAGGGCAACCCCGGGAACCACCAGGCCACCAGGGCTTCAGAAAGTCCAGGAGGTTTGAGAAACCCCATTCACGAGACGGCAACCCCGGGAACCACCAGGCCACCAGGGCTTCAGAAAGGCCAGGAGGTTCACAGAAGTGTTATCTTGAGTGGCCATGTCTCAATTTGAACTCACTTCTTTGAGCCAGGTAGAAACTTACTCATTGAACCCGTATTTTCCTGTGCTGGGCTGAACGGTGAAAGAAAAATATGGTCTCCATTTTATTCCCAAGAGAGCTCAGTATACAGTAGATACTAAAAACATTTACTAAACGACAGGTGACCAGCGTGAGGCAGGCCCCACCTTTGTTCATCTGAGGAGTGGTTTCAAGGCCTCTGAGCACAGCTGGAAAAGGGCCCGACCTGGTGCTCAGGAAGTCGCATCCCACGGGGGAGACGGCAGCGAGCAGAGAGACCCCAAGTGAAAACTGCGGAAGCCGCCGTGGGGAGGTGAGGGGAGGTGAGCGGAGGGGAGGCCAGGGGAGGGGAGCTCCCGGACACACGGTCCTGGAGAACACAGGCCACATGCACAAGGCCACCCAGGCCCCTCTACATTGACCCCCAGCCTCCTCAACCAGCTCTGCTGGGTGAGTCGCAGGCACCAAGTGCCCCTACAGCTCACGTTGTCTGCAAGGGGTCCCCACCCCCACAAGGCCCGCCCACCCCAGGCTTGCCCCAAGGTACGCAGACTGTCTCTCGTCTAAGGTTCCAGACACCACAGGGTCTTGGCCCCCAGGCCCACAGACTGCATCTCCTAAGATGCAGCCCTGAAGCCCCACCCCCATCCACAGACTGCGCCTCCCACCTAAGGCCCTGCCCACTGAGGCCCCATCCCCTGCCCACAGACTGCGCCTCCCACCTAAGGACCTTCTCCACCAAAGACCTGCCTCACACCCCCAGGGGCCTGCCTCCCATCTAAGGCCCCCACCCCAGGCCTACAGGTGACAACAGTGAACAACTGCAGGTGATCAGAAACAGAGACGGATTCCCACAGGAAATGCTCATCAACATACTTATAAGTGTGACAAATGGAAACAGTAAGTGCATCAAACACATGAAAGCACATTTCCAGGTGGAGATATGATGAAGCTAACAGAAGTGGGACTTATTTTATTTTATTTTATTTTAGAAGACGGAGTCTCACTCTGTCGCCCAGGCTGGAGTGCAGTGGCATGATCTTGGCTCACCATAACCTCCACCTCCTGGGTTCAAGCGATTCTCCTGCCTCAGCCTCCCGAGTAGCTGGGACTACAGGTGCATGCCACCACACCCAGCTAATTTTTTGTATTTTTAGTAGAGATGGGGTTTCACCATGTTGGCCAGGCTGGTCTTGCACTCCTGACCTTGTGACCCACCCACCTCGGTCTCCCAAAGTGCTGGGATTACAGGTGTGAGCCACCACACTTGGCCAGAAGTGGTATTTGAAAAGGATTTAAGGGCTCAAGGAAGCCTTTACAATATAGTAAATTTAAAAACACACACACAAAAACACAACACCGAATCTGCAGCGAGGTCCCAGTTAGGTCAGAAATTACCTTGGCACAAAACAGAGCAGATGGGCAAGGCCCCTGGGCTGGGAATCCTGTCTGAGCCAGGAGCCCCCTCAGGCCAAGGAAGTCAGGACCTCTGGGCTGGGCCCAGGCAAGGTCATTTCATAAAGTTCTAGCTCCTGCTCCTTGAGGATGTTCCTTGAACCAGAAGCATTCCCTGGAGCCAGCTGGAAATGCTCTACCCCAGACCCGGAGTCCAAATCTGCACTCTCACGAGAGTCAGGGCTCATGTGCACATTAAAGGTTGCACAACTGACCTGTCTTCGTGTAGCTGATGGTTTGCTCGAGCCAGAAGTTAGACAGTAATTCACACATGCAAATATGTAATTGCAAACTCTGAGAGATGCAAATGAAGACTGTAAAACACAGGCCCTAATTTAAACTCAGTGAATAAGGAGTGGAAATAACTGGGTGAAGTGTGAGGACAGAGAGCATTTCATCCCATGGCACAACCAAAGGAGCCTGGACAGCCCCAGGAAATGAGGAGGGCAGTGTGGGCGGCCAGGCAAACAGGACTGTGTGTGTCTGAGATGCTCCAGGGACGTGTTGACACAGGGAGTTGGCTCCAGGACGTGCTGGGGGCCTTCAGGTGTCTCCCACATTCCCCCACGCATCCAGGTGGGTCATAGGGTCACAGTGTCACCATTTCAGAGGAAGAAGATCCTCAAGTCTCACTGTCAGGGTGGGGTCACATGCCCAGCTCTAAACCATTCACTGGCAGGGGCTGAGACTCGCCTTAGACTGTCAGAGCCCCTGGCCTACAGCAGGGTCTGTTGGGAGGGGATGGCGATGCTGGCCTACCATCCAAGCCCAGACGCATTCCAGCTGTAAAGAATCTCACGCGTGTGCATGGCAAACATGAGCCGCCTCAGACCTTCAAGCCGGGGAGCACCTGTGCACATCTGTGCCCTGTAGGAAACTAAGAAACACAGAAAGAACTCCATGTAGGAAAAGAGAGTGCAACAGGTCTTAAAGAAATACAGGCGGTCATCCTAATGAGGAACCTGTTGGAGCGTGGGACTCAGCAGTAGTTTGCTATAGAATGACTTCTTGGGCTGACATGTTGGGACGGTTTAAAATCGGGCCACACACCTATGAGTCAGATGAGGTGGAGCCTGGCGCCTGCCTAGGTGCTGTCCACCCAAGATCCAGAGTGATGATGGTGCAGCCGTTGGCACTCGCAGAACTGCCCAGACGAGCATCATGCCAGACTGTGCAGGGTGACGGCTAAACCCACTGTACCCTGTGGCCCCTCTGAGCACAGACAGTCCCTGCAGAGGGCCTGCCATTCTGGTTCATGCATGTGTTCTGGACCAACTCACCCAGCACTGCTAAATGTAGGAGTGAGGGGGGGAGGGGTAGCAGTGAGGGAGGGGTAGCAGTGGAGGACACAGAGGTCTATGAACATGGTCTCCGTCCAGAAGGGATTTACCATACAGGAGAGAAGTCAGAGTCTCTGCCAGGCTTTGTGTGCATGCTCTCTGTAATCCTGATGGCAACCCTAGGGAGGTGTCACTGTTCCCACTTTACAAACCAGGAGACTGAAACCTAGAGGGGTTCAATAACCTGCCCATAGTCACAAGGCTAGTAAATGAAGGACCTGAGGCTGAATTCAAAAAGGGAATTTGGAAAAGACCTAAAGAGCTACAATGATGGGAGAGAGAATTCCAAATGGAAGGTCAGGGACAAGGGGTGCCCTTTGTGAGAAGGAACACCCCAGGTGGGAGGGGATGCCCCTCATGGAGGGAATGGACAAGGATGGCCCATCAGCAAGGGAGTGGGATGAACGGGCCAGGGTTACTCCAGAAGCAACTAAGGGCTCAGGAGACTCTAGTGCTGAGAGGTAGGGCCAGGGGAAAGGTGCTGGGGGTTGGCCTGGGCCCAAGTGTGTGAGGCGTGAGCACAGGCTGCGCATCTGTCCCTGCCTTCATAAGACTTTCCTGAAAGGTAAATTCACTTAGGCAGAAGCCTCGAACTCCAGCCCGTGGAAGAAAGTGGGGTCCCATTGCGATGTGAGCTCATGATACATGGAGGAATTAGGCAGTTCTGCATCCGAGCTGTGCTGCCCACTGGGAGCGGCTGAGGGGATGCAGGCTGGGTCACTGGAGTTGTACAAATACAGACAGACAACATAGCAAAGCTGCAAAGAGCCAGGCTCTGAGTGGACACACCTGGGTTCCAATCCTCACCTGTACTGGCTGTGTAACTCTGGATAATTTATTAAACTTCTCTGATCCTGTTCCTCCTTCATAAAATAGATAAAAACATTCATCCCAGGGTTGTGATGAGACTCTAATATGAACACATGTCCTGTGCTCAATATAGGCCCTGGTGAGCGAGTGAGACTCCAGCCAATGGGAGCAATTCACTCGCTCAACTTGCTCACCAAGCTGTTTGTTCTCCCCCAGGCCTAGAGACGGGTTCGGCATCTCACAGGCATCCACAGGGATGGCTGCCGAGCCCTTCTCAAAAACCCAAAGTTGCAAGCACAGTAAAGGCAGACCTCTTGCATGTATGGAATTATAATAGCACAGAATAGTAAGCCTGTTTTGGGCTCACACTGTGGGGGCCTGAGCTGCTGGCAGATTCAGCCTTCCTGCAGCTGAACCACAAGCCCTAATCTCTGAGTAGAAGCCACTGCGTTCCTACACTTGTCCCTTCACTGCTGGCAGGTAGCTGTTTTTCAGGGCATTTTTAAAAAATGAAATAACCTTTTAGTAATTCCATGAGTGAAAAGCTGTGCTCATGAGTGTGACCAGAGCCAGCAGCTCTGGGTGGAGATAAAGAGTGGTAGGTTCTGCCCCCGCCCCCCAAGCCACACAATTCAACAGGCCTCTGCTAGGTGGTGTCCACACCAGGGACTGGGTGGGTGGGATGGGTCACCAGGGGTACTCTGACTTCCACTGCAGAAAGCCTACTGCGGGGCTGCTGAAGCAAGTGGATGAGGTGGCCAGGCCTGCAGTCCTGGGCCTGTGCTCCCTGCATGTATTAGTCCGTTTTCACGCTGCTGATAAAGACATACCCGAGACTGGGAAGAAAAAGAGGTTTAATTGGACTTACAGTTCCACATGGCTGGGGAGGCCTCAGAATCATGGTGGGAGGTGAAAAGCACTTCTTACATGGTGGCAGCAAGAAAAAAATGAGGAAGATATGAAAGTGGAAACCCCTGATAAAACCATCAGATCTCATGAGACTTATTCACTACCACGAGAACAATGTGGGGGAAACTGCCCCCATGATTCAAATTATCTCCCACCAGGTCCCTCCCACAACACGTGGGAGTTATGAGAGTACAATTCAAGATGAGATTTGGGTGAGGACACAGCCAAGCCATATCACTACACCTGCCCCATCTCCACCAGACAGACTGGACACAAGGCCAGACACGCCCACACCAGCATTCATGGGCAGGATCAGAGGCTCAGGCAGCTGAGGAGAGGGTCTAAGATGCATGAGGGCATTTAGGAAGCAGCCCATCCCTGAGTGGTGTCCTTCCTATAACCCACGGGGCCACATCCCTGGGGAACTGCTACCAGCTCATGGTGCAGGACAGGTGAGTGTGGGCTCACAGGTAAACCCTCCTGAGGGACAGACCTCCTTGCACACAGGGACCTGGGGCTGCTCATCTCCTGAGGAGTGGAGTGGGGCCTCCTCAACAGTGAGACCCTCAAGGGACAGACCTCCACGCGAGCAGAGTCCCCAGCTGCTCATCTCCTGAGGAGTGGAGTGGGGCTTCGTCAACAGTGAGACCCTCAAGGGATAGAGCTCCACACACGCAGGGACCCCAGCTGCTCATCTCCTGAGGAGTGGAGTGGGGCTTCGTCAACATACCATTTATTTCAATTGCATCTCTCTGATGTCTGCTGCTCCTGTCCATGCAGACACACAGTGTCACCTTCCAGGCAAACTATCCTACCTCTGACAAAGGAGAACATTCATGCAAAGTTTTTAAACAAAACAAAGCCACCTGAGGAGGTACAGGATTTAACATTCAGCATCAATCACTCATGTGCCACCGCATAGCCGGTGACTGGAACCGGCGGGTCTCACACAGGACCCAGGAGGCCTGTCCCCACAGCTGGGCCTGCACTCCCTCTCATCCCTGCACCAGTACAGGTGCTGATGGGCCCAAGGTGACTGCAGGCCATGGGGGTCAGTGCCACTTCCTCTCCCTCATGAAGGACCACTTTGAAGCCAGAGAAGTTTATTTTGTCCCAAGGAAACACCCCCTTATTATTGCAGACACCAGCAAGGCATGAGGTCAGGACTGTGGGTGGAAAGCCAGTCAGGGAGGCCCCTGAGCCACAGGACACAGGTGCTAACATTGCTTTTGTTTCCAAATCCTCTAGAACAGCTGACCACCTAAAAATGACAGCTGTAACAGCCCCAAACTCCTCTTTCACAGCCTTAACCAGGAACCTCAGGGGCCTCACACCCGCACCCAGGTCCCCAGAAAGGGGCCTCTTGAGGGCTTATGCACAGGCATACTGTCCATCCTGTCTCAGAAGCAAAGGCAAAAAGAGAGATCTCACACCTTAGAACTGACTGATTTATAACCCAGCTTTTGACAAGCGTACTGATGTGATAAGACAGAAAATAAATGCACCCACTCAGCAGGCAGGCTTTTAGGAGGAGCGGAGAGATTCACACAGTGCTCTGACGGCCCTCGAGACACAAAGGCTTCACGAACACCCTCCCCTGAGTGTAGAAGGGATGAGCTGCCAACCAGGCAACCCAGGCACACCTCCCAGGCTGAAGGTGGAGTGGAAGCTCTTGGCCCTGCGGGTGTCCACAGCTCACCATGAGTGAAGCTGCTGTGAGGTCTTCATTCCACATGTCAAGTTCAGGCACGTTTTCCAAGAAAGATTGTCCAACTTTCATTGTACACAAAGGGCCCCAGCACAGCGATGCCCTGGACCTCTGGCACAGTGTCAGGCCTGTTCTCATCTCAGGTCCCAGCTTCTCCCACAACATCCAGCCCACCAGAGGGACCCCAGAGATTGATCAGCTGGTGTGAACTCAAGGAAAGCCAGGAAATGCATAAGAACAGCCAATCAAACTACAGAATCCGAAGAAGGGTTGTGAAAGCCCTTCACACATCAGCAGTAGGGACCTTAAATTCTGTAAGATAAAGGATCTTTTCTGATTTTGATTAATCAACAAATAGCTAATAAGTTGTGGTTCAAGGCCTCCAGGACCTACAACTGCCTCACCCCAAATCCAGACAGGGGTCACAGTCTCTGTGTACACCAGAGCCAGGAACAATCCCAATGCTGAGTCATAGGTAAGATCAATGACCGACATCACCCCCATAGGGCAGACTTGCATCACTGAAAGCCAGTATTAGTGGGGCATGGTGGTGTGCACCTGTAGTCCCAGCTACTCGGGAGGGAGGCTGAGACAGGAGGATCACTCAAGCCCAGGTGAGTGACTGGTGAGACTCACCAGTCACCAAGTCAAGGTGACTGTAATGACAAAGAAGGCCATTACATAATGGTAAAGGGATCAATTCAACAAGAAGAGCTAACTATCCTAAATATATATGCACCCAATACAGGAGCACCCAGATTCATAAAGCAAGTCCTTAGAGACCTATAAAGAGACTTAGACTCCCACACAATAATAATGGGAGACTTTAACACCCCACTGTCAACATTAGACAGATCAACGAGACAGAAAATTAACAAGGATATCCAGGAATTGAACTCAGCTCTGCACCAAGCAGACCTAATAGACATCTACAGAACTCTCCACCCCAAATCAACAGAATATACATTCTTCTCACCACCACACCACACCTATTCCAAAATTGACCACATAGTTGGAAGTAAAGCACTCCTCAGCAAATGTAAAAGAACAGAAATTATAACAAACTGTCTCTCAGACCACAGTGCAATCAAACTAGAACTCAGGATTAAGAAACTCACTCAAAACCACTCAACTACATGGAAACTGAACAACCTGCTCCTGAATGACTACTGGGTACATAAAAAATTGAAGGCAGAAATAAAGATGTTCTTTGAAACCAACGAGAACAAAGACACAACATACCAGAATCTCTGGGACACATTCAAAGCAGTGTGTAGAGGGAAATTTATAGCACTAAATGCCCACAGGAGAAAGCAGGAAAGATCTAAAATTGATACCCTAACATCACAATTAAAAGAACTAGAGAAGCAAAAGCAAACACATTCAAAAGCTAGCAGAAGGCAAGAAAGAACTAAGATCAGAGCAGAACTGAAGGAGATAGAGACACAAAAAACCCTTCAAAAAAATCAATGAATCCAGGAGCTGGTTTTTTGAAAAGATCAACAAAATTGATAGACCGCTAGCAAGACTAATAAAGAAGAGAGAATAATCAAATAGAAGCAATAAAAAATGATAAAGGGAATATTGCCACCGATCCCACAGAAATACAAACTACCATCAGAGAATACTATAAACACCTCTACACAAACTAGAAAATCTAGAAGAAATGGATAAATTCCTTGACACATACACCCTCCCAAGACTAAACCAGGAAGAAGTTGAATCTCTGAATAGACCAATAACAGGCTGTGAAATTGAGGCAATAATTAATAGCTTAGCAACCAAAAAAAGTCCAGGACCAGATGGATTCACAGCCGAATTCTACCAGAGGTACAAGGAGGAGCTGGTACCATTCCTTCTGAAACTATTCCAATCAATAGAAAAAGAGGGAATCCTCCCTAACTCATTTTATGAGGCCAGCATCATCCTGATACCAAAGCCTGGCAGAGACATAACAAAAAAAGAGAATTTTAGACCAATATTGCTGATGAGCATCAATGCAAAAACCCTCAATAAAATACTGGCAAACCGAATCCAGCAGCACATCAAAAAGCTTATCCACCACGATCAACTGGGCTTCATCCCTGGGATGCCAGGCTGGTTCAACAAGCGCAAATCAATAAACGTAATCCAGCATATAAACAGAACCAACGACAAAAACCACATGATTATCTCAACAGATGCAGAAAAGGCCTTTGACAAAATTCAACAATGCTTCATGCTAAAAACTCTCAATAAATTAGGTATTGATGGGACGTATCTCAAAATAATAAGAGCTATCTATGACAAACCCACAGCCAATATCATCTTGAATGGGCAAAACCTGGAAGCATTCCCTTTGAAAACTGGCACAAGACAGGGATGCCCTCCCTCACCACTCCTATTCAACATAGTGTTGGAAGTTCTGGCCAGGACAATCAGGCAGGAGAAAGAAATAAAGGGTATTCAATTAGGAAAAGAGGAAGTCAAATTGTCCCCGTTTGCAGATGACATGATTGTATATCTAGAAAACCCCATCGTCTCAGCCCAAAATCTCCTTAAGCTGATAAGCAACTTCAGCAAAGTCTCAGGGTACAAAATCAATGTGCAAAAATCACAAGCATTCTTATACACCAATAACAAACAGAGAACCAAATCATAAGTGAACTCCCATTCACAATTGCTTCAAAGACAATAAAACACCTAGGAAACCAACTTACAAGGGATGTGAAGGAACTTTTTCAAGGAGAACTACAAACCACTGCTCAACGAAATAAAAGAGGATACAAACAAATGGAAGAACATTCCATGCTCATGGGTAGGAAGAATCAATATTGTGAAAATGGCCATATTGCCCAAGGTAATTTACAGATTCAATGCCATCCCCATCAAGCTACCAATGACTTTCTTCACAGAATTGGAAAAAACTACTTTAAAGTTCATATGGAACCAAAAAAGAGCCCGCATCACCAAGTCAATCCTAAGCCAAAAGAACAAAGCTGGAGGCATCACGCTACCTGACTTCAAACTACACTACAAGGCTACAGTAACCAAAACAGCATGGTACTGGTACCAAAACAGAGATATAGATCAATGGAACAGAACAGAGCCCTCAGAAATAATGCCACATATCTACAACTATCTGATCTTTGACAAACCTGACAAAAACAAGCAATGGGGAAAGGATTCCCTATTTAATAAATGGTGCTGGGAAAACTGGCTAGCCATATGTAGAAAGCTGAAACTGGATCCCTTCCTTACACCTTATACAAAAATTAATTCAAGATGGATTAAAGACTTAAATGTTAGACCTAAAACCAAAGAAACCCTGGAAGAAAACCTAGGCAATACCATTCAGGACATAGGCATGGGCAAGGACTTCATGTCTAAAACACCAAAAGCAATAGCAACAAAAGCCAAAATTCGCAAATGGGATCTAATTAAACTAAAGAACTTCTGCACAGCAAAAGAAACACCATCAGAGTGAACAGGCAACCTACAGAATGGGAGAAAATTTTCACAACCTACTCATCTGACAAAGGGCTAATATCCAGAATCTACAAAGAACACAAACAAATTTACAAGAAAAAAACAACCCCATCAACAAGTGGGTGAAGGATATGAACAGACACTTCTCAAAAGAAGACATTTATGCAGCCAAAAGACACATGAAAAAATGTTCATCATCACTGGCCATCAGAGAAATGCAAATCAAAACCACAATGAGATACCATCTCACACCAGTTAGAATGGCGATCATTAAAAAGTCAGGAAACAACAGGTGCTGGAGAGGATGTGGAGAAATAGGAACACTTTTACACTGTTGGTGGGACTGTAAACTAGTTCAACCATTGTGGAAGTCAGTGTGGCGATTCCTCAGGGATCTAGAACTAGAAATACCATTTGACCCAGCCATCCCATTACGGGTATATACCCAAAGGATTATAAATCATGCTGCTATAAAGACACATGCACACATACGTTTATTGCAGCACTGTTCACAATAGCAAAGACTTGGAACCAACCCAAATGTCCAACAATGATAGACTGGAAAATGTGGCACATATACACCATGGAATACTATGCAGCCATAAAAAATGATGAGTTCGTGTCCTTTGTAGGGACATGGATGAAGCTGGAAACCATCATTGTCAGCAAACTATCGAAAGGACAAAAAACCAAACACTGCATGTTCTCACTCATAGGTGGGAATTGAACAATGAGAACACATGGACACAGGAAGGGGAACATCACATACTGGGGCCTGTTGTGGGGTGTGGGGAGGGAGTAGGGATAGCATTAGGAGATATACCTAATGTTAAATGATGAGTTAATGGGTGCAGCACACCAACATGGCACATGTATACCTATGTAACAAACCTGCATGTTGTGCACAAGTACCCTAAAACTTAAAGTATAACAAAAAAAAAACAAAACTATTTTTTTAACCAAAAGTAAAAAAAATAAAAATAAAAACAAAAAACTGGTCTGGCGATAGAGACCCTAATAGTGGTTACCTCGGGGGTAGGTACTCACTAGAAAAGGGCATGAAGGAACCTTCCTGGACGCTGGAATGTTCTGCATCTTGACCACCAAGCCGTACACTTAAGATGAGTGTATTTCACTGTAATACACTCACTGAACACAGCAGACACTGTCGTTGGGCTAAGGGGGTCTGGGACAGCTTCCTGAACAGGCAGTGATTTGAGCCCTGAGGCAGGAAGGCAAGGCTGAACTTCCACTGGCAAGAGTAGGAAAGGATCGGCTTGCTGGGAGGTCACAGAATCGGGGGGCGGGTGGGGGAAGTGGGAGGTGACAGATAGACTAGTAGTTTCACGTAGGCCACGTGGGAGGGCCTCGGTGCCCAGGCTGAAAGCATCCTGCACTACAGTGGTTTTCAAACTTTTTAATCAGTGAAAGCCTTTTCTTCCCCCAAGTAAAATGCTACACATGTATCTCAAAACCAAGCAGATCTGCTCTGGTTGGGGCTGGGGAGTGGAGCCCTCCCCTCTTAGACTCCTCTGCCACTGTCTATGAAGTATGGGATGAGTGACTGATGTGAAGGGAGAATAAGGGAGAGGTGGGGCAGGGGCCAGGGTGCAGGAGAGCTCGTCCTTAGACCCCAGGAACATGGGAGCAGCAGGGAGAAGAGGGGGTCGAAGGTACCTG
Source organism: Pan troglodytes (assembly GCF_028858775.2). NCBI lineage: Eukaryota > Metazoa > Chordata > Mammalia > Primates > Hominidae > Pan > Pan troglodytes. The sequence goes on from NC_072415.2 coordinate 90,365,013, forward strand.
ATGACACAGCTGTACCAGAAGTGCTCTGGTCCAGCCACCCCATTCCCAGTGGGCTGGTCCTTGGAGCACCTGAGTGTGCCCAGGCAACTCTGCAAGAGGAAGTGTGTAGGGCTGATGGTCTACAACAGGGGTACCCTGGGCCACACAGGAAGAAGAATCATCATCTTGGGCCACACATAAAATGCACTAATGACAGCTGATGAGCAAACAAAAAAAAATTACCAAAAAAAAAATCTCATAAAGTTTTAGGAAAGTTTATGAGTTTGTGTTGGGCCACGTTATTCAAAGCCATCCTGTTCCACATGTGGCCCATAGGCCATGGATTGGACAAGCTTGGTCTACAAGGAAGGGGCACAAGCACCCCTGGAGCTGCTGAGCTGGCAACAAGCAGGTTCCTGGCCTATCTCTGAGCACTGAGAAACTCAGGAGGTGCCAGCAGCAACAGAAATAGCTATGTGGGCTTTTAATTTCCAAAGTACCTCACCTTCTCCCCTCACCTACAGCACTAGTGCCACTTACCTTCACAGGATACAGAGGGCAAGGCCACTGACGCCTCTCAGGGATGTCCCGGCAATGAGCCAACTGGCAAATCAATGTATCAATACATTTTAATTGGTAAAGAAAAGAAGCTTATTTGGCTCACAGTTCTGCAGACTGTACAAGAGGCATGGTGGTAGTATCTGTTTCTGGGGAGGGCTTCTGGCTGCTTCTACTCACAGTGGAAGGTGGAAGGAGAGCCGGCATGTGCAGAGATCATGTGGCAAGAGAGGAGGCAACGGGGGAGGAGCCAGGCTCTTGTTAACAACCAGCTCTTGCTAGAACTCATAGAGCAAGAACTCACTCATTACCATGAGGATGGCACCAAGCCATTCACGAGGGATCCACCTCCATGACCCAAACACTTCCGTTTAGGCTGTACCTCCAACATCGGGGACCAAATTTCAACATGAGGTTTCGATGGTCAAATATCTAAGCTATAACATTCTCCCTGTTCCCACAAATCTCATGTCCTTATTACACTGCAAAATATAATCATCCCTTCTCAATAGTTCCCAAAAGTCCTAACTTGTTCCAGCATCAGCTCAAAAGTGCAAGTAGTTGTCCCTTTCCTCAAAAAGTAATTTTCTAAATTTGCTTAACGGACCATTTCTGAACCAGTAGCTGTCAGGAAAACCCACTTGTTTTTCATCTGAATTCGACCCAAGGAACACTGATTGTGTCCCTAATATAAACAAGGCACTGCTCTTCCCACCTCCAATGCTGAGCTCTTCCTTACACAGCACGCCATTGAGAAACGCAGCTAGGGTTCTGAACTGGCCTCTGAAAACATGTGGGGAGGATTAAAGAGCCCCAAATAAGGACAAGTGGGGACTGGACCCTACCTGCTTCTGGGAGCTATGGAGACCTGGCCTAGAATCTCAAACCACCTCACACAGGCATCACTGTTGCCGATGCAGAGACTATCAGAGCAATTTCAGGGGAGACTCAGCACATTGACTGGTCTTGCTGGGTGGTGGGATGACTGGGCTGCACCGGAAACCTCCGATTTCAAGGAGACGTGAGGCTGTGGATCTGGTGATAGCTTGATTATCAAGACAAAGGACATTCCACCTCACCCAAATCTGCCCACTTACCTGACTGAACCTTCACTGGTGTTTTTAAGGCAGGGATGTTGTACGTTTTACCCCAGCACATGCCCTATGCCTGCCACAAAGTAGTTGCTCAGTAAATGAGTAAACAAATGTATGGATAAGATCAGACTCTGAAAGAATAGCTACTGAATAGAGGACTTCCTGTGAGGCCATGCAGCAAGAACCTTCTACAGTGATGCAAGAAAGATAGAACTTCTCCCCACAAAACACAAGACTAACCCTCCCAGCTGTTTCTTGCAAGCTCCAGATTCAGACAGCTGAGGGAGTCTCTCACCCTATGCACGGTGAGCTGGGAATGTGTGCACCTGTGTCCTGGTTTGTATTTCATGGCTTATTGGATCCTGAGGGGCGTGAGCCCTCTTCCAGCAGCCACGGACAACTGGTGGTTCCCACTCTAGACTTTGGAGCTAGACTATCTGGGTTCCAACCCCACTTATGAGCTTTATGACCTTCGGCAGGTCAGTGAAGCACCCTGTGACTCAGTTTCCTCTTCATCTGTATAGTGGGTGTGATAAACGAACCCACGTTACAGTATTGTGATGGGCATTAGTGAACTATCTGCAATTGCAATGTATTTAGGATGGTCCCTGGCACATATATGCACATATATTGGAGGGGCATTAAGTAAATGTTATTAATACTTCAGAACACAACCTCTCTGCACAGCAGGCAACGTCCAGCCTGGGGGACTCGGGGCAGGGCCGCAGGGTGTGTGTTGGGAAGAGGCTGGGGGCTACACAGGAGCATGTACCTCCCATGGATCCCCAGGGTCATGGTGCAGTAGAAATTTGCCCAGAGGAAGTGGATTTGACATGTAAGCAGCCAGGTGAACACATCTAACCACCTGGGAGGTTCTGCTGCTGTCATGCCAGGCTCCCTTCTTGCTGCCTCTAAAGGTCATGGAGACCCCTTTATGGGAAAAGATCAGGATGCCTCTCCCCTTTGTACTAATTCTGGACGTGATTCACAAACGCCAGAGCTTCTGAGACCTTGAATGGCTGCATCTCCCAATCCCTGATATTCCTTCACTTCCCTAAAATTAGGGCCTTCTATCTGAAATGCCATGGGTCCTAGGAAAGGGCTCTACCCCCTGGCTAGCTGAGGTGCCCACCTGGAAGGCCATCAGAGTCTCCCAGGCCACAGACCTACAAGAAATTGGCAGCCTCCAGGGGCAGTGACGCCATCAGTGCCCCCCAGGCTGACTCTGCACTTGGGTCCCTGGTAAGTCTCCCTAAGATGTGACTTCCCAAATCAAGTCACTGAACCTGTTTAAGCACAGACATGCACAAATACAACAAAACTAAAGTCTTAAAAGGGTGTAGCTGACACACAAAGGTGAGTCAAACCATGTCCAGGCAATTCTTAACTGGCCCACAGGAGGCAAGTGTCAGCCACCCAATGGGGAGGCCTGGCCTCAGCTCCATCCCACCGGCTGTCGCACATCACACAGCTGGAAGGGCATGTTCCTGCAGCACCATGGCAGTCAACGGCCTCAGCCAGCAGTAAGATCTTGGGGACCAGAGGAGATATGCTAACACAAAACACTGCACACCTGGCTGTCCCCAGGAGAACCTGGCCAGCCAGTGCATCAGCCAGCCCACGAACAGGCTCCTCATACCCTTGTCATCCTGGAGGGCCCAAGTTTAATGCCTGGGGACAAGGTCACAACACTCTCAGAGCCAGTCACCCTCAGCACCATCTGCACTGATTGGAAACATTGCGAACAAGAAGCTCCCATAACTTATTAACTCCCAAGAAAACTAACAGAGAAAAAGGATTCAGGACAAAACCAGGCAGTTGAAAATAAATACACAAGTAGCCAATAAATACGAAAATTTCAACTCTCTAATAACTTAAGAGATACAAATTAAAACAATGGGATACCATTTCACTCATCTAATTGGGAAAGAATGAGAAAATGCCCAGTGCTAGAAGGAGGAAAGAAGAAAGGGATGGGGAGAAAGAAACAGATGAATGAATAGATATGAAACAGCATCTATAAATTGGTAAAATAAACTTTCCAGAAGAAAAGTAGAAATACGCACTCAAAGCCTGTAAAAGTACGTGCCTTTCCCAGGTGATGTCACTTCCAGGAATTTGTTCTAAAGATCAGTAAGAATTTTGCACTGGTTTAATATAATCAATAATCTTTACATATTTTATATGTGTATATTCTATATATAATCTTTATATAAAGACTTAAAGATATTATTTACAGCACTGTTTACTGTGGAAAAAATTGGGGTTAACTTAAGATACTGGTTAGTCATGGTTTAGACATGAGCAGGAATATGATGCAGTCTTTTCTGTTGTCTAAAAATATTACTGACATGAAAAAACACTCGCAATATATGATAAGTTAGAGGGGAAGCCGGCTACACCATGACATGCCTATTTGACCCAAATTCTGTAACACAAGAATGCGTGCATCATACAGGCACACAAAAGACCGGAAGGCCAGAGGCAACATTTAACAGTGGCTCACCTTTGGACAGGAGAGCTACCAATGGTGTTGGCCCTTCTTTGTGCTTGGCTGTGGTTTCTAAATTTCCTACGATGACACTGTGTTAGCTTAGAATCCAAAAAAGCCCCAACATTATTTAATCAGGAAGCACAAATGGGATGAAAATCTTCTCCCTCAGATATAATTAACACGACAGACAATCTGTGCCGAACATAACTGTGGCACCAGCATCATGACAAGTGCCAATAAGATGACCAGAAACACCAAGAAGGGGTCGGACAGAGAAAGTTTGTTCTGGCACAGGCATCCAGAATGACTTTGTAGAAGAGGGAGCTGTCTAAGAAGGTCCTCAGGATAGGGCAGATTCTCAGAGAAAGCATTTCAGGTAGGGGAAGCCACAAACTAGGGACACACAGGCCAAAGAAAGCATGGGCCGAGGGCATGAGCAGTGGGCCATCTACGCTCAAGTCTGAAGGAACTCAGGGCTCTGGGCTGAGCACACTGCTGGGAGGGGGGATAAGCTGTGTTTCTCTGGATTTTTCAAGCTTATGCGGACGACAGTGGAATTGACGAAATACTGACGTAGGTAAAGGCGTTGCTAAGTTCATAGTGGCACCGTGTTGCTTGCTGTCTTCTCCTCATATGAAAATTCATCTCCATTTACCGCCCCCTGTAAACCCCTTCCGATCCCAGCACTGGCTTTTCTGCTGCATTCTAAGGTGGCCAAGGACTCTTGCTCTCCTCCACGTGAAACACCCTAACCCTCTGCATAGCTCCTCCCTCCCCACGGCAGGTCCTGTGGAAGGAGAGGCCAAAGTCAAAGCTAAGTGGGAAAAGGGTGGTCCCATGAACAGAATTAGGGAATTGGAAGTACATACTGCTGCTGGTTTGGTGAGGAACAGATGAATCACTGGAATTAAGGTAAAAATGTTTGGAGAAGTATAAGGGGCTGCAAAATGAGGAAAAGCCACCAGGTCAAGATCAAGATCATATGGCCCCCTGCGCACACACACCAGGGTCCTGTCCCTAAGCACTGGGGACTGACCATCTGTGGCAAATGGTGAATGACAAAAATTCTGAGAGAACCTAAGGCCGTTTTCCAACCCAATATCTTAAAATGCCAAAGAATTCTGACCTGCAGTATTTAACTCAAAGCGCTCTTGTATTCAATGCATTTCATCTTGATAGGTAAGCAGAAAAGGTATCATGCCCATTTTACAGATGAAATAACCGATGCTTGGAAAAGTTAAATGACTTGCCCAAAAGCTCACAAATGCAGTAGGTGGCAGAACCCAGGCTGGACTCAGCTCCCCAGACGCCATTTTCCCCACAAACCAAACCATGGTGTTATGGTGCTACACTGAGGTTGTCATAAGGCTTTGCTGTTATTTTGACAACAGCGGCTCCCTATGGAGATAGATGCCACAGTAACAAATATTAACCATAAAGTGGGTAAGTGGGAAGCTGTGCACAGAAGGAAGAGCCACACGGACCCTCTGGACAAGCAGTAAGTTCAGCCCCATCATGGTGGGGAGGGCACAACAGCAAGTCCAGTAAGGCCCAGGTCAGTGTGGCCCTTCCAAGGACGCCCCAGTTCAACCAAAACTCTGGCGCTGCCACTCACCTCCAGACAAGCATCTGCTGCATCTGAACTTGAATCCATGCTTGGGGTGTAAGGCAGCACCCCTTCTTTGCCAAATGGAGCTGGCAGAAGCAGGCAGGCTGGCACCCCAGGGAAGGCAGAGGCAGCCTCTGTAGTGCCAGCAGCCCAGGACTGCAGGATGAGGCCTGGTGAGGGCATGTCCTCCAGACCTACCCTGTGCCTGGTTGAGGCCTCTGATTCTCCGGAGCTATGTGTGTGAGGAGGCAGCCACCCTCTGCAGAGGGCAAATGAGCACAGAAGTGAGTCTTTAACGCTCATGTTAACCAACCAGTCCTCCCTGGTTAAACAGCTGCTGTGAAGGGCAGCAGGAAGGATCCTAGGATGAAAGGGGGAAACTGCTCTGCACCTTGATTGTGTTGGTGGTCACACCACCGCACAGACCTAGGCGTACACGAATGAGTGTGTTACGCTGCTGAGACCCGCTAAGGTCTGTGTCCAGCATAGGACAGTGTGCTAGTCACACGAGATGCCACCATCAGGGAGGCTGAGCAAAGGCTCAGAGGCTGAGAACACAGACCTCTATATTCTCTCACAGCTACTTGTGAATGTACAATAATCTCAAAATAAAAAGTTAAATAAGATTACATACCACACGTGCTTATTGTCTACTGTACTAGATAGTGCAGCTCCAGAGAGCTGTGTTCCCACTGAGCTAAAGAAACCTCCCGCCCATGCTTGTGGGCTCTTCCCCTCACCTAACCCACAGCTGGCACACTTGATTTGGGGGAGCTGGGGGCACTTCTGTGCTCCAGAGAGGATGGGTGTGGGGCCGAGGTCATGGGGCAAGGGTAAGGACAGGATCTTACGATAAATGAGGGATTCATTAAAAGACCGTGTACCCCTAAGTAGAGAAGGATCCTGCAACTCACTGTAGCAGGCTGGAGAGGCGGCCATGCTGTTGCTGGGACACCTCCCCGCCTCAATCCTCTGCAGACACCCTGGAAATCCCACTCCAAAGGTCAGAGCAGCACAGCGAGAGGGGGCTGTTAGACTTGCCTCCCCAGAGACAGGGGAGGGAACACCCGCCCTGCGCCCAAGATAGGCACACAGTTAGGGGTGCGGGCTCCCACTCCGCCGTTAGGAGCCTTTCCCACAACTCTGAGAACCGGGGTGCGAAGAAAGAAAGGGCGAAAGGGCCGCTCAACTCCCAGAGAGTAGCCAGCGAAAGACTCGAGGGGCCCCCTCCCGCAGGACCCCGAACAACTGCAGCACCTCCTCAGCCCGCGGGGTCCACCAAGGAGACCCTCACAAACAATAGCATCTGCGGCGAAGGAACCACCCCCGCAAAGGGCAGAAGCGCCAGATCCTACCAGCCAATTACCCAGACGCGCATCGCGACCCGCAAGTTCGGGCACGCTCCGCCCGGGCGCAGGCAGCGGGAGGGGCCGGGCACGCCCGTGGGGGTGGTCTGGGTACGGGTCTGATCCGGGGGCGCGCTCGGGAGGGGTCTGGGTCTGAGCCGGGGTCGCGCCCGGGGGAGTGGGCTGGGTCTGGGGCCGGGGCGCGTCCGGAGGTGGGGGAGTCTGGGGTGGGGGCGCGCCGTGGGGGTGGGGTGGGGTGTCTGGCCCGGGGACGCGCCCGGGGAGGCGTGGTCTGGGTCTGGGCCGGGGGAGAGCCGGGTGCGTGCTCTGGGTCTGCGCCGGGGAGCGCGCCTGGTGCCTAGATGTTTGGTACCGAGCGGGTGGGGGACGCCGGGCTCGGAGTCGGCGGCAAGTCTCCTACTGGCAGGTAACAAGCCTCCTTTGCAGCCTTGAAGGCGCCTTGGCCAGGGCCCGGGCCCCCAGAGCCCCCCCCCCCACGGCCCCGAATCCGAGCAGCCCCTGGCCCTCAACTCGCCCCGGAAAGGCCGCCCTCCCCTCCAATGTGTGGCGCGCCCGGATCGCCTCTCACTCGTGGAACAAAAGAGCAGCTCCCGCGGAGCGGGTCCAGAGCTGCACGGACTGTCCGATGGCCCTCGGCCCTCTGAGCGCCGCGGCTGCCGGGCTTTGTGTCCGCGCGGGGGGCGGGAAGGACGGCCGGGGTCCCCAGTGCGCGTCCCGCGGAGCGGCGCGCGGCGCCCGAACTGGAAAGTTGTCGCCGGCGCCTGTCGCCTCCACGCCGCCCCAGTCCCCCTCCGCGGGGCGCCCCATTCATTAGCCAGGAGACTGGGCGCAGGGTCGCCGGGGCGGGCGGGGGGCTTACCTTGCTCTTGACTTCCACTGCGCTGCAATCGTAGAATCGCAAGGTCTGAGACTTGTGAAAACTCCGGTTCATGGTTTCGGCCCCGGTCAGCCTCGCCGTGGCCCTCGCTCCTCAGGGGCCGCAGAAAGACTCCCGGGGGCGGCGCCCCCAGGCCCAGGCCCCGGCCCCGGCCCCGGCCCGCGCTCGCTTGGCCGGCGGGCTGCTCCCGGTGCTGCGGGCCCGAGCTGGGCTGGCCGCGCGCCTCAGGGACTCCAGGGGCCGCGCGCGGGAGGAGCGCGGGGGACGCCGGCGCGCGCCGCCCCACCTCCCGGCGCCCGCGCCCGCGCCCCGCCCCCGGGCCCCGGAGGACCCGCCCATATCCCCGCCCACAGCCCCGCCCCGCGCTCCGGAGGACCCGCCACACCACGCCCCCACGCTGCAGCTCCGCGTGGGATCGCCAGTGGGCGCGCGCCCTCTCGTCCACAATCCCAGAGCCTGGGGAAAGGAGCATCGCGGCCAGCCCAAGGCGTCTCGTTTTGATTGCCTCCACCGAGCAACCTAGGATAGGGGTTGATTTTTGCCATTGTTTTGGGCAATATTCAAGTGAAGAATGCTAACGAGAACCACTGGAGACCTGATCCCAAAAGGCATCACCTGTCAGTACTAATTGTCAAGTTGCTGATGGCCTGGGAGAAGGGTTTTATCAAATAGGCTTAGAGCAGCCTGGCCAATACGGTGAAACACTATCTCTACTAAAAATACAAAATTAGCCGGGTGTGGTGGGGGGTGCCTGTAATCCCAGCTAATGGGGAGGCTGAGACAGGAGAATCGCTTGAACCCGGGAGGCGGAGGCTGCAGTGAGCCGAGATCGCATCACTGTACTCCAGCCTGGGAGGCAGAGCGAGACTCCGTCTCAAAAAATAAAAAAATAAAAATAAAGGCTTAGAGGGCTTTATTAGATAGCCTATCTCTAGGGAGAGGATCAGAAGCACCTGCCTGATGCGAAAGGAGACTTTTTCTAAGGCAGCTAGAAAAAGAGAACCTGTTAAGACAAAGAATCAATTACTAGCAGCATCAATGAATATTTACCAATCAAGAGGCCTCTGAAACGGGCTTGCTGAAACCAAAGATACAATCCTTGCCCTTGAGGAATTTGTGATGAAGTTCAGAAGACAAGACAGTTTTTAAAAAATCATTGTGAAGTATACTATGAATTGTAATCTACAAGCCATATAATTATAAATCTCACCATACATTCATTGCAAAAGAAACCTGCAGAATATAAAGAAGTGAAAAAACCTGTAAAAATTACCTGTAGTCATGCTACTCAGCAATCAACTGTATTAACCTTTGGTGTATTTTATTTTCACTTATTTTTCTGCATATATATTTGTATATTTTACAAAGTTGTGACCATGCTGTTTATCTCGTTTTACAACTTGCACTTTTCACCTTGTGCTATATAATGAACTTTTTCTTCTTCTAAAAACAGGATCTTGCTATGTTGCCCATGTTGTAGTGCAATGCCATAATCACAGCTCACTGCAGCCTCAAACTCCTTGGCTCAAGCAATCCTTCCACCTCAGCCTCTTGAGGACCACAGATTTGTGCCACCACACAGACTAATTTTATTTTTATTTTTGTTTTTTGTAAAGATGGGGGTCTCTTTATGTTGTCCAGGCTTGTCTCAAACTCCTGGCCTCAAGCAATGCTTCCACCTCTGCCTCCCAGATGTGAGCCACTACACTCGGCCAGAACGGTTTTATTAAATGTTCTTAGAGAAGATGTTTTCTAAAAGGTGCTTATATGAATATAGGCATAATTTATAATCATTTCATTATTGTTGGATATTTAAGATGTTTCCACTGTTAAGCTTTTATATCATACTGTTTTAAAAATTTGCTTATATTCAATGTTTTAAATGGACTTCTAAAATTAGAACTACTAGGCCACAAACTACACACCTCTAAAGCCTTTAACACAAATTACTTTCATAGAAATCTGATTTTCCTTTATTTTTGCTAAGTATTTACCCTGTTATATGCTGGGACTTAGTGCCAGGGAGTACCATTACAAAGCCACTGAGTTATAATCACTGCCCTTTAGAGAAATGCTAGGCTGGCCAGAGGACCGGATATGTAAACAGAGTTCCAAAACAAGGCACGTGCGCAGTAAGTAAGCAAGCAAACAAAAAATGCCAAGAGACACACACTTGGCAAGCAGACTGTGGACAGAGGTGCTGCCATTCTTTCAAGGGAAATTTCCTAAACTGAATGCAAATCTTTGGATTTGAGAAAAGTCACAGGCTCAATGCTGACTGCAAGTTGCCCATTACAGTGGGCAACATTGTTTTGTGGTTAGAAGAGGCTCAGTAATATCCTGAGGGAGGAGCTCCAACTGTCACATTTTAAGAAATGCAGGGACAAAGGAGTATGTGGAGGAATGAACAGCACTGTAGGCAATGAAGGTGGGAGTGCGGTGCACCCAGTAAGCTCGGGGCTTTGGAGTGGGAAGACGCCTTTTAAAGGAAAGGCTGGAAGGCTACGGAATTTCAAGTAGCCCTAGACTTGGCTTCTGGACCAGGTTGATGAGAGTGAGATCATTTTGTCAATGCCTGTGGCTCAGAGTGTGGTGTAAGGCCCAAAATCTGCTCCACCTGGCACTTGTTAGCAACACCCCACCCAGACCCACTGAATCAGAAGCCGCACTTGAACAAGATCCCCAGGTGATTCATGTCCACACTGAAGTTTGAGAGGTGCTGCTCCTTTATCTTAATCATCTGTTGCTCCACAGCTCTTGATTGGCATGATCTGCAGGCAAAAGCAGGAGGAAAGGCTGGGAAAGCTTGCTGTTGCGTGTGGAGCTTGAGTTTCCAGCTGAGACTTGAACTGGATTTGCTAGGGCTTTGAGCTCTAGGTTCAGGCGGGTATAGACCAAAAAAAAATTAACTGAGCCTTCAGCTGGAAAGGCTTTTACACAGTACAGCAGCCAGATTGGAAAAAACAAAAGCCCTCTCCTACCAGACACAATGGCTCACACCTGTAATCCCAACACACTGGGAGGCTGAGGCTGGAGGATTGCTTGAGGCCAGGAGTTTGAGACTAGCCTAGGCAACATGGTGAAACCCTGTCTCTCCAAAAAATAAAAAAAAATTAGCTGGGCATGGTGGGACACACCTATAGTCCCAGCTACTCAGGAGGCCAAGGTGGGAGAATTGCTTGAGCCCAGGAGGTCGAGGCTGCAGTGGGCTATGATTGTGCCACTGTACTCCAGCCTGGGTGACAGAGAGAGACCTCATCTAAGCAAAAAGAAGGGAGTGGGGGAGGAAAAGGAAAAGAAGAAAGAAAGAGAAAAGAAAGGAGAGAGAGAAAAGACTCCTCAGATCCTGGCCTGATAGCCTGCCTTTTCACACAACCGGGGGTCATGGGAGCCTCTGAGAGGCTGACTTGTTTCAGACAGAAAATGAGAGAGAAAATAGGAATGGGTAGGGGTTAAATCTTCCTCAAATCACGGCTTCTAGGAACCCATCTAATAACTGAACCATCAGGAGCAAAAAGGAAGTATGTTGTGGACCCAGTAAAATGTATTCCTTGACTGGGTGCAGTAGCTCAAGCCTGTAATCCTAGCACTTTGGAAGGCCCCTCCGCAGTGGCTCACGCCTGTAATCCTAGCACTTTGGAAGGACCCTCCGCAGTGGCTCACGCCTGTAATCCTAGCACTTTGGAAGGCCCCTCTGCAGTGGCTCACGCCTGTAATCCTAGCACTTTGGAAGGCCCCTTTGCAGTGGCTCACGCCTGTAATCCTAGCACTTTGGAAGGCCCCTCTGCAGTGGCTCACGCCTGTAATCCTAGCACTTTGGAAGGCCCCTCTGCAGTGGCTCACGCCTGTAATCCTAGCACTTTGGAAGGCCCCTCTGCAGTGGCTCATGCCTATAATCCTAGCACTTTGGAAGGCCAAGAGGGGCAGATTGTTTGAGACTGGGGAGGCTGAGGTGGGAGGATTTCTTGAGACTGGAAGGTCGAGTGTGTGGTGAGCTGTGATCGTGCCACTGCACTCCAGGGCATAGCAGAGCGAGACCCTGTTGAAAAAAAGATGATAGCAGGTTCTTTTATGATGAGAGCAGGCTCTTTTATGATTGAACATTTGTTGCTGATGTATATGTTCTAAGAAAACATTCTCTAAGATAATTTGGTTGGGTAATAGGAAAGCATCGCTGTAATATTTGAACCAGCAGGCTGTTGCATTTGCAATGCATTCTAATATATTTTCGGAGGCAGGCAAAGAACTGATATTCGATTGAAATAAGGAAATGGCAGAGTAGTTATGCCTCATTATCACCTGATTCTCATATAAAGGCATCCCTTCTTTTTACCCTTTTCTCTTCCCCTGCTCAAAGAGGCCTCTTCTGCCTTTTTTTTAAAATTTTCATTTTTGAGATGGAGTTTCATTCTTGTTGCCCAGGCTGGGGTGCAATGGCGCGATCTTGGCCCACTGAAACCTCCGCCTTCCGAGTTCAAGCGATTCTCCTGCCTCAGCCTCCCAAACAGCTAGGACTATAGTCATGTGCCATGACGCCCGGCTAATTTTGCATTTTTAGTAGAGACAGGGTTTCACCATGTTGTCCATGCTGATCTCGAATTCCTGACCTCAGGTGATCCACTCGCCTCGGCCTCCCAAAGTGCTGGGATTACAGGTGTGAGTCACTGTGTCTAGCCTCTTCTGCCTTTTTGATGCAGTAATATCTTGACTCTCAATGGAAGCTTCATGCCCAAACTGACTTACCAGTAGCTCTTTCAGCAGATGGCACCGTTGGCCAGAATAGAATGAATTCCCTGCATTCCAGAGCCATCTGCCCACATCCTACAAAGTGGCCCTGGTTGCATCCCCTAGATTGGTGCAAAGGGCTCTCTCCTCAACCAGCTTGCGGTGTGACCTGCATGTCCACCCCCAGGTGGAAGACAAAAGGCAGGTGGTAAACCTTACGCAGCTGTCTCTGACTTTGCATTAAAACTCTGGGACACTTTTACAAAATACAAATAAAAGCACCTAGAACATGAAGCACAGTCTTTGTTCCAAGTATTACACTAAGCATGGATTAGAGTCTCAGGATCTGTTTTAAAAAGAGTCAGTCCGTAAAGCTTTTCACTGACTTGGTGAATGTATCAGAATGTGATTTTATGGCAGAAAAGCATGGTCAGTTTTCAGTCACACAGCATCCATTCATCAGCATGATTCATCTCCTCGTGCACACTCCCAAAGCATTTCAGAGGTTCAAAGTAGTTGCAGGCCCTACTGATTTCCTATTAGATGAAACCGCATGCTTTTCCTCTTGTCTATTTCAGCATGGTTTCTTGGTGGTCCAGTTTACGGCCATCTCCAAGATAATGTCTCTGATTCATCAAATTCTGCCATGGTGCCGGCCTGTACTGGGCCCTGGCAATACAAACATTAAGGAAGCACTCATGTCTTCTGGCCTTGAGGTCTTAGCCAAAGCAAGAATCCTGAAGCTAGGTGTGAAGAGTTCATTCACTCTAAATGGATATGCATCAACTCCTTATTCTTAGATATGTGGGGAAATCTTCCCGGAAGATGCTGCTTGCTCACTCAAGTTGTAAAACCAACAGCATCACACAGAAGGCAGTGAACAAGCAATTTCCTGGAGCCATCCTTAGCCCCAAAGGAAGACGGGCTTGGATTCAGACCGTACCCAGCTTGATATGTAGTCCCCTCTGTCCTCAATATGTGCCTGATTTAATTGTTCTAGAGCATCCCACAGAAACCCCAGATAATGCCCACAGGCCCAAGGACATACTGGGAAACCCTCTGGGCTCCCTCAGATGACCTTGATCCAGTCTCTCAGTCTCCTGGTTCATGTCCCAGTCTCTGTACCTCTGCATGCCCTTCTGATATCTTCTTCTTGTTGATCTCGATCTCCCAATTTTACTGCCAAGAGTGAGTGCCTGGACTTTCACTCCCTGCTAAGCACTAACATCCCTGTGACCTCCAGGGGTGAGAAAGTCCTAGAATTCCAGGTCCTCTTCCTCTCTTTCCTGCCTACACATATCCACAGATTCTCGGACATGGTCTCAAGCACTCTTTTGGGTCACTGGTCACCGAGACTCAACGTGTGCAACACAGACAGAGCTCATCGCTTCTGGCCTTGCTCCTCTCTCCCCAAACTTCTCAGGAGGCGTCTGTCTCCACCTTCATAAACATCATCGCTCAGTCACCTACTCCAGGAAAGGTCATTCTGGACTCTCTTCCTGCCGGACTGCCTGTCTCCCAGCCCCATCTCAGGCAGCTCAGGGGTCACTCAGTCCCTCGAGTGGACCCTCTCCTCCAGGCATGTGTCAGGGCTGCTGGTCCCCTGCGGTCTGTGAAGCCCACCAGTTCCCTTTTCCTATCTGCAGCCTGGCCCCGATCCTCCCAGTGACCCGGGGGCCTTTCTGTGTGTGGTGGTCTCAAGGGCCTGTCTTTGAGCAGGCAGCCTCTTTGGCTGGACCTCTGGTCCCCTTTTCTGCCTAGCTAACTCCTCCTCCTCCTGCAGGCCTGGGGCTTCCGTCCAAGGACTGCTCCTCTGTGCATGGCTCTATCATTGCATTCTCACTCTCGGGAGGGGGACTTGCTTACTTTTTGTCTTCTTCATCGGATGGCAACTTGAGGACGTAGGTTTAGCATTTAATCTCTGTTATGTCTGATTTTTCTTTTCAAGGGACACTCGTCCAGGTTTCTTACTTTTGTATTTCTCATAATCTTTATAGCCGTCCCTCTTTGTTTCTGTAGAATAAACCCCTATAAGTGGCATTGGTGGATCACAAAGAAGGCACATTGATTTCTGAAATGTACCACTGAATTGCCTTCAAAAACATTGTTCTAAGCTGTACTCCCACTAGCAGGAATGGGGGATCCCAGGCACCCCTTCTTGATGTGACTCTGATAGCCCCAAGTGGGATGCGGTGGGGATGGGGATGGAGATGGGTGTGGCCTCTCTGTGGGTGTGGCCTGTCCACTGTGGGCGTGGCCTCTCCTCTATGGGTGTGGCCTCCCTGTGGGTGTGGCCTGTCCACTGTGGGTGTGGCCTCCCTGTGGGCATGGTCTGCCTCCACCCCAGGTGTTCCTTGTGCCCTGCTGTCCTGCTTGGCAAAGTATGGAGAAACTTGCTGGCCGACTACTCACTCAGCTGTTAAAGCCCTGTCTCCTTCTTTGGCCGTCATCCTGTGAAGTGGTGGCACTGCCTCTCACAGTGAGGTCACTGAGCCGTCTCAGGAGAGTGATGCTCTGAGGGAGGAACGTGAGTGGGAGCTGAAGGGAGAGGCATGGGGGTTGGCAGGCAGCATGAGCCCCAGCTGTGCCCTGGACAGGAGGGCTCTGTGAGTGTATTTGACGGCTGGGTGATGTTTGCCCCACATGCCTTCACATATGTGAGGTTGTTGGAAGGATAGGCTCACTGCCTGGGGTAACCAGGTCTGAGGGTCTTTTGAAGGGGGTTGGGGTCTTTTGAAGGAGGTCATGTGAGTGCAGGGCAGGGGGGTGGAGGGTGGGGAGTGGGCATTGGACCTGGTCCCCTTTGAAATTAGTGAGACATGAGTAGGAAAGCAGGAACTTCCTCTGGCTGGTTGGCCCCTGGTGTGAGATAGGGTCAGCAGATGTGGGTAGTGGGGACCTCTGTGGATAAAGGCCCTTTACCTGTAGGAGGCATTCACCAAGTCTATCGAAGGCTTCTCTATGCCACTCACTGTGAGATGCAGGATAGGGATTGATCTGGGTCCAGATCTCCTGGGCCTGTCTCAAGACCTTGAGGGAGGCAGTGTTCAGAGACACCTGCAAATAGAACTTTCCTGATTAGAGTGGTATGTTGGATACTGTGATTCCCCCCGATATCCATTTCTCCCCTTTTTAGAAATGGAGTATCTCCATCTTCCTCAATTTTAGCAAGGTCCATCTCACAGCCTCCCTTGCAGCTAGATGTTACCACCCAAACAAGCTCTGGCCAATGAACCTAAGTCGAAATGATCTACCCATTACCTGCCACCCACCTTGCCACTGCCTGTTGGCCTAGGATTGGCAAGCAGTGGATCTTTGGCCCTGGGCTGGAAGCTGTGGGTTAGGGATAGCAGAGTGGCCTTGTCAGCCCAGGAGAATTCTTTCCACCTGGACAGTGAGTGTGTTTGGAGCTTTCAGCTGCTTCATGTTAGCTGTGCTGTATCCAAAACTAGTAACTGAAGCCACATGTGTTCTCAAGTTCCCCATGGGTATGCCTCTGGAATGAAAAGATTTACGGAGGACAGATTGGAGGCTGTGGAACTTCAATGTGCAGGGCAGCAAAGACTGTAATGACTCAAGTTCTAGATAGCACAGGTATTCGGTGGTAATTAGGTGGGATGTGTATTAAGACTGCATTTATGCAGCAAGCACATTGCAGTTGCTTAATTGTATTTATTTGGGTTTGTGTGCCTGAAGGGCTGATGGAGATTAAAGTGGGACTGGCGTGAGGGTATTGTGACACAGCCTTTTTCCCCTAGAATAGAAAAGGAGGGGAGTTAGGGTCATAACTTCTTCCATTTCTCTAAGAGCTTTAAGGTCACGACGTGCACTCATATGCAAAACTTCATCTGATACATACACAGAAACCCCATGAAGTATACGGGGCAGTAGTGCATTCATTTAGAGGGCTCTTGGGTGGAAGATGTTAATAAACTGCCCAGGTACCATGGTTCAGCAGAGCATTTTCCATTGCTGGGGCCCTTAGGGATCCCCAGGATTTATTTCAGTGTGCCCATAATGGGCAGGGAAAAACTGGGAACAGTTTCTGACAAAGCAAATACCCCATCGTCCACCACAAAACACACTCTCAACTTATTCATCAGTGTGGCACTGGGGTCCTTAATGTGTGGCAGGCAGAGGTAGTGACAGTGAGCAAATAGCCCAGGGACTACTTGAGCTAAAAGCAACAAAGGAACCAAACGCTTTGACTTTCTGACCAAACCTAGTTCCCAACTGAAGCTGGTCTCATGCAAGTGTGCTGGCCTGAGTGATCTCATGTCCTGTGAAGGCTCTGCCAAGGAGGGATGGTGGCTAGGGTCAGGCCTCCTTAAGAGGGGTCCTGGATCCCAGCACTTTGAGAGGCCAGGGTGGGAGGATCACTTGAGCCCAGAAGTTTCGGACCAGCCTTGGCAACATAGAGAGACCCTGTCTCTGCAGAAAAAATAATAATAATATAATTTTTTTAAAAAAAATAGCAGAGCATGGTGGCATGTGCATTTAGTCCCAGCTACTCAAGAAACAGAAGTGGGAGGATCGCCTGAGCACAGAACGTCCAACCTGCAGTGAGCTGTGATGGTACCGTGATGCTCCATCCTGGGCAAGAGAGTGAGATCCTGTCTCAAATCATCAATCAGTCAATCAATCAGTCAATAAAGAGGCTTTGGAGAAACCCACAAAAGACTTTAACACTTTGGTTGTGTTTTGAGTACTTAAGTCCAACATACAAAGGGATATAATTTATAATCTTCACAACTATGATTTTCTTTCTTTTCTTTCTCTCTCCTTCTTTCTTTCTTTCTCTTTCTTTTTTCTTTTTTTTGAGACAGATCCTCACTTCTTGACCCAAACTGGAGTGCAATGGCGCAATCTTGGCTCACCGCACCCTCTGCCTCCCTGGTTCAAGCAATTCTTCTACCTCAGCTTCTCCAGTAGCTGAGATTACAGGCATGTGCCACCATGCCCAGCTCATTGTTGTATTTTTAGTAGAGACGAGGTTACACCCTGTTGACCAGGCTGGTCTCAAACTCCTGACCTCAACTGATCCACCTGCTTCAGCCTCCCAAGGTGCTGGGGTTAAAGGTGTGAGCCTCTGTGCCCAGCCATGATTTTCTTTTCTTGTCCTGATTTCCCATTGCAATGACAGTGGATGTCACAGCTGTGGATGCTCCCTTGGAGCCCTGTTAGTCCTGTCTTCCTGCTCCTCTGCAGACAGCATGGCTGCAGCCTGTGTCACACCCAGGGTGAAATGGTGGTTGGTGCTTTTCAGGTGACTGCGTCCTTTCGTTCCATGGTTGGAGTGAGGGCTCCGGTTCCAGACTGGGTTCAGGTAAAAATTCTTAGAAGTTACAGTTAGGGTAAGAGTCAGGGCAGGGATGATGCTTAGGTCTCAGCTGATAGGTGTTAAAAATAGGAGTTAAATGGTAGAGTTTGGATTCCCAACTGGGTTTGGGAAAATATTAATTGTAGGGTCCAGCCCCACAGGGTCGGTGGGTTTCTCCCTGTGTGCGGAGATGAGAGAGTGTAGAAATAAAGATATAAGACAAAGAGATGAAAGAAAAGACAGCTGGGCCCGGGGGACCACTACCACCAAGACACAGAGACGCAGAGACTGAATGCCAGGCTTTGCTGATATTTATTGGATACAAGACAAAGGGGCGGGATAAGGAGTGTGAGCCATCTCCAATGATAGGTAAGGCCACATGGGTCATGTGTCCACTGGACAGGGGTCCCTTCCCTGCCTGGCAGCCGAGGCAGAGAGAGAGAGAAGGAGAGAAACAGCTTACTTTATTATTTCTGCTTATCAGAGACTTTTAGTACTTTCACTAATTTGCTACTGCTATCTAAATGGCAGAGCCAGGTGTACAAGACAGAACATGAAGGCAGACTAGGAGCATGACCACTGAAGTACAGCATCACAGGGAGACAGGCCTCCAGATAACTGCGGGTGGGCCTGACATCCACAAGAGGTGGAGGAGTAGAGTCTTCTCTAAACTCCTCTGGGGAAAGGGAGACTCCCTTTCCCAGTCTACTAAGTAGCGGATGTTTTTCCTTGACACTGAGCCTACCGCTAGACCACGGTCCGCTTGGCAATGGGCATCTTCCCAGAGGCTGATGTCACCGCTAGACCAAGGAGCCCTCTGGTGGCCCTGTCCGGGCATGACAGAAGGCTCGCACTCTTGTCTTCTGTTCACTTCTCACTATGTCCCCTCAGCCCCTATCTCTGAATGGCCTGGCTTTTCCTAGGTTATGATTATAGAGGGAGGATTATTATAATATTGGAATAAAGAGTAATTGCTATCAACTAATGATTAATGATATTCATATATAATCATATCTAAGATCTATATCTGGTATAACTATTCTTGTTTTATATTTTATTGGAGTGGAACAGCTCGTGTCCTCAGTCTCTTGCCTTGGCAAAGATTAGATTAGGGTTAGGGTTCGGGTTTGGGTCAGGGTTAGGGTTAGGGGTTGGGGTTAGGGTTCAGGTTAGGGTCAGGGTTCGGGTTAGGGTTAGGGTTCGGGGTGGGGTTCGGGTTTGGGTTCGGGTTAGGGTTTAGGGTTTAGGGTTAGGGGTAGGGGTAGGGGTGGGGTAGGGTTAGGGGTAGGGGTAGGGTTAGGGGTTAGGGGTAGTGGTGGGGTAGGGTTAGGGTTAGGGTTAGGGGTAGGGGTAGGGGTAGGGTTAGGGGTATGGGTAGGGTTAGGGTTAGGGGTAGTGCTGTGGTAGGGTTAGGGTTAGGGTTAGGGGTAGGGTTACGGTTAGGGGTAGGGGTAAGTTTAGGGGTAGGGGTGAGGGTTAGGCTTAGGGTTAGGATTAGGGTTAGGGTTAGGCTTAGGGTTAGGCTTAGGGTTAGGATTAGGGTTAGGGTTTCATTATCTCAGCAGGAGGAATGGGGAAGGAGAGCAGGGTGTTAATAAGGAGAAGGTCAGCAATAAAACGTGAGCAAAAGAATCTATGTCATAATTCAGTTCAAGGGGTGGTACTATGCCTGGATGTGCATGTAGGCCAGATTTATGTTTCTCTCTGCCCAAACATCTCATTGGAGTAAATAATAACAAGGCATCATTGCTGCCAACATGTCTCACCTCCCCTATCTCAGAATTGAACAAATGTACAATCAGGTTTTATACCGAGACATTCAGTTCACAGGGACAGGCAGGAGACAGTGGCCTTCCTCTATCTCAACTGCAAGAAGCTTTCCTCTTTTATTAACCCATGTCAGCACAGACCCTTTATGGGTGTCGCGCTGGGGCACGGTCAGGTCTTTCTCATCCCACGAGGCCATATTTCAGACTATCACATGGGAGAAACCTTGGACAATACCCAGCTTTCCAGGGCAGAGGTCTCTGAGGCTTTTCCATTGTGCCCCTGGTTTAGCGAGACTAGAGAATGGTGATGACTTTTACCAAGCATCTGCTTGTAAACATTTTTTTAGCAAGGCACATCCTGCACAGCTCTAGATCCCTTAAACCTTGATTCCATACAACACATGTTTTTGTGAGCTCAAAGTTGGGGCAAAGTGGCTGGGGCAAAGTTACAAATTAACGGCATCTCAGCAAGGCAATTGTTCATGGTACAGGTCAAAATGGAATTTCTTATGTCTTCCCTTTCTACATAGACACAGTAACAGTCTCATCTCTCTTTCTTTTCCCTACAACGTTAATGTCTCCACCTCTGATCTATTATCACATGAAGCATTCTAGCCTTCTCACCTTGCTAATTTGTAACCTCCCACTTCAACAGTGAGAGACCTGGTTCCTACCATCTGTGACTTATGTAAGTCATTGTTTTATTCCAGATACAGACATGTGGTTTTACAATTGTTAACAACTGCTTCTTTATGTTGGAAAGAACTTTATAAAATGGAATCCAGTGATGAAGTATAGTTCATTTGCCTTCAGCCTACAGATTCTATTCATTTTCAAAGTGACTTAGGTCAACACCATTTTCCCTACACCTTCACTGAGTTGTTACCTACATTTTTGTCTTAGTCCATTTTGTGCTTCTGTAACAGAATACTGAGGCTGGGTAATTTAGAAGTAAAAAAGTTTCATTTGGCTCACAATACTGGTGACTGGAATGTCTGAGATTGGGCAGTTGCATCTGGTGGGGCCTCAGTCTTTTTCACCTCATGGTGGAAAGTGGAAGGGGAGCAAGGGGTGCACCAGAGATCACGTAGCAAAATTGAAAGCAAGAGGGAAGCCAAGGAAGCCAGACTCTTTTTAACTACCTCCTCCTGCAGGAATTATCCATTCCTGTGAGAGCAGAACTCACTCACCCCCACGGAGGACATTAATCTATTCATGAGGGATCCGTCCCCAAACACCTTCCACAAGGCCCCATCACCCAACACTGCCACACTGGGGGTCAAATTTCAACATGAGTTTTTGCAGGGACACACTGCATCCAAACCATAGTAATTTATAACATAAATTCTTTTTCATGTGACGTATTCTATCCTGGGATAGTCCATATCCTGAGTTATTTTATTTAGTTTGAATAGAGTTTGATTAACCATTTGGCTGTAAAATTCTGCATATTTTGACAAATGCATTGTAGCAGGTATCCCACTATTAAAGTATCATATGGAATACTTCAAACCCCCACCCCATGGAGCCAATGGCTTCCCATCCGTGTAGTTTGCCTACACACCGTGTAGAATACACACCATGTAGAATACACTGTGTGTATTCTCCTCAGACTGTTTTCTTCCACTTAGCAAGGTGCATGCAAGATTCATTCATGTCTTTGTGTGAGTTGATAGCTTGTTCCTTTCTATGACTAAATAGCATTCCATTACATGAATGTGCCACAATTTGGTTATACATTTTGGGGAGCAAAACCTTCCTCTTCTAACTTTGTTCCAGGGTTGGAGACCTTCAAATTAACCGACAATAAATACATTAGTAGAAGAGACAATACATGGCTTCTTGTTCCACAAGTATCATTGTGGGACAAAATTCAGCAGATGGCAGGATCCAGTTTACAAAGAGGTAAAAATAGCCCAGAAACAAGAAAGAAGACTAGAATCTGATAACCCACAATGGCTATAGTTTTCCTTTAAAAAAATTTTTTTTGAGACAGGGTCTGGCTCTGTCCCCCAGGCTGGAGTGCAAAGGTGCAATCTCAGCTCACTGCAACCTCTACCTCCTGGGTGCAAGCGATCCTCCCTCCTCAGCCTCCTGATTAGCTAGGACTACAGGCACACGCCATCATGCCCATCTAATTTTTGTATTTTTGGTAGAGACGGGGTTTCACCATGTTGCCCCGGCTGGTCTTGAACTGCTGGCCTCCCAAAGTGCTGGAATTAAAGGTGTGTGCCACCATGCCCGGCCATGTTATAGTTTTCCATTGAAATGTAAAATTTATCTCTGTAGTAACCATCATTTTTGATCATAATCAAAGTAAGACTATTCTCGTTTTAAAAATAAGTCTAGTTTTGTTAGATTTTGCTTGATTATTTATGTAAGTGCAGCAAGAACAGGAGATGACCACGTGGGTGCTTTCAAGTTAGGGTTAGGGTTAGGGTGAGGGTGAGGGTGAGGGTGAGGGTTTGGGTGAGGGTGAGGGTGAGGGTTAGGGGTTAGGGGTGGGGTTAGGGTTAGGGTTAGCATTAGGGTTAGGGTTAGGGTTAGATTACAATTTCTAACCTGTTTTATTTTGTTTTTTTTCTGAGACAGGGTCTCCCTCTGTTGTCCAAGGCTGGAGTGTAGTAGTGCTATCGCAGCTGACTGCAGCCTCAACCTTCCAGGCTGAAACGATCCTCCCACCTCAACCTCCCACGTGGCTGAGACTACAGGTGCTTGCCACTATGCCCAACTAATATTTGGAATTTTCGTATACGTGGATTCCAGAGGGGTGACAGCGAAACGTGAGTAAGCATGGATTTTGGTATATGCAGAGATGGGGGGCTGGAACTAATTCTGTATACTGAGAGACAACGACTGTATATGTTTTTACAATTACGCTGTAGGATACATACTGTTGCATAGCCTTGAAAATGATAATTTTTAATTGAGTGGAATAATAATAATGATAAAAGTAGCAGCTGGCCAGGTGTGGTGGCTCACACTGGTAATCGCAACACTTTGGGAGGCTGAGGCAGGAGGATGGCTTGAGGCCAAGAGTTTGCGACAGGCCTTGGAAACAAAGGGGGAGTCACCATCCCTACGGAAAAATACATGAATTAGCCTAGTGTGGTGGCATGTTCCTGTAGTCCCAGCTACTTGGGAGGCTGAGGTGGGAGGATCACTTGAGCCCAGGGAGGCTGAGACTGCAGTGAGTCATGATCAGGCCTCTGCACTCCAGCCTGGGTGACAGAGTGAGACCCTGTCTCAAAACAACAAAAAAGTAGCAGCTAACATCAACTGACCTTTTATACCAGGTGCCTATTGATACCATAGTTTAATTTCTTATAACTGTTTCTTATTTCACTTACCAACTCTGTCTTCAGTTACTCCCAGATTTTTACTGTGTGTGTACAGATGACCTTTTGTTTAGATTGAATTGTCTCCCCAGAAGTAAGATTACTGTGAGTCATGGTGAATGGACATTCTCATTACCCTTGATGTAAATTGACAGGGTTTTGGGTGCCTCCCAGCTATAATCTCAGCACTTTGGGAGGCTAAGAGAGGAGGATTGCTTGAGGCCAAGAGTTGGAGGAGGCAGTATGGCAGTATGGTGAGACCCTGTCTCCATTATTTTAAAAAATTGACAGGCTTTACCCTGGAAGGCTTATACACAATTTAAACACCCCTCATAGTATAAGAAAGTGCCCATTTCACTGCACCTTTGCCAGCACAGGGTATTATAATTTAGTAAGTCATTTTTTGTTTGATTATTTTAAATAGACAAAAGACCTCATGTTACTTTACTTGTCACATTTCAACATCTTTCCTCAGCTTATTGGCTCTATTTCTTTTCTGTCTGTAAATGGTTGTTGTTGTTGTTTTGTTCTTTGAGACAGGGTCTTGCTCTGTCACCAGGCTGGACTGTAGTGGCATAATCATGCCTCACTGCAGCCTTGACCTCCTAGGCTCAAACTTCAGCATTCCGAGTAGCTGGGACTACAAGTGTGCACCACCACTCCCAGCTAACCTTTTTCTTTTTTTGGATAGAGACAGGGTCTCACTGTGTTGTCCAGACCGGTCTCTAGCTCCTGGCCTTAAGCAATCCTCCTGCATTAGCTTCTCAAATTACTGGAATTTCAGCCATGAGCCACCATGCCTGGCCTGGGCTTGTCCTGTATTCTCTAGAGTTCTCTTTACTTTGTGCTAGCCAATCTCTCATTATGCTGTTCACCTGTTATAATGAATAATTCTCTGTATTAAATTTTACCACTTTAAACTTTTGAGTGGTTTATGCTTCCTGATTGGACTCTGACTAATATGTTAGGAAGGGTCCCAGGAGATAAACCCACACAGATGGGATTTGGGCATAGGTTTGGTTTCCCAGGGGGCAGTGCTGAGCTCTTTGCCAGTGGGAAATGGGATGCTGGTGATTTGCAGTAGGTGACCTCACAGTGACTCAAGCTACCACTTACTGTTGATTGTGACGAAATGCCAGCTGAGGCACATTGCCTTGGGAGCTAAGTGGTTGCTGCCCTTGACCACTGTGAAGACTGGTGTGGGAAGGGTCGCTTTGGATGCACTTGAACAGGGGTCCCCAACCCCTGAGCCATGGAGCCGCAAGGAGCCACACAGCAGGAGGTGAGCGGTGTCGAGTGAGGGAGTGAGGGAAGCTTCGTCTGTATTTACAGCCACTCCCCTTTGCTCACATTCCCGCCTGAGCTCCACCTTCTCAGATGAGCAGCAGCATTAGATTCTCATAGGAGAACGCACCCTGTTGTGAACCGTGCATGTGAGGGATCTAGGTTGCGCTGTCCTTATGAGAATCTAATACCTATTGATCTGTCACTTTCTCCCATCACGCTCAGGTGGGACCATCCAGTTGCAGGAAAACAAGCTTAACACGCCCACTGATTCTACATTATGGTGAGTTCTATAATTATTTTATAATATATTACAGTGTAATAATGGAAATAAAGTGTCTAATAAATGCAAATGTGCTTACATCTTTTGGCCCAGCTCCTACCTCCCGGCAGCCTCTCCAGGCCCAGAACTTTCTCCAGTCAGCCTCTACAGACCAAGCTCATGACTCACAATGGCCTATTTAGGCCCATACCCTACCTCACGGCAGTCTCCGCAGATGAGGCTACTGCCTCACAACAGCCTCCACAGGCACAGCTCCATCGTTACAATGGCCTCTTTAGACCCAGCTCCTGCCTCCCAGCCTTCTCTCCAGGCCCTGAGCTTTCTCAAGTCGACCTCACCAGGCCCAGCTCATGCTTCTTTGCAGCCTCTCCAGGCCCAGCTTCTGCATCTTGGTGGCCCCTCCAGGCCCAGCCTCTGCCTCCCGTCGGCCTCTACAGTCCCAACATCTGCCTCACAGCAGATTCTTCACGCCCAGCATCTGCCTCACTGTGGACCCCCCAAGCCAAGCTCCCAACCTTTCAGCAGCTTCTACACACCCAGCTCCTGCCACCCAGTGGCCTCTTTAGGCCAAGCTCATGCTTCACAAGGGCCTTTCCAGGCCCAACTTTTGTCTCATGGCAACCTTCCCTGGCCAGATTCCTGCCTGTCTCCCAGCAGCCTAGACAGGCCCAGGTCTTGCCTCACACTGGCCTCTCTACATCCAGCTTATGCCTCACGGTGGCCTCTCCAGGCCCAACTCCTGTCCCAGGACGTCATCTCCGGGCCCAAAACTTACTCAAGTCAGACTCTCTAGTCCCAACTGCTGCCTCCTGGTGGCCTATGAAGGCCCAAAATCTCCTCAAGTTGACCTCTCCAGGCCCAGCTCCTGCCTCCTGTTAGTGTCTACAGGCTCAACCTCTGCCTCATGGGGGCTTCTCCAGGCCCACCTCTTCCTCTTGGCTTGGTCTACAGGCACAACTGCTGCCTCACAACAGCCTTTTTTGGCCCAGTTCCTGTCCAGCTCATGGCAGCCAATGTAGGCCCAAAACTTCCTCAAGTCAAACTCTCCAGGCCCACCTTCTGCTTCCCGGTGGCATGAACAGGCCCAGCTTTGACTTGAGAACAGCCTCTGCAGGCCCTGCTCTTGCCTCCCAGGGGCTTTTTCCAGGCCCAGCTCTTGCCTCATGGCAGCTGCCCCAGGCCAAATTTCTGCCTGCCTGCCAGCAGCCTCAACAGGCACAGCTCCTCCCTCACAGTGGCCCATTTAGGCCCAACTCATGACGGTCGGGCCATTTCCAGGCCTAGTGCCTGCCTCGTGGCTGACTCTTGAAGCCCAAAACTTCCTCAAATCAGCCTTTTGCCCAACTTCTGTCTACTGTCGGACTCTACAGGCCAGCCTCTGCCTCACAGTGGACCCTCCAGACCCAGATGGTGTCTCACTGTGGCATCCTCAGGCGAAGCTCCTGCCTTTCGGCAGCCTCTCCAGGTCCAGCTCCTCCTGCCTCCCATTGGCCTCTTTCGGCCCAGCCCAGCTCATGCCTCCTGGCGGCCTTCCCAAGCCCCGCTTTTGACTTTCGGTGGCCTCTGCAGGCCTCGACAAGGCCCAGCCTCCTGCCTCCCGAAGGCCTGCACAGGCCCAGCCTCTGCCTCACAGCGGACTCTCCACGCCCAGCTAGCTGTCGCCTCACTGCGGCCTCCCGAGTCCAAAGCTCCTGCCTCTCGGCCGCTTCGGCAGGCCCAGCTCCTGCCTGCCAGTGGCCTCTTCAGGCCCATGGGGCTCATTCCTCACAACGGCCTTTCCAGGCCCAGTTTTTCCCTTCCGGCGGCCTCTCCGGGCCCAGAACCTCCTCAAGTCGGCGTCTCCAGACCCACTTGCACCCTCCGGGCGTCCTCTCCAGGCCCAGCTCTTCTTCCTCGTTGCGTCTCCAGGCCCGACTCCTGCCTCTCAACAACCTCTTTGGACTCAGTGCCTACCCATCTCCTGGCGGCCTTGGTCAGCCCACAGCTTCCTCAAGCCAAGCGCCCCAGGCCCAGGTCAGGCCTCACGGTGGCCTCTCCAGGATGAGCTCCTGTCCTCCGATGGCATCTCCAGGCCCCAAATGGTCTCTGGTCGGTGGGCTCCTCCACGCCAAGCTCGGGCCTCCCGGCGACCGCTGCAGGCCCAAGTTGTCCTGAAGTCGGCCTCTCCTGGCCCTGCCTCCCAGCAAGTAAGCAAGCTCTTTTGGCTCAACTCCTGCCCAGCTCCCAACCGCCTTTGTAGGCCCCGAACTTTCTCCAGCCAAGCTCTGAGGGCCCACCTCCTGCCTCCTGGTGGCCTGTACAGGCCCAGCACTGGTTGGAGAACAGCCTCTGCAGGCCCCGCCCTTGCCTCCCAGGGGCCTCTCCAGGCCCAGCTCTTGCCGCCACGGCGGCCTCCTGGGGCCAAGTCCCTGCCTGCCTCCCAGCAGCCCACGTGCGGCCCAGCTCCTCCCTCACGGTGGCCTGTTGATGCCCAACTCATGCCTCTGGCACCCTGCCCAGAGGCGTGAGCCCCTGCCTCACACTGGCTCCTGCCACGCTGAGAGAGGTCAGCGTGAGCCCTTGCCTCACACCAGCCCCTCCCACGCGGACAGAGGTCAGTGTGAGCCCCTTGCCTCGCACGGGCCCCTCCCACGCTGAGAGAGGTCAGCCTGAGCCCCTGCCTCAACAGGCCACCGTGAGGGAGTAGCAGGGTCGCACGCGGGCTGCTGGGAGGTAGGCAGGGACTTGGGCCCGGGAGGTCGCGGTGGGGCGAGAGCTGGGCCTGGAGACTCCCCTGGGAGGCAACAGCGGGGTCTGCAGACGCCCGTCTCCAGCCGGAGCTGGGACTGTTCAGTCACTGGGAGAAGGGATGTGGGTCTGAAGAGCTTGGTTGCAGAAACTTCGGGGTCTACAAACGCAGGCGGGAGCTGAGCTAAAAGAGCTTGTTTGCTGGGAGGCGGGAGATGCAGCCAGGAGGAACAGCTGGGCCATGCGGGAGGCGGAGGCCAGGCCTCCTCAAGTTGGCCTCTCAGACCCACTTGCAGCCTCCCGGCATCCTCTCCGGGCCCAGCTCTTCCTCCCGGCTGCATCTCTGGGCCGGACTCTGGGCCGACTCCAGGTCCCAACAACGTCTTTGGACTCAGCTCCTGCCCAGCTCCCAGCGGCCCTGGTAGGCCCACAACTTCCCTAAGCCAAGCTCCCCAGGCCCAGCTCAGGCCTCACGGTGGCCTCTCCAGGCTCAGCTCCTGCCCTCCGATGGCATCTGCAGGCCCCAAACGGCCTCCGGTCGGTGGGCTCCTCTAGGCCCAGCTTGGGCCTCCTGGCGGCCTCTGCAGGCCCAAGTCGTCCTCAAGTCGGCCTGGAAGTGGGCCTGGAAGAGCAGCAAGTCAGCCTCCCCGGGCCCATCTCCGTCCTCTCGGCGGCCTCTCCAGGTGGAAAACTTCCTCGAGTCAGCCTCTCCAGGCCCAGCTCCTCCTGACTCCCAGTGGCCTCTTTCGGCCCAGCCCAGCTCATGGCTCTCGGCGGCCTTCCCAGGCTCCGCTTTTGACTTTTGGCAGCCTCTTCAGGCGCAGAACTTGATCTCCAGTCGGCCTTTGCAGGCCCGGCCTCCTGCCTCTCGAAGGCCTGCACGGGCCCGGCCTCGGCCTTGGCCTCACAGCGGACTCTCCACGCCCAGCTAGCTCTCACCTCACTGCGGCCTCCCCAGTCCAAAGCTCCTGCCTTTCGGCCACTTCGGCAGGTTCAGCTACTGCCTGCCAGTGGCCTCTTTAGGCCCAGCTCATTCCTCACAACGGCCTTTCCAGGCCCCGTTTTTCCCTTCCGGCAGCCTCTTGGCCTCTAATTTGTTTATCTTTTGTGTATAAATCCCAAAATATTGAATTTTGGAATATTTCCACCATTATATATTTTGGTAGGTAATTTATTTGGAGTGAGTTTCTGCACCATGCCCGAATTTTTTATTTTATTTTCCTTATTATTTGGTGTTAAACAGGTTTAATGACGGTCATGGCAACTTTTTGGCACAATGAAAAATATCGCCCATGATCAACGTGTTCTGTTCTGGGGAAGGGGGCAAAGGCAGGGTGAATCACTTTCTTAAAAAGTATAGCTCAAGTTGGGAGTGCAGAGGGAATGGGGAGAAAACCCTCCCGCTGCCTGTGTCGAAGTGCAGGAGCCCCCACCCCCATACTCACCTGAGTCCAGCCCCTCTGGGGAAAGAAGGGGCGCATGAACTCCCCCTAGTCCACAGGCGCCTCCCTGTGGCCCAAGGCCCTCTTCACACTCCATCTTGTAGCCCCAGCAGGAGCTATTTTCCGAAAAGTGAAAAGCTCTGAAGGTCCCACAATTCATGGGATGTACAGGGGCTTGGAGGGGGGAAACTGCCCAGCTTTCCCCCGGCACAGCTGCAGGGGTAGGGGGTATAGATAAGAGGAGCAGGCCTTGGCCAGGCGTGGTGGCTCACGCCTGTAATCCCAGCACTTTGGGAGGGGGAGGCAGGCAGATCACGATGTCAGGAGATCAAAATCAGCCTGGCCAAGATGATGAAGCCCCGTCTGTACTAAAAATACAAAAATTAGCCGGACGTGGTAGCATGCACCTGTAATCCTAGCTACCCGGAAGGCTGAGGCAGGAGAATGGCGTGAACCCGGCGGGAAGAGGTTGCAGTGAGCCAAGATCGCACCACTGCACTCCAGCCTGGGTGACAGAGCAAGACTCGGTCTCAAAAAAAAAAAAAAAAAAAAAAAAAAAAAGAGGCAGGCCTTACTCCGTCCCAAACTGAAAGGATTAAATGGCTTTACCTGGGAGAAGATAACCATCCTGCCCTCCATTGCTACCCCCACATACTTTCCATGTTCTCAGGGGGTACTGTGAGTCCTGGGATCTTTGGGGTTGCCCACCTGCCTGTGGTAGTTATGGAGACCCCCAGGTGTTGAGGCAGGGCTGGGGTGTCCCCTTCCAACCAGGCTGTCAAGGCCCCAACTCTGGGGCAGAGGCAGTGGCAGGGCAGCCAGGGTTGCGCCAGAGCCTGAGCAGGTTGAGGTGGGGTCAGGCAGGGCTGGGAGTCAGGGCAGGGGCAGCAGCAGTGGACCCGCTATGCACACATCTTCTTCTCCAAGGTTTGTGTGCAGAACATCCTGCCCATGCTGCCCCAGCAGCTTCACTTGGCACCTGCCCTAGTCCAGCCTCTGGGAACCATGCAGCAGCTCCCAGCGGCCCTGCACCCACCACCAGCATCCGTTTCACCTGCAGCTGAAGATCCATGAGGTGCCCAGGAGATCATGCAGTCATCAGTCCCACGGAACAGCCCGCGAGGCTGAGGCTCCTCCCACTGGACCGCCCCCCAACTGGCACCACTGCTGCCCCTGCCCCTACTCTCAGCCTCACGTGACTCTCGGGCAGAGGCAGTGGTGGGGCAGCCAGGGCAGCGTCAAGAGTCTGAGCCAGGTGAGGTGCGGTCAGGACCCCCACAGGGCTGGGAGTCAGGGCAGGGGCAGAACAAACCTTGGAGGGGAAGATGTGTGCATAGTGGGCCTGGAGGGCGGCTGTGGCCTAGTGGACAGGAAGAAGCAGTGGGCCTGGAAGAGCTGCTTGATCAGGGCCGGCACTGGTCCAGGGCACGTGCAGTGAAGAGGACAGCGCCTTCTCGGTCTCCGGTTCCCTGAGCCTGTCCTCGGCTTCTCCACCTGTACAGGCAAAGGGGAAGCTGTCCCCATCACACATGGCACAGTTGGGGGTGTCGGGCTTTGGACTGCAGCTGGAGCATCTTCTCATCTTGCATTTGGGCGTGGTGGGGTCCTCCAGTGTGGGATCCATGTCCGTGGGGTTCCCTCTGCCCCGACCCCGAAAGCCCAGTCAGTTTCTCTTCAGACTCTGCCCCCCAGGTGGCTCAGCTCAGCTCCTGCCTAGGAAAGCCTTAGTGTTGGGAGGGACCCTGATGACTGAGGAGCCTGGTAGCTCCAGGTCGCCCACACTTTCAGGTCTCTTGCACCAGAAGGTGGCAGGATCCATTGGGAGGAAACAGGTCACCTTGGAAGGCATCCCTGGGCCCCCATCCCCAGGGGTAGGGGCCGTAGAGGGCCCACTCTGCTGCCTTGACCAGACTCCTGGGCTTTGAAGGCTCCTGGGCCCAGTAAGAAGGAGGTGGGTGCCAAGGTTGAGGAGGAAGCATCCGAGTATGTGTAGGAGGAGGACAGGGTGGGACCATAGACTTTGCCAAAAGCTGCAGGTGGATCGGGGGACCCTGGGGGCTCAGGATCCAGCAAGGGGCGGCAGGAGTAAAGGAGGAAGGAATGACAGGTGCAAATACCTTCCCACCAAAGCCCTTGTTGCCCTCTGGCTCCTCCCCAGAGTTGTCCCCCCTCTCAGTCGGTCACCCACTCCTTGAACTTGAGATCGGTGTCAGTGGTGCTAAAGCCATCATCAGCAATGACATCATCACCCCTTCCTCCTCATGGATGACCGTGTGCTCCTCGTCACTCACTATGTCCTCACTGGCCATGTGCTGGGAATGAGCAGCTCAGGTGGGCAGCAGCAGGGCTGCCCACTGGTCACCTCCCTCACCAGGGGCTGCAAAGTGGCCTGGAGCTCCATACTGAGTAGAAGGCTTTGGGCCAGAGTATGATGCAGTGCCAGACACCACCTGTGTCAGTTCCCGTAGTGCCTGACGGTCTATTTCCCTGCCGTCCAGGCTGTGTACCCCGCTGTGGGAGAAGGCTTGGGCCAGGCTGAGCCAGGTTCCCTGACTGTGTGCAGCCGTTCTGCCCCACAGAAGCTGCTTCTTGGTGTCCAAGCTCTGGAGTGTTTGGGCTGCAACTGACAGGAGTTCAGAGGACACCCCAGGGGCAGTGGCAGTGACAGTGCCCGTCTCTGATATGCTCCACTCCCACGAGCCCTTGTTACACTTCTGCTAGCCCCTGGCTTGTGGGCTTGGCCTCTGAGCTGGACTTCTTTCGGTCCTTGTTGCAAGTGGGCCACCTTCACCTGGAAGGCCAGGTCGTATTTCTGCATCTCATTGGGCCCCAGGGTGTACCACCGCTTGCTCAGCATCTGGCTGACGGTCTGGTTATCCTGGTTGGGGTGATCCTGGTGCGCCCCGCCAGGGCCTGGTGCCGCTTGCTGAAGATCATGACCGCCACTCATGGGCCACCGGATGTGGTCCTTGTCCCATTTGTTGGGGCTGCATCCATCCTTCTCAGAAGATGAGTCCTGTTCCTTGCGCAGGGCACTGAGGGACTGGGCCTGACATCATCTGAGTGGTAGAGGCAACTTGGTGTCAGGAGACATGATGGATAGGAAAGCATCATCATGGTCATTCTCTGTCTCACTGTCCAGCAGGGACTCCCCTGAGGGGCCCAGGGCTCCTCCTCCATGGTGGGAGGTGAGCTTTTACCAGGTTCCACCACCCCCAAAGTGTGTGGGGTTGCGGGCCCTGGGCTTTCAGGGCAGGTGGCTCCAGGGGGCCGCCCAGGGACAACACTCCCTGTCCCACCTGGTGGACACTCATGAGCAACAGCTGCCAACTTGGCAGGTTGTTTTCTCTGGTTGGAGGCCACTGAGTGACTGGCAGGTTGCTGGGCCTCGTGTGGCTGCAGGGAGGGGTGAGGAAGGGGATGGAGTACCAGGGGAACACGGCCGCAGAGTGACCTTCCACATTCCTCCACACAAACATGCTGATGCCACGGGAGGCCTCACTGAACGCAGGCCTGGGGGCCGAGTACTTGGTCCGGGCAGGGGGTTCCTGGCAGGGGTTCACACCTCCTCACCCCCTCCTCAGCCAAGGTGGCTTGGGCCCAGAGAAGAGGGGGTTGGAGAGGAGCAGAAGGCCAGGCCTCAAGTTTTGTTTTTTTTGTTTGTTTTTGAAATGTAGTTTGACTCTTGTCACCCAGGCTGGAGTGCAGTGGCACGATCTCAGTGGCCTTCATACCTGGCTAATTTTTTGTATTTTTACTGGAGGTGGGGTTTTGCCATGTTGGCCAGGCTGGTCTTGACCTCCCGACCTCAGGTGATCCACCCACCTCAGCCTCCCAAAATGGGATTACAGGCATGAGCCACCGCTCCCAACTTCATTCATTTTTACTTGAAAAACTCCGTTAAGCATTTTTTTAAGGTAGACCTAGTGGTCCTGAATGCCCTCAGCTTTGTTTGTCGAGGAAGCACGTTATTTCTTTTTTCTTTCTGAAGGACAGCTTTGTCAGACATAGTATTAGTTGCTGGCAGTTTTTTTCTTTCAGCACTTTGAATGTATTATTCGATTCTGTCCTGACCTGCAAAGTTTCTTTAACTTTTGACTATTTGATTATATTGTGACTTGGTGAGTATCTATTTGGTTTGAACCTCTTTAGGAATCTTTAAGCTTCATGGATTTAGATGTCTAAATCTTTCCCATGATTTAGGCAGTTTTCAGCCATTCTTTAAATAAGCTTTCTTCTCCTTTCTCTACTTTCCTTCTCAAACTCCCATAACCTGACAATGGTTTGCCTAATGGTGTCTTGTTGGCTTTCTTTTCTCTGTCTCTTTTTTTTTCTTTTTTTTTGAGACAGAGTCATGCTCTGTCACCCAGGCTGGAGTGTAATGTGTGGTCTCGGCTCACATTGCACTCCAACCTCCGCCTCCTGGGTTCAAGCGATTCTCCTGCCTCAGCCTCCCAAGTAGCTGGGACTACAGATGTGTGCCACCACACCCGGCTAATTTTTGTATTTTTAGTAGAGATGGGGCTTTGTCATGTCGGACAGGCTGGTCTTGAACTCCTGACCTCTTAATCTGCCTGCCTCAGCCTCCCAAAGTGTTGGGATTACAGGCTTGAGCCACCACACCCAGCCTTCTTTTCTCTTTTTTATTCTTTTTTTCTTTGTCCTCTGACTGGATAATTTCAGAAGATCTATATTCAAGTTTACAGATTCTCTCTCCTGTTGAAGTTTACTATTGTGTTATATCACCCAGTCTGGTCTTGAACTCCTGGGCTCAAGAGATCCTCCCACCTTGGCCTCCCAAAGTGCTGAGTTTACAAGCATGAGCCACTGCATCCAGTCAGTCCCAGCACTTTGGGAAGCTGAGGTGGGAGGATCACTTGAGCTCAGGAGTTTGAGACCAGCCTGGGCAATGTACTGAGAACTTGTCTCTATATTAAAAAAAAAAAAAGTCTTTGGGAGGCCAAAGCGGGAGGATCACCTGAGGTCAGGAGTTCGAGACCAGCCTGGCCAACATGGCAAAACCCCATCTCTACTAAAAATACAAAAATTAGCCAGGTGTGGTGGCACACGCCTGTAGTGGTGGTGCATGCCTGTAGTCCCAGCTACTCAAGAGGCTGAGGCAGGAGAATCATTTGAACTGGGAGATGGAGGTTGCAGTGAGCTGAGATCGCACCAGTGCACTCCAGCCTGGGCAACAGAGTGAGGACTCCATCTTATAAAAGGAAAAAAGAAAGAAAAGAAAAATTCCATATCTGAGTGTTTACTCCTGAGTTTTTGAGATTGTTATTAAGATCGTGCTCTACTGTGATGATTTGGGTTTGTTTGATAATCAGAAAAAAGCATATTCTTTTGGGTGTTCAGCCACACTGCTTTGATGTCACAACTGCACATTGGTTTCACAGCTGCAGGACAAATTTGAGCATCTTAAAATGATTCAACAGGAGGAGATAAGGAAGCTCGAGGAAGAGAAAAAACAACTGGAAGGAGAAATCATAGATTTTTATAAAATGAAAGCTGCCTCTGAAGCACTGCAGACTCAGCTGAGCACTGATACAAAGAAAGACAAACATCGTAAGAAGCAATAGTTTCTCTTACTATTCTGAGAGCCTTATCATTCTACATCCCATCTTCCTGTGAGATTGTCTTTGTAGCATTTAACTCTAATTGCAGTTCTCTTTTTAAAAATTGGCTTGCTTATTGTATATTTTCCCCAACTAAAGCGTGAACTCCTAGCAGGGCGTGGTGGCTCATGCCTGTAATTTCAACACTGTGGGAGGCCGAGGTGGGTCGACTACCTGAGGTCAGGAGTTCGAGACCAGCCTGACCAACATGATGAAACGCTATCTCTACTAAAAATACAAAAATTAGCTAGGCATGGTGGCTGGGACCTGTAATCCCAGCTACTTGGGAGGATGAGGCAGGAGAATCACTTGAACCCTGGAGGTGGAGGTTGCAGTGAGCCGAGATCTCACCATTACACTCCAGCCTGGGCGACAAGAGCAAAACTCCATCTCAAAAAAAAAAAAAAAAAAAAAAAGGGTGAACTTGAAGGCAGGTCCTGTGTCCATCTTTTCAGATTCTGTATCCCAGCACTTAGGACATAGACAAACACGAAGATGACAATCAATATTTGCCAAAATGAAAAAACAAAAGAAACATGTAACATCATGTAAAAGAAGCTGGTTAGGTGGAGAAATTTCTTTACCATAGTCTTGCTTGTGTATCCAGTAGTGACTTTTACATTTTATATCTAAATAGAAGCTGGAGGCTTTGTTGGGTACTCATAGGCATAAAATATTATGTTATTTATTATAGAGTTAAATGCTACAAAGACAAATCTAATTAATAGGCCTATTTTCCTTTTTAAGTTCTACTCATAATTTCTTCATAGTTTTTATGATAAAAGGTTGGATTTTGATTAGAACTCCCATGCTTTTGTGTCAGAATTAAAACTGGTATTAGAATAAATAATTCAAAAGCTAGAGAAAGAGTACAATGAGAAGCCATGAGTTGCATTTGAATTATAATATTATGTCTTACAGATTTGGGGTATATGCTAAAGTTACCAAAGTTGTAGAAAATAAGGCCGGGCATTGTGGCTCACATCTGTAATTCCAGCACTTTGGGAGGCCGAGGTAGACGGATCATTTGAGGTCAGGAGTTCGAGACCAGCCTGGCCAACATGGTGAAACCCCATCTGTACTAATAGTACAAAAATTAGCCAGGCATGATGGTGTGCACCTGTAGTCCTTGCTACTCAGAAAGCTGAGGCAGGAGAATCGCTTGTACCCAGGAGGCAGAGGTTGCAGTGAGCAGAGATTGTGCCACTGCACTCCAGCCTGGGTGACAGAGTGCTATGAGTCACCACACCTGGTATGAGCCACCGTGCCTGGCCCACAATGACTTTTACACATGTTGTTAAATCATCTTACAGATTTTATAATTTGGGGGAAGAAAAGTTTTACTAAATGGTCTTTTAATGGAAACTCTACAAGAACCAGAATCTTTGCTTTGTTCACTTATGTATCCATTCCTAGGCCTAGAAAAATGTCTGACACATAGCGGCAATTATTCATTGAATAAATGGACCCAGCGATAGTACATTAGCTATGCTATATGCATACATTAAAGATGTAGATTATTGACTTTCAAAAGATAATTAATGTAACTTCTTACTGCTTCTGAACATGTTTGTGAGTTATATTGCTGAGGGAACTTTATCTTCTCATTCTTTCATCTTAACCCAGTGTTATAAAATTGAAATCACCAATATTATTCCATATCTAAAATTAATATCTACTTTGTAAAAAATATCACTCTGCTGCATTTGACAATAGACTTTTTAGGTAATAATGATGCAATCCATAGGGTTTTTTGGGGGCACAGAGGGATTCATGCTAACAGAACATTTTATTTTCTATTTTCCCAGAGCTGTAAAACATGAAATTGGGGTAGTATAAGGCATATTTTTACTCTTTTTATAATTTTTTCTAAAAAAAATTAGTGTTTGTTCCCTATATAACTTTTAACTTTATAGGTAAATATTTGTCTCTTTCAGCTCCAGTTTTATGTGAAATAGAGTTTTCAGATTTATGTAGCATGGAAAGTTTTAATACGTCAGAGTTACTGATTTTTGCCATTTTCTCAATTATTTCTTTTTTATCTTTAGTTGATTTTTTTGTAGTGACACATTTTGTTTCTAGTCTCATTTCCTTTTGTTTATATTCTATGTATATTTCGTTTTTTGGTTACTATGAGAATTACATATAACATCCTAGAGTTATAACATTTTAATTTGAATTTATTTCAACTTAAGTTCAATCACATACCAAAATTCTACTGCTATACATATAGCCTACTCTTTTTATGTTATTGATGTAACAGATTATATCTTTATTCATTGTATACCAGCTAACAGATTTACAGTTACATTTTATGCATTTGCCTTTTTAATTATGTAGAAAATAAAAAGCAGAGTTAGAAACCAAAATTACAATAGGACTGTTTTTATGTTTGTTTATGTATTTACCTTTACGAGAGAGCTTTGTATATTCATACAGCTTGCTTATTTACTTATATAGTTATTGCCTAGAGTTCATTTATTTCAACCTGAAGGACTTAACACTTCTTGAATGGCAAATTCAGGGATAAATGGATTTTTTTTCAGTTTTTAAAAAAAATCCGGAAATCTCTTAATTTCTCCCTCATTTTTGAAGGATAAGTTTTCCAGCTATAGATTTCTCAATTGACAGGTTTCTTCATTATTTTAAATATATAATCCACTGCCTACTGGCCTTCAAGGTTTCTGCTGAGAAATCAGCTGCTAATGTTATCTGGATCCCTATCTGTGAGAGTTGCTCTTCTCTCTGAGTTTTCAACATTCTCCCATTATCTTTTGTTTGTTTGTTTTTGAGACAAATAATTGTACATATTCATGGGATACAGAGTGATATTTTGATACATGTATACAATGTCCAATGATCAAATAAGGATAATTAGCATATCCATCACCTCAAATATTTGTCATTTATTTGTATTGTGAAAGGTCAACATTCTTTCTTCTAGTTTTTTAAATTTATAAACATTTAAATTTTATTACAGAAATTTAAATTTTTTGATTCTGAAAAAGTCGTATATGTATGCAACATCGTTTTATCATTTATTTATATATTTATGCATCTTTCCTTTTAGTTTTGACAGAGATTTTCTATTTTATCATTATTTCAAAAGAACTCTTACCTGTATTTATTTATCAATTATATTTCCCTTGTTTTTTCCTAGTATATTAATTTATTTACTTATCTTCTAAAAATACTCCATATAATCTGTTTATTTTGTTTCCTTTCTATAATTTCTTCAATGATTAGTTCTGTTCTATTTTCCATTAAAATATTTCAATCTCGTATGAATTTTTGTCAGATTAGAAATTTAGGGCATTTCGGGGGAGGAGCCAAGATGGCCGAATAGGAACAGCTCCGGTCTACAGCTCCCAGCGTGAGCGACCCAGAAGACGGGTGATTTCTGCATTTCCATCTGAGCTTTGAAGAGAGCAGTGGTTCTCCCAGCACGCAGCTGGAGATCTGAGAATGGGCAGACTGCCTCCTCAAGTGGGTCCCTGACCCCTGACACCCGAGCAGCCTAACTGGGAGGCACCCCCCAGCAGGGGCACACTGACACCTTACACGGCAGGGTATTCCAACAGACCTGCAGCTGAGGGTCCTCTCTGTTAGAAGGAAAACTAACAAACAGAAAGGACATCCACACCGAAAACCCATCTGTACATCACCATCATCAAAGACCAAAAGTAGATAAAACCACAAAGATGGGGAAAAAACAGAACAGAAAAACTGGAAACTCTAAAACGCAGAGCGCCTCTCCTCCTCCAAAGGAACGCAGTTCCTCACCAGCAACGGAACAAAGCTGGATGGAGAATGATTTTGACGAGCTGAGAGCAGAAGGCTTCAGACGATCAAATTACTCTGAGCTACGGGAGGATATTCAAACCAAAGGCAAAGAAGTTGAAAACTTTGAAAAAAATCTAGACGAAAGTATAACTAGAATAACCAATACAGAGAAGTGCTTAAAGGAGCTGATGGAGCTGAAAACCAAGGCTCGAGAACTACGTGAAGAATGCAGAAGCCTCAGGAGCCGATGCGATCAACTGGAAGAAAGGGTATCAGCAATGGAAGATGAAATGAATGAAATGAAGCGAGAAGGGAAGTTTAGAGAAACAAGAATAAAAAGAAATGAGCAAAGCCTCCAAGAAATATGGGACTATGTGAAAAGACCAAATCTACGTCTGATTGGTGTACCTGAAAGTGATGCGGAGAATGGAACCAAGTTGGAAAACACTCTGCAGGATATTATCCAGGAGAACTTCCCCAATCTAGCAAGGCAGGCCAACGTTCAGATTCAGGAAATACAGAGAACGCCACAAAGATACTCCTCGAGAAGAGCAACTCCAAGACACATAATTGTCAGATTCACCAAAGTTGAAATGAAGGAAAAAATGTTAAGGGCAGCCAGAGAGAAAGGTCAGGTTACCCTCAAAGGGAAGCCCATCAGACTAACAGCGGATCTCTCGGCAGAAACCCTGCAAGCCAGAAGAGAGTGGGGGCCAATATTCAACATTCTTAAAGAAAAGAATTTTCAACCCAGAATTTCATATCCAGCCAAACTAAGCTTCATAAGTGAAGGAGAAATAAAATACTTTACAGACAAGCAAATGCTGACCGATTTTGTCATCACCAGGCCTGCCCTAAAAGAGCTCCTGAAGGAAGCGCTAAACATGGAAAGGAACAACCGGTACCAGCCGCTGCAAAATCATGCCAAAATGTAAAGACCATCGAGACTAGGAAGAAACTGCATCAACTAACGAGCAAAATCACCAGCTAACATCATAATGACACGATCAAATTCACACATAACAATACTAACTTTAAATGTAAATGGACTAAATTCTCCAATTAAAAGACACAGACTGGCAAGTTGGATAAAGAGTCAAGACCCATCAGTGTGCTGTATTCAGGAAACCCATCTCACGTGCAGAGACACACATAGGCTCAAAATAAAAGGATGGAGGAAGATCTACCAAGCAAATGGAAAACAAAAAAAGGCAGGGGTTGCAATCCTAGTCTCTGATAAAACAGACTTTAAACCAACAAAGATCAAAAGAGACAAAGAAGGCCATTACATAATGGTAAAGGGAGCAATTCAACAAGAAGAGCTAACTATCCTAAATATATATGCACCCAATACAGGAGCACCCAGATTCATAAAGCAAGTCCTGAGTGACCTACAAAGAGACTTAGACTCCCACACATTAATAATGGGAGACTTTAACACCCCACTGTCAACATTAGACAGATCAACGAGACAGAAAGTCAACAAGGATACCCAGGAATTGAACTCAGCTCTGCACCAAGCGGACCTAATAGACATCTACAGAACTCTCCACCCCAAATCAACAGAATATACATTTTTTTCAGCACCACACCACACCTATTCCAAAATTGACCACATACTTGGAAGTAAAGCTCTCCTCAGCAAATGTAAAAGAACAGAAATTATAACAAACTATCTGTCAGACCACAGTGCGATCAAACTAGAACTCAGGATTAAGAATCTCACTCAAAGCCGCTCAACTACATGGAAACTGAACAACCTGCTCCTGAATGACTACTGGGTA
Source organism: Pan troglodytes (assembly GCF_028858775.2). Classification (NCBI taxonomy): domain Eukaryota; kingdom Metazoa; phylum Chordata; class Mammalia; order Primates; family Hominidae; genus Pan; species Pan troglodytes. The sequence continues at coordinate 90,405,067 of NC_072415.2, forward strand.
CATAACGAAATGAAGGCAGAAATAAAGATGTTCTTTGAAACCAACGAGAACAAAGACACAACATACCAGAATCTCTGGGATGCATTCAAAGCAGTGTGTAGAGGGAAATTTATAGCACTAAATGCCCACAAGAGAAAGCAGGAAAGATCCAAAATTGACACCCTAACATCACAATTAAAAGAACTAGAAAAGCAAGAGCAAACACATTCAAAAGCTAGCAGAAGGCAAGAAATAACTAAAATCAGAGCAGAACTGAAGGAAATAGAGACACAAAAAACCCTTCAAAAAATCAATGAATCCAGGAGCTGGTTTTTTGAAAGGATCAACAAAATTGATAGACCGCTAGCAAGACTAATAAAGAAAAAAAGAGAGAAGAATCAAATAGACACAATAAAAAATGATAAAGGGGATATCACCACCGATCCCACAGAAATACAAACTACCATCAGAGAATAATACAAACACCTCTATGCAAATAAACTAGAAAATCTAGAAGAAATGGATAAATTCCTCGACACATACACTCTCCCAAGACTAAACCAGGAAGAAGTTGAATCTCTGAATAGACCAATAACAGGAGCTGAAATTGTGGCAATAATCAATAGTTTACCAACCAAAAAGAGTCCAGGACCAGATGGATTCACAGCCGAATTCTACCAGAGGTACAAGGAGGAGCTGGTACCATTCCTTCTGAAACTATTCCAATCAATAGAAAAAGAGGGAATCCTCCCTAACTCATTTTATGAGGCCAGCATCATTCTGATACCAAAGCCGGGCAGAGACACAACCAAAAAAGAGAATTTTAGACCAATATCCTTGATGAACATTGATGCAAAAATCCTCAATAAAATACTGGCAAACCGAATCCAGCAGCACATCAAAAAGCTTATCCACCATGATCAAGTGGGCTTCATCCCTGGGATGCAAGGCTGGTTCAATATACACAAATCAATAAATGTAATCCAGCATATAAACAGAGCCAAAGACAAAAACCACATGATTATCTCAATAGATGCAGAAAAAGCCTTTGACAAAATTCAACAACCCTTCATGCTAAAAACTCTCAATAAATTAGGTATTGATGGGATGTATTTCAAAATAATAAGAGCTATCTATGACAAACCCACAGCCAATATCATACTGAATGGGCAAAAACTGGAAGCATTCCCTTTGAAAACTGGCACAAGACAGGGATGCCCTCTCTCACCACTCCTATTCAACATAGTGTTGGAAGTTCTGGCCAGGGCAATCAGGCAGGAGAAGGAAATAAAGGGTATTCAGTTAGGAAAAGAGGAAGTCAAATTGTCCCTGTTTGCAGACGACATGATTGTTTATCTAGAAAACCCCATCGTCTCAACCCAAAATCTCCTTAAGCTGATAAGCAACTTCAGCAAAGTCTCAGGATACAAAATCAATGTACAAAAATCACAAGCATTCCTATACACCAACAACAGACAAACAGAGAGCCAAATCATGAGTGAACTCCCATTCACAATTGCTTCAAAGAGAATAAAATACCTAGGAATCCAACTTACAAGGGATGTGAAGGACCTCTTCAAGGAGAACTACAAACCACTGCTCAAGGAAATAAAAGAGGATACAAACAAATGGAAGAACATTCCATGCTCATGGGTAGGAAGAATCAATATCGTGAAAATGGCCATACTGCCCAAGGTAATTTACAGATTCAATGCCATCCCCATCAAGCTACCAATGACTTTCTTCACAGAATTGGAAAAAACTACTTTAAAGTTCATATGGAACCAAAAAAGAGCCCGCATCGCCAAGTCAATCCTAAGCCAAAAGAACAAAGCTGGAGGCATCACACTACCTGACTTCAAACTATACTACAAGGCTACAGTAACCAAAACAGCATGGTACTGGTACCAAAACAGAGATATAGATCAATGGAACAGAACAGAGCCCTCAGAAATAACGCCACTTACCTACAACTATCTGATCTTTGACAAACCTGAGATAAACAAGCAATGGGGAAAGGATTCCCTATTTAATAAATGGTGCTGGGAAAACTGGCTAGCCATATGTAGAAAGCTGAAACTGGATCCCTTCCTTACACCTTATACAAAAATCAATGCAAGATGGATTAAAGATTTAAATGTTAGACCTAAAACCATAAAAACCCTAGAAGAAAACCTAGGCATTACCATTCAGGACATAGGCATGGGCAAGGACTTCATGTCCAAAACACCAAAAGCAATGGCAACAAAAGCCAAAATTGACAAATGGGATCTAATTAAACTAAAGAGCTTCTGCACAGCAAAAGAAACTACCATCAGAGTGAACAGGCAACCTACAACATGGGAGAAAATTTTCGCAACCTACTCATCTGACAAAGGGCTAATATCCAGAATCTACAATGAACTCAAACAAATTTACAAGAAAAAAACAAACAACCCCATCAAAAAGTGGGCAAAGGACATGAACAAACACTTCTCAAAAGAAGACATTTATGCAGCCAAAAAACACATGAAAAAATGCTCATCATCACTGGCCATCAGAGAAATGCAAATCAAAACCACTATGAGATATCATCTCACACCAGTTAGAATGGCAATCATTAAAAAGTCAGGAAACAACAGGTGCTGGAGAGGATGTGGAGAAATAGGAACACTTTTACACTGTTGGTGGGACTGTAAACTAGTTCAACCATTGTGGAAGTCAGTGTGGCGATTCCTCAGGGATCTAGAGCTAGAAATACCATTTGACCCAGCCATCCCATTAATGGGTATATACCCAAATGACTATAAATCATGCTGCTATAAAGACACATGCACACGTATGTTTATTGCGGCATTATTCACAATAGCAAAGACTTGGAACCAACCCAAATGTCCAACAATGATAGACTGGATTAAGAAAATGTGGCACATATACACCATGGAATACTATGCAGCCATAAAAAATGATGAGTTCACGTCCTTTGTAGGGACATGGATGAAACTGGAAACCATCATTCTCAGTAAACTATCGCAAGAACAAAAAAACCAAACACCGCATATTCTCACTCATAGGTGGGAATTGAACAATGAGATCACATGGACACAGGAAGGGGAATATCACACTCTGGGGACTGTGGTGGGGGGGGGGCAGGGATAGCATTGGGAGATATACCTAATGCTAGATGATGAGTTAGTGGGTGCAGCGCACCAGCATGGCACATGTATACATATGTAACTAACCTGCACAATGTGCACATGTACCCTAAAACTTAAAGTATAATTAAAAAAAAAAAAAGAAAAAAAAAGATAAGATAAAGATTCAAAAATAAGGTATTTTTCTATATTTATAGCATTAAAAACATTCAACCACAGAAATCTATCCCAATAAAGTCTATTTGTGTATTCTATAGAAAAAAAAAAAAAGAAATTTAGGGCATTTCTTAATTTCTCTATATTCTAGCTTTTGACTTTTTTTTTCTGACCTAAGAGGTATTTAGAGCACATTTTAGATTTTTTATTTTGACTAATCATTTAAAATGTATACTAATCTTCAATTTAAATAAAAAACTAGTCTATAGTGACAAAAATTACAAATGAGCCTAACTAATAAATTATCAGCTGTGTTTATATGTATAAGCATGCACAGATTTTGGTAAATATGTACATAGTATATTGGTGAGCTTATTTTTATCATTCTTAACTCATTGTGTAGTCTAAACGTTGGGGAAAAAATAAAATACAATAATCAGATGGTGTGAATAAGAAAATTGTTCTAATGTTTGTAAACCAAGCAACTGTTTTAACTGCTCCCCTCTTCCTGATTGACTTCTAAAAGGGATTAATCCATATTGGGTCGTATCATATATGTCACGGTATAACATCTCCAGCTATAAAATGGAAATTTGAGAATAACTTTCCTGCTACTCAGATACATTTTATTTCAAAAACATACACTAAGGTGTTGCTGTTGGATCTTTCCAAAAACATATTCACACAGAACTTTCAATCACACTGAGCCATATTTGAACAATCTTTCAAGGTCAGCTCTGGCATAAGCTAACATCACACCATTTAACTCAGAAATTTCTTTAGTATTTGATTAATGGGTTTATGTTTGATATGTAATGTAATTTTCTAATGCTAAATCAAGTGGTAATTTTGTTAGTCAAGTTGATTTAGTGGCTTGGGAAGAAAGCTTTTAATGTTCCCCTAATTTTTCTTACCTTTGACATGATCCTTCACATGTCTTATTTTGCTTAGTGATTTTTCTTTTTTTTTTTTTTTTTGAGACAGGGTCTTACTCTACCACCCAGGCTTGAGTGCAGTGGAGCGATCACAGCTCATTGCAGCCTTGACCTCCCAGACTCAAGCTATTCTTCCACCTCAGCCTCCCAAGTAGCTGGTACTACAGGCACATGCCACCAAACTTGGCTAATTTTTGTATTTTTTGTAGAGACAGAGTTTTGCCAAATTCTCAGGCTGGTCTGGAATTTCTGGGCTCAAGTAATCCTGCCTTGGCCTCCCAACATGCTGATATTACAGACATAAGCCAGAGTACCTGGCCAGTTTTCTTTTTTAAAAAATCTCTTGGTTATTAATTTGAAGCCTTCCTTTTCATAGCTGTGCTCCTTAGTTGGGAGCAAATATGAATGGACCACAACTTAGCCAATTTTCTATATACGATCTTTGCCATCCTAATTTAAAGGAATATTAATTCTTTCTTTTCCTCTTTCATTCCACAAACCTGTATTGACTACATCTAAGTTCTAAATGGTGCACTGGATGTTGAAAAAGTTGATGATGAGCAAGAACAAAATTCCTCCTTTCAGGAGACTTACAGTTCAATATGGGAAATATAATTTGTAAAAATATAAAAGTGCAATTGTGTTACATGCTGTACGAAGTACATGTTGACATGTGAGTATATAATAAATGGGCTGGAGGCCAGAGGATTGCCAAAGAGAATGGGCCTCCTGCTGAGATGAAAAGTTGAGCAGGGATTAGTTGGCGAAAGTGGAGGGACGATCCTTTCTAGGCAGGAGGAAGAACATGTACAGAATCTCTGAGGTGTGATGCAACAAAGTCTATATAAAAAACTGAAGAAAGGTCTAATGTGGCTTAAATACAGAAGCTAGTAGGAGAGGAGTTGAAAAGAGGCTGGAGAAGTAGAAAGTGTCTGCATTCTGCAGGAACTTATATCGTATAAAAAGAATTTCTCTTTATTCTAAGTGCAATGTGAAGCCAATGAAGTGCTTTAAACAGGTGATGTGATTTGATTGAATTTATTACTTCACTTAACACATATTCATTACATGCCCACTGTTTGTCAGATATTGCTGTAGCCCCTGGTGATACAGTAGGGAATAAAACAGGCAAAAATCCCTGTCCTCTTGCAGCTTATAATGGACTGCAATGTTTAATATGTCAGAGGAGGTCCACGGAGGAGTGACTTCTAAGCAAGAATCTGAAAAAAATGAGGATATCTAAGGAGGGAACAAATGGTTCAAAAGCCCTATAATTGCAAGCAGGCATGATGAAGCAATTGTAGTTGTCCTGACTCTCAGCACCGTGGAACTCAAAGGAGATGGAAAGATTCTTTCTCTCCCTCATATATTTTCTCTCTTTCTGTCTATATATATAGAATATGAGACATTTCCCTAATCATTATGTGTAATTACAATTACATATATATATGTATGTAATATATAAACATATATATGTAATTGTAATTACACATAATGAATAGGGAAATGTCTCATATTCTTCTACTCAGAAATAAGCAATATAGCAATTACTGTTTTTTACATTTTACAGTTACAGTTTCAGAGAAAGTTTGATATTTATCTAAAATTTTTCAAAGTATGAACTTTTTCATTTGGCAAACCATAATTGTACATATTCTTGGGATACAGAGTGATATTTCTTTACATGTATAGAATGTGTAGTGATCAAATCAGGGTAATTTCCACTAATTTAAAATGCCACCTTTATGTTATTGTAATTTATATATATACTATATATATACACACACATATATATAAACATGTCCACATACAGTGTGTGTGTGCACATGTACACACATGCATATGTGTATCTAATGCCCAGTATAAGCAATGTGCACTAATAAAATTAGCTAACAGAGATAGTATAGAGTGAGAGGAGAGGCAGATTAATCTTTGAGGAAAAGCAGAATTTTATGGCTGAATGGAGAAAGCTGAGGTGGTTTCTAAGATGGAGAATAAGATGAAAAATGTAAGTACGTTGTTTGACTGAATTCAAGAAAGAAGGGTAAAAGAGAAGATAGTAGTGGTCTTATCATTAAATGCCACAGAGAGGTAAAGATAAAAGCAACATATTGTTTTGGGTTTGGTAATTTAAGGGTTACCAAATTCCGTTTTGGAGGAGGAACAGATTCCATGTCCACTAGAATGGAATGAACAAGAAATGGAGGAGGAAAATAGGTAGTTTTTCAAAAGTTGTCAAAAATATGAAAAGAAGAAATGAAATGGTACTTGGAAGAGATTGTTGAAATGGGAGAGACTATGGTGGCTTGTTTAGAAGCAGCTGAGATAGATCCAATTGAGATAGAGATATTGACTACATAAACAAAAGAATGACAAATTAATAGTGTAATGGATAACTTGACTTTGGCAAATATTGTGAATTTTTGTGAAAGTACAACTAAAAGGCAATGTCGCTCCAATAATCACCAGAGTAATCAATTTGCTTATTGCTGTCCCTTTAAATATAGTTCTCTGGTATCAACTAACATGTTTTTAACTAATGATGCTTCTTAAAGAAAAGAGAAAAGACCTTTTTCTTTCTTTCAGTCTTCAATGATTCACTGCTTCATCTCGCTCCACCAAAGATAAATGAAATCTACATCTCTTATACATTAACAATGCATGACAATTTATAAATAGCTAAATTTTTGGAGCTAACTTTAAGTACCTGAATGGAATTTAATCAACCCACTAATCTCCTTCTCACTTCTCAGTTATTTATCAAGTTTATGTCAAGGGACAAGGAAAAATTATCCAAACATTGTTTAAAACAATCATCATTAATTAGTAACACTTATCCAGGGGTGGTTTTAACCTTTCCCCCACTCAAGGATTATTCTAATGTCAGAGTAGAATAAAAAATAAGTGCAGCGATGCTGACTCTTCCAAGCTTAACATTTCTCACAAGTCAATTAGCTTTGTACTGGGAGGAGGGCGTGAAGGGCTGCTTGCGGTAGTTGTGTAGCAGGAGCACAATGGCCGCAGACAAGGAAAACAGTTTCTAAGAATTCCTCGTATATAATTTTATATTTTTGACAAGATTAATGACCCATGCTCCCTTCCTCTCCATTTCTTTTTTTGGAATTCTGTTGGTATGTAGTTACTATATTTTATTAAAGGAAATTAGCCTTATCTCTTATTATATTTTATTAAAGAAAATTATTATATTATTCCTTTATATTTTTATTAAAGGATTTTATTATTATTAAAGGAAATTAGCCTTATCTCTTATTATATTTTTGATGACCTTCAAAGTAGTGTCTCTGCTTAAAAGTGTACCCTGGCCGGGCGTGGTGGCTCACACCTGTAATTCCAGCACTTTGGGAGGCCGAGGCGGGTGGATCACGAGGTCAGGAGATCGAGACCATCCTGGCTAACACGGTGAAACCGCATCTGTACTAAAAATACAAAAAATTAGCAGGGCATAGTGGCGGGCGCCTGTAGTCCCAGCTACTCAGGAGGCTGAGGCAGGAGAATGGCGTGAACCCGGCAGACAGAGCTTGCGGTGAGCTGAGATCGCACCGCTGCACTCCAGTCTGAGTGACAGAGCAAGACTCCGTCTCAAAAAAAAAAAGTGTACCCTGAAGCACACATCAAGCGACATGTAGAGTTCATAAATTCTGGCCAAATGGTCATACCTCAAACCTCATCAGCACTAAGGCTCTTTACTTGCACTGACAAATATGAACGCTGGGGAATTTGGAAATGATATATAATATATAATATATATATATAATAGATATATTATATAATATATGTAATAGATATACAATATATAATATTACATATAATAGATATATAATATTATGTATAATAGATATATAATATTATATATAATAGATATATAATATTATGTATAATAGATATATAATATTATATATAATAGATATATAATATTATAGATATCTATTATATATAATAGATATATAATATTATAGATCTATAATATTATATATAATAGATATATAATATTATAGATCTATAATATTATATATAATAGATATATAATATTCTAGATCTATAATATTATATATAATAGATATATAATATATAGATCTAGAATATTATATATATAATAGATATATAATATTATAGATCTAGAATATTATATATATAATAGATATATAATATTATAGATCTAGAATATTATATATATAATAGATATATAATATATAACTTTCCATGTGATTTTCCTCTTAATTTTTTTCTAGCTGATCCGTATGAATTCCTCTTATTAAGAAAAATAAAGCATCCAGGATTCAATGAAGAACTGACTATCACCTTGTTAATCATTCAGAAACATGTTGCAGACTTAAGCCATTTTTGATATAGATACTGAAACAATTACTTGCTAAGAGCAAACTTGAAGGTATGGATAAGGCCCTGAGTCATCTTCCTGAGCTGAATGATAGTTAAGCTGAATGTACGTATAAAATATGATTTTCTAACCACTTGCTCGCCAACAAGGAAAACTTTTAAGTAGAGCAGAACCTGAATAGACAAGACATTTCTTTCTTTTGGTAGAAAATGATTTACCATCACTGTCTAGTTAATTGTAGACTAGGTAATTTTAACCTTGTGATTTATTGCCAGAGACATTTTCTTCTGTACTGTAAAGTGTGTGTCAAAAAAAAAAATAACGATTTTGGAGGATTAGGGGAGTTTGATAAATTGCCTGCAATTCTGGCAGTATGAACTGCATATTAATTTCTCTCTTTCAAGAACATTTTTATTTATTAATTCCTTACAAAAACTCCCTAAACTTTGGAACAGCTCTCAATTGCCTGCATTCTTTTTTTTTCTTATTATGGTAGTCTTCTAGAGATTTGGCTTGCATCTATGAATAAGCCAGGACATCTTCAGAAATTGTCTGATTAAAAACACCACCAATGGAGTTTCATTAAATTTGTATTGCTCTGACTAGTGAAACACACACATCTATGTTGCTGAGGATATTTTCCTGCAGTTTGAGTTGTAATAATAGCTCTGTTTAAGATCCGTCAGTCACTTGAATCTTCTCTAAGGCTTTGTATGTTAGAAGTTAATTTGCTTTCTTACAAGGCCACATTCTATCTTGTAACTAAACAACTGAATTTTATGTCTTAGCATAGATGGTTTATTACTTTCTGGTTTTTCTTTAGTAAGAATCCTATAAAAACACTAGTATTTTTCTCTGAGTTTAAAATTCAACACATGCCTACTGATATGGTTAGGCTTTGTATCCCCACCTGAATCTCATCTTGAATTGTAATCCCCATAGCCCCCATAATCCCCACAGGTCAAGGGAGAGACCAGGTGGAGGCAATTGAATCATGGGGGCAGTTTCCCCTGTGCTGTTCTTGTGATAGTGAGTTCTCACGAGATTTGATGGTTTTATAAGGGATTCTTTCCCCTTTGCTCGGCACTTCTTCATGCTGTCTTGCGAAGAAGCTGGCTTGCTTCCTCTTTGTCTTCCGCCATGATTGTAGATTTCCTGAGGCCTCCCAAGCTGTGCTGAACTGTGAGCCAATTAAACTTCTTTCCTTTATAAATTACCCAGTCTTGGGCAGTTCTTTATAGCAGTATGAAAACAGACAAATACACCTACTATGTAAAACTTAAAATACAAAAAAACAAAACATTATCTCACTAACATAGGAGCTAATATTTTGGTGTACTTTGTTTAGTATTTTATATTAAAAATATGTACATATATTTATATATAATTAAGAACATGTATGTACAATCGTGCATACATCATGTACATACATCTACTTAAGAAAATAGCTATGTAATATACCATTACACAACGAGATTATAATTTTTTCTCCATTTCTTTATTGTAATTTATCATTTTCTACTTTTTTGTTTTCTCATTTTTATTGCATAATATTTAATTATGCAAAAAATACATTAAATACATTGAAAATATATAGTTTAGCTATAAGAATAAAGAACGATGGTAAAACAAATGCCAATACCCACTACCTGACTTAAAGAATATGATACTATTTTTTTCCAATTGAAATCCCCTCAACTACTCAGAATTACTGCTATCCCTTTTATCCTTTCATTAATTTTCTTCTAGTTTTCTCACATGTGAATCTATTTCTAAATACATTTCTTTATTTTGCAAGTTTTTGGACTTCATATAAATGTAACCATATTGTATATATTCTTCTTCAGCTTCTTACTTTTTCACTAAACAATATGTTTTGCTGATACTTACATTCATATGTACAGTAATAGTTGATTTATTTTAATGGCTATATATTATTCCATTGTTAGAATACACCAGGATTTATTTCTACTTATTTTTTTTTGCTGGAAAATTGGGTGTCTTTTTTATTTTTTGATATAACAAACAATGTTGTAATCGTTTCGTATTTACTTCCTAGTCCACTCCTGTAAGTTTCTCTTGAGTACATACTAGCAATGAAGATGCTGAGTCACTGCATATACATACTCACAACTGTATTCTATAATGTAATATTCTATAAAGTAGCTGTATCAGTTTATACTTTAACCAGTAATGGACAAGATTTTCTGTTACTCCCCATCTTTGTTAATTATTACTTTTAGACTCTAACTTTTATCAGGCTCATGGATGTAAAAAGCATCTCAGGGTGGTTTTAATTTGCATTTATCTGCTCATCTATGAAGATGAGCTTCTTTTCATATAATTATGAGTCATTATTTTTGTTTTGCCTTCTTTTGTTTATGCATTTTGCTTGTTCTATGTCTTATTTTTCCTGTTGATTTTTGGGAGTTCATATATATTCTAAATGTATATTTATTCACTCATATATATGTTGCAAATATTACAGTTTATGATTTGTCACCTTATGATATCATCCAAATAGAGAAGCTTTATATTTTGATGTAGTCATATGTTCATTTTTCCTCCTTAATGTTTGTTTTTCTTGGTTCTATGACCTACCAAAAGTAACAAAAATTCTCATTTATTTTTAATCTAAATGTTTTAAGTATTTTCCTGGAATTCACCTTGAATTGATTTCTATTGGAGATAGGTATCCAATCTAATTTGCCTCATATGGATAACCACTTGTTCTATTACTGCTGTAACAAATTTCTACAAACTAAGTGACCTAAAATAACACAAACTTGTCATCTTACAGTGTACACAAGTCAGAAATCAGGCATGAATTTTAGTGAACTAAAATCAAGTTGTCGACAGGCATGTTTCTTTATGGCGGCTAGGGTAGAATCCATATCCTGGCCTTTTCTATCTTCTAGAGAACATCAGCATTCCTTTTCTCATTGCCTCTCCTCTCTCTTTTTAAAGCTGGCAATGTCACGTTTCTCTGACCATTCTTTCATTGTCACATCTCTCTCTGGACTCAGCTAAGAAAGGTTCTCCATTTTTAAGAACTCATGTGATTAGACTGGGCCCATCTGGATAACCCAGGAAGATCTCTCCATCTCGGTTTGCCTCCTTAATCACATCTGATAAGCCTTTATTGCAATCAGTGTAACATATTCACTGGTTCCAGGGTTAGGCATGGGCATCTTTGAGGGCCATTATTCTCCCTACCACATTATTTGCCTAGCATCTTTCATTACATTGTCCAACTATTTACTTACTGATTTCGAATGACATCCAAATCAGTTACAACATTTTATGTAAGCATTGTTTTTATTTTTATGTTATTCCACTAGTCTATTTTTCTACTCACGAATTATGGTACATGAGTTTATTTTTGCAACTTTAAGCTCAATAACATGTTTTAAGATTTCCTCAACTTTCTTTTTCCACTTCTTCAGAAGTTGACTCTTTTGGCCCTTTGGTCTTCTATACACATTTTAGAAATGCTTTGTTGAGGACTAAGAGGAATGCTAAGATTTTGATAGGAATTTCATTGAATTTTGAGTATATTGGCATGCTACAATGGTTAGTGTTTTATACATGAAAATAATATATCCCTTACTCTTTTCCTAGTATCATGAGATGTTTGTTAGGCAGACATGAATATTGAGTTGTGTCATATGTGTTTTTCTGCATTATTGTGGTGGTGATGTGATTTAGCTCCTTTAATTAGTTAATGTAATGAATTACATTTGTAGATTGCTCTAACTATTGAAACAAGCTTGAATTTCTGGAATAAGCCCAATGTGATATTTATTCAACAAATATTCATTGAGTATACCTAGTATGTAACATGCTTTAAGAATACACCAGTGAACCAAACAGAAATATCTGACATTACAGAACTTAACATTCCAGTATTTGGAGACAGACGATAAAAAAGTGAACATGTATATTTACAGTTTGTCAAGGAATGATAAATGAAGACTCTTAAAGTAGATGGGGAATTGGGAGTGAAGTCTGTAATTTAAATAGGGTGGGCAGGAAAGCTTCACAGAGAATGGGACATTTAAGAATAGACTTGAAGGACAGGCAAGAGCAATCTCTATGTTTATATGGGAGAAAAGGTTCCAGGCAGATGCAGTAACAATGGCAAATATCCTGAAGTAGGATCATGCTGGAGTTTTTGTGGAGCAGCAAGGGCGCTAGTGTGACTGCCACAGAATCACCCAAGGGAAGATGAGAAGATCAGACCAGACCAGCACTTGGGCATCTAATGGGAAAAGTTTCTCAAGCCATCATAAAAATTTCACTTTTACTATAAATACTACGAGAAACCATGGGATGTTTTACAGTAAGAAAGGTGGCATAATATGTTACATGTTTTAAACAAACTCTATAGCTTCTGAGTTGAAATAGATTGTAGGGGCTCATGGCAGAAGCAGAGGGAACATTTAGGTGACTACTGTAAAGAATATCATGAAAAGAACAAACAACGCTATGTAACATGCTTAAATGGACTGAAGAAGATGTATAAAATCAAAATGATGTTACCTTCACACCTTGAATCAGTACGATAAACCCCCCTCCCCAATCACAAAAGAAAAACTAAACACAAAAACCAGGCTTTGGTTGCTCCGACAATTTTACAGGTGAGTTCTAGCAAACATGCAAAGAACGTTTAATTGCACTGTTACAGAAATTCTTCTGGAGACAAGAAAATAAGACACATCACCCAACCAATTTCATGATAACAATGTCAATGTATAATAACAGAAAAAGTGGATCTCCAAAGAAATAAATTTATTTGGAAATAAACAAGGATTATAATCTGAGATATTTGTGCTATGATCAATCATAGGTGCATCCCAAGAGGTTGAGGTAAGGAAAATATTTAAAGACAAAAAGAAGTCTATGCAAGCTGTTTTGAAACAAACATCATTGGTCACAGGGCCTGATGCAGGAGCTGGTGTTAACTTACTGGCAGAAACAGCCATTGCTAGGCAAGTGTTCTTGTGAGGGTGGCTTATCTGAAATGCTGCAGTCTTGAGGAATTTTTTATGATAGGTCCTATTATAGAGACACCTACAGGATGAGCTGGACAAACAGAGTGTGCTGGGTGGGCAGAAATTTCTTGTGAGTTTATAGAAAGTCCTTGTGATAGTGCTTATCGTGGACACACACACAAGATCCCCTTTTTCATGACCCGGCTCCACTTTGCTTTGGGTCTGATGTAAGTGACTTTGCCTTGTCATTGGCAACTTTCACTGTAGTGTAATCTGCACATTAAAGTTACCTAACAATAGTACAAAGAAGGAAAATTAAAGGTATATCTCTTTCAAAAATATAAACCCCAAAATTGTTAGGAAATTGTAGTGAGTATAAAAGATAATTCATTATAATAGACATCTCAAGCTTCACAGAATTCTGACCTTTGCTACACTCTCATCCACAATCTTTTCTCCTAGTAAATGGCAGCTCCTTCTGTTAAGTTGCTGAGGCTTCTTATTGCTTTTTTCTTCAAATAACAGTCAGAACTGAACAACTGTAATCATCCTAGTCCATACAATTGTTATATTTTCATTTAAAGAAGATCAATGTGTGATTCTTTTTTTATATATTTCTGGACAATTCTTTATATTTTAATAGTCAGAATTTGATCAGGAAAACAGAAGACATCCTATGTATTATAATGATAAAAGTTTAATATTAATTAGGGCCTTATGCTATTATTGGAAGAGCTTGGTGAATAGATATTAGAAAAGCAGCTAGACAAAATCAGAAGAGGTCTGTTTTATATCAGAGATCTTAGCCTGACAGTCTAGAGTGTGGGCACAGAACCCAAGCTTATAGGAATTTCTGAAAGGTCTGTAAATCTTATCCAGATGGACAGTGGGAGCTCATAAAGAATTCTGCAAGCCATCACATCTGTCACACCTGCTATGTCGAATCCTTAAGCCTGCTTTATGTGAAGACCTCCTTCACTCCTCACTTCCAGCTCTCATGAGTTTCTTTCATAGGCAAACCCAAACCTGGAACAATGTGCCTGAAGACTTCGGGTGACACAGTACCCAGACTTAAATAGGAGGGGAGCCATGGTGGAAGTGGCCATCCAGCACAATTTTCTTGGTCTTTACTCATAGTTTTGATTCCTTAAAAAAATTAACCACATTAAAATATGTGTTTCATAATCTACATCTAATAATACAAATATTTAAAGTCTTTTCAAGTTTGAATACGCTACCCATGTTGCTGCTACCCCCATTTTGTGTGTGTGTGTGATTTTTGTGTGTGTGTTAGAAGCTCATGACCTTTGAAACCTGCTCTTATGAGCTTGCTTTGATGATTTATTTGTCCAGAGAGAATTTTTTTCCTACCTGGCATTTTGGACTGCTATCAACCTGAGACCACTTTGAATTAAATTCTCAGCTTGCAAATTTGGAAGCCACACAGATTGTGTGAGTTCAGGCTGAAACCTGTTTGAGAGCTGGATTCTGGCTATAAACTCTACAGGGAACATTTTCTCTCTCCACTCAGAGCTGAGAACATAGGGAAATTTATTTGCTAGCTCTCTTTGAAGGTTTATTTTATTTTATTTTTTAATTTCTAGTACACGTGCTCACTAAAGGTGTAATACTTATGTGAGAATCTCAAAATCAGTTGTGTTCTTTGTATGACCCTGGTTTTGTTTCCTCCTGCTCTCTTACTTTCAGTGTGTCTCAGTATGTCTGCTCAATATGTCATCTTAAATTTCAACTGAGGGTGGATCTTCTTCCCAGCTCACTCACATGGTTCTTAGCTAGATTCAGTTTCTCTCCATTTGTAGGACTGAGGACCTCAGTTCTTCACTTAGGGTTGGCTACAGGTAATCATCAATTTCTTGTAACAGGACTTACACTGGGCCACTGACAGCATGCCAGTTGGCTTCATTCAAATGAGAGGGCAAGAGAAAGAGAGAGAGGGAGAGGGCACAAGATGAAATTCACAGTATCTTATAATCTAATCTCAGAAGTGGCATCTCATTACTTTTGTCCTATTCTATTCAATAGAAACAAGTACCTGGGACCAGCTTATACTACAGGAAAGAGATTATATAAGGGTTTAAATACCAAGAGGTAGAGATCATCAAGAGCCATTCTGGTAGCAGCCACAATATCTTATCCAGAATATTTCTTATTCAGGCCTTCAAATGTGCTGTCTTTTCTGGTCTAATGGAAATGAACCTTCCTTCCATACAATTTCTTCTCCTAAATTGTACTCTGGCTCTCTTATCACATACAAATGTCTATGTTAGGTATTTGTGTCTGTCTTGTTTCTTGGTAGGCTTTTAAACTCTGTGAATGTTGGACTGTGATGTAGACATCATTTCACCGCACACTCTGTAACCACCAAACCTTAGCAGCTTATTCAGTAAGCACATACTTGGCTCTTAATGAGTATTGCTTAAATTGATGAATTGAATTAGTATTTTACCTTCTCTGTTGCTTAGCTAAGCAGAAGAATTTGTCATTTTTTAAATTTAGTGACTGGTTCTATTAAAAGTTACCTTTGTCTATATCATTTTGTTATACTAAAGCACAAATGTATAAGGTCAAAAAACATTCTCAAGATTTTGTTTAAACCACAGCCCTCAGTTGTGTATATTTATCTCTTGTTTTCATATGCAAGATTTCTCCTGAAATGGGCAACAATTACAAGAGTTTTTTTCCTCTTCTGAACTAAGAAAATAAATATTTAATTCACAAGTTTAGAAAAGTGAACCTGAAAAATCACAGGGCTAGGTGGGTTATGAGGCCCACTGGTACATGATAGTGTTGAATGTGGATTAGAATGAACTCCATGGGTTAGAATCTCAGACCATAGGCAAACATTTACTTGTTTTAGAATAAGCACATTTGAGTCTGCAATAAGTATTACTATTTTTAAGTTGAAAATGTAATTGGTTTCTAATAATAACCATATTGGCTAGCATTATTTCAATCGTGTTTAATGTTTTCCAATGTCATTTCATGTCAGATATCTCTCTTGATTCTTAGTAACAATTTGGACAAGACAGCAAATGCTATTGTCCAAGTTTTCTAAAGAAGAATCTGAAGTGAAATGACATCAAGAGACCTATCAAGACCTGTATCCAGGAAAAGGTAAATCTGAGCTGAAATTGTAGCCCTTGTAAATTACCTACGTGACATACCAGATAGTGTTCATGATCCATTTAGTACTCTGTTCTAAAAACGAGACAATATCCATTTATTCACTTGTTCATTTATTTAGTGTTTGTTCAGCCCTTACTGCATATTCCAGGCACTATTCTGACTGTGGCAGGAGTGAACAAACAGGCATGGTTCTTACTTGCATGTAATTACAGTCTTATAGTGAAAACAAGTGTTAAACAACAAAATCTCCCAATTATTTTAAAATTATAAACTTGATTCGATACTATGTGGCCATATAATTATTCCTAATTTGGTTGGAGAAGGGAGGCAGTTAGGGAAGCCTTCCCTGAGTTAGTGCCATTTAACCTGAATTATGATAGATGATAAGTAATTTGTCAGGGGAAAAATACTCCAGGAATAAAGAACAGGTACAAAGGTCAGGTTCTGGGAAGAGCTTGTCTTGGTCCAGGAACTAAAAAATGTTAGAGTGGCTGGATCTGGGAAAGAGACAAAGAGTTATTAAATGAGGCAGCAGGCTTCAGCAGGTGCCACATTGCTCAGGGCCTTATAGGCCATGCTAAGGATTTGGGATGTTAATGTCAGTACAAACAATTGAGTCATAAGCAGAAAGTAAAAGCATGATTCCATCAAATGTTATTCTCTAAACAGAAATTTTATAAATACAGGTTAAATGTGTGTGGTCCCAGCTACTCAGGAGGTCCCAGCTACTCAGTATTCCTTTTCAACAAATATTAGGTGCCTAGTATTAGCCAGGTACAGCCCTTAGCTACTTTGAATGAAGCATATATTACAAACTGGCAGAATTTCTTAAACAAAGAATCTAAAGTTGTTTATACACCATAATCTCCATATTTTATAAATTTCTTGAAATTATTTTTATGTACACTGCTTTGCAGAATTTTAACTGGCTTTGAAATAAACAATGACAATAGTCCTCCATGTTACTAGTTTCAAATTTTCCCAATACCTACTAAGACATTACTTAATCCACAGATTTACTGTCAATAGTTTGTATCAAATTGTGATAACATATTTGAAATTAATATTTCAAATTAAAGCAAAATCACAAATTTATACTTTATATTATGAATGAGATTCACAAAAGGAGCATGATAATATATTCTGTTGTCATCGCATACAAAATAATAACATATAGAGTATGAATCAATAATTTTTCAAATACAAAGCTATTACAATTAGGAATACAAAGAAATCATAATTAGGAATACTTCTACAATATTAACACACAATAGTGGTAACACTTGCAAAATGATGGTGGTGTTTTTGTTTTTTGTTTTTTCCCCGACAGAGTCTTGCTCTTGTTGCCCAGGCTGGAGTGCAATGGCGTGATTTTGGCTCACTGTAAACTCCACCTCCTGGGTTCAAGCGATTCTCCTGCCTCAGCCTCCCTAGTAGCTGGTATTACAGGTGCCTGCCACCACACCCAGCTAATTTTTGTATTTTTAGTAGAGATGGGGGTTTCACCATGTTGGCCAGCCTGGTCCTGAACTCCTGACCTTAGGTGATCCACCAGCATCGGCCTCCCAAAGTGCTGGGATTACAGGTGTGAGCCACTGCGTCCAGCCAGTGGTGGGTCTCATATCTCAATGTGGACTTTTACTAACTCCCAATGCCTCAGTTTCCTCATCAGTTGAAAGGAATGATGAAAGATATGTGTTTTTCATATTACCAGGTAGATGATAAGGAGATTTTAATTTTCTTTTTTTTTTAACTTTTATTTTAAGTTTAGGGGCATTTGTTACATAGGTAAACTGGTGTCACAGGGGGTTATTGTACAGATTATTTCATCACCCAGGTATTAAACCTAGTACCCAATAGTTATCTTTTCTGCTTCTCTTCCTTTTCTCACCCTCCACCCTCAAGTAGACCCCAGTGTCTGTTTTATTCTTTGTGTTCATTAGTTCTCATCATTTAGCTCCCACTTATAACTGAGAGTATGCTGTATTTGGTTTTCTGTTCCTGCATTAGTTTGCTAAGGATAATAGAAGGTCCATCCATATTCCAGCAAAAGACACGATATCATTTTTTAATGGCGGCATAGTATTCCATGGTGTATATGTACAGCTTGCATATAAACTGTGGGCTAAAGACCTGCACCAGAGCAGTCTGACAGAACCTCTCTGAAAGACTTCTCCTAGGCTGTAATCCTCAGTCTCTTGTTCTCAGACCCCTAAATAAATCTAACTTTAATTTCTTAAAAGCTTAATTTTTTTCTTTAGTTGACACCAAAAATCTCCCCAGCCAGATCCACAAACTTTTTTGGTATTTTTCCTATTTTTTATATCATTCCAGGCAAGCGTTTTCTAACTCTCCCATCAGAATATGACTTTGGTGCGTTTTCCTCAGCCTCCACTGATGATTTTTTCTCATTATCCTTAAAGCCCTTTCCAGTAGACTTCTTAAGCTCTTTCAAGTTTTCAGTCTCCTTAAGGACCATTCAGTGTTTACTGTCAGTTCCCAGAATGCTTTTACAGGTTTTGCTATCATTTTCCTTGAAGTCTGTTCACTTTTCACTAACAGTCTTTGTGAAATCCTTCTGGCTTCTATCCATTGTCTGATTCCAAAGCCAATGCCACATAGTTTAAGTTTATATTATATTAGAGTGACATCTTATTCCAGGTACCACAAACCACCTCAAAACTTAGCAGCTTAAAACAACAAACTTAAAAAAAATTGTGGACTTGTATTAGTGCAAGCAGGGCTTAGCTACATGATTCTGCTCCATGTGGTATTAACTGTAGCCATCTGTGGTATTCAGCTGGCAGCTGGGTAGTCTGGAGAGTTGAAGGTGGCTTCAGTGATGTGCCTGTTTTATTAGTGGATTGGATGAAATGTTGTGGTAAGGTGGGCCTCTCTTGCTCTCCGTGTAGTTTGAGAGCCTGTCTACATGATCTATTCAGCAGCAATATGGTTTGGCTGTGTCCCCACCCAAATCTCATCTTGAATTGTAGCTCCCATAATTTCCGTGTCTTGTGGGAGGGATCCAACGGGAGATAACTGAATCACAGGAGTATTTCCCCCATACTGTTCTCGTGGTCTTGAATAAGTCTCACAAGAGCTGATGATTTTATAAGGGGGTTCCCCTTTCACTTAGCTCTCATTCTGTCTTGTCTGCCTTCATGTAGAGATGTGCCTTTTGCCTTCCACCATGATTGTGAGGCCTCCCCATCCACCTGGAAATGTGAGTCCATTAAGTGTCTTTTTCTTCATAAATCACTCAGTCTCAGGTATGTCTTTATCAGCAGCATGAAAACAGACTAATACAGTACATTGGTACTGGTAGAGTGGGGTGCTGTTGTAAAGATAACCCAAAAATGTGGAAGCGACTTTGGAACTGGGTAACAGGCAGGGGTTGAAACAGTTTGGAGGGCTCAGAAAACGACAGGAAAATGTGGGAAAGTTTGGAACTTCCTAGAGACTTGTTGAATGGCTTTGACTAAAATGTCAAATAATGATATAGACAATGAAATCCAGGCTGAGATGGTCTCAGATGGAGATGAGGAACTCACTGGGAACTGGAGTAAAGGTGTCTCTTGCTATCGAGAGAGACTGGCAGCATTTTGTCCCTGCCCTAGAGATTTGTGGAACGTTGAACTTGAGGGAGATGAGTTAGGGTATCTGGCAGAAGAAATTTCTAAGCAGCAAAGCATTCAAGAGTGACTTGGGTGTGTTAAAAGCACTCAGTTTTAACAGGAAAACAGAGCATAAACGTTCAGAAAATTTGTAGCATGACACTGTGATAGAAAAGAAAAGTCCATTTTCTGAGGAGAAATTCAAGCTGGCTGCAGAAATTTGCATAAGTAACAAGGAGCCAAATGTTAATCGCTAAGTGTTCAGGCCATGTCAGAGATCTTTGTGGCAGCCCCTTCCATCACACACCCAGAGGCCTAGGAGGAAGAAATGGTTTCATAGGCTGGGCCCAGGGCCCCTCTGCTGTTTGCCTGTGTACAGCCTAGGGACTTGGTGCTCTGTGTCCCAGCTGCTCCAGCCATAGCTAAAAGGGGTCAAGGTACAGCTCAGGCCATGGCTTCAGAGGGTGCAAGCCTCAAGCTTTGGCAGCTTCCATGTGGTGTTGAGCCTGTGGATTCACGGAAGTCCAGAATCGAGGTATGGGAACCTCCACCTTGATTTCAGAGAATGTATGGAAACGCCTGGATCTCCAGACAGAAGTTTGCTGCAGGGGTGAGGTCTTCATGGAGAACCTCTGCTAAGGCAGTGGGGAATGGAAATGTGGGGTTGAAGCCCCCAACACAGAGTCCCCACTAGGGTACTGCCTAGTGGAGCTGTGAGAAGAGGGCTGCTGTCCTCCAGACCCCAGAATGGTAGATCCACCGACAGCTTGCACTGTGTGCCTGGAAGAGCTGCATACAATGCCAGCCTGTGAAAGCAACCGGGAGGAAGGCTCTCCCCTGCAAAACCACAGGGGTGGAGCTGCCTGAGACCATGGGAACCCACCACTTGCATGAGTATGACCTGGATGTGAGACATAGAGTCAAAGGAGATCATTTTGGAGCTTTAAGATTTGACTGTCCCACTGGATTTCGGACTTGCTTGGAGCCTTTAGTCCCTTTGTTTTGGGTAAATTTTACCATTTGGAATGGCTGCATTTACCCAATGCCTGTACTCCTATTGTATCTAGAAAATAACTAAATTGCTTTTGATTTTACAGGTTTATATGCGGAAGAGACTTGCCCTGTCTCAGGTGAGACTTTGGACTGCCAACTTTTGAGTTAATGCTGAAGTGAGTTAAGACTTTTGGGGACTATTGCAAAGGCATGATTGGTTTTGAAATGTGAGGACATGAGATTTGGGAGGTGCCAGAGGCAGAATGAGGTGGTTTGGCTGTGTCCTTCCCCAAATCTCATCTTGAATTGTAGCTCCCATAATTCCCATGTGTTGTGGAGGGACCTGGTGAGAGATAATTGAATGATGGGGTGGCTCCCCCATACTGTTCTTATGGTCGTGAATAAGTCTCATGAGAGCTGATGTCTTTACAAGGGGCTTCCCCTTTCACTCAGCTCTCATTGTCTCTTGTCTGCTCCCATGTAATGCATACTTTTCACCTTCTGCCATGATTGTGAGGCCTCCCCATCCACATGGAACTGTGATTCCATGAAACTCTTTTTATTCATAAATTACCCGGTCTTGGATATGTCTTTATCAGCAGCATGAAAATGGACTAATGCAAGCAGAATAAGCAGAATTCTTCGATACTGACTCAGCACCCCACACACGTTGGTTCCAAGATGTAGAAATGGAAGCTTCAAGGCTTTTAACATCTGCACATCAAAACTGGAAGTTTTACTTTCACTGTATTTTATTGGTCAAAGCAGTCAAAGAGCCCACCCAGGTTCAAGGAGAAAGAATATGTCCCCACATTTTCAACGGGATGGTGCCACAAAATTTCTAGTCATCTTAATTCACCACAGATAGAAATATGAAGAGCTCATTTGTTATGTTATTTGTGAATGCAGACTAAAGATATTTGTTGGTTTATATAGTAGTGGGAAAATGAGAACTTTTAAAATATTCAACTTTTAGCCCTTGACATGCAAAATGAGTTCATTACATGGTAAGGATGAGGGAGAAAGAAAAGATCTGAAAAAGTAGAAGAGTGATGGATTCAGAAAGTATAGGATGATTGTCAGTGTGATTGTTTTATCTAGCCACATATAGCTGTGTGGTATCAAGATGTAGAAGGCAGAGAGTTGGATTTAACAGGATTGTTGTTTGGAAAAGTGAGTACAATCATTACGAGGGAGCAAGGTATTGAGCATGGAATATAAAGTGGGAAAAGAGGTAAGGTAAGAAGGATATCAGTAAAGTGAATGACAGCATAAATATGGTAGAACCATTGGATTGGTGGCTCTGGAGGAATTGAATAATTATTAGACTTGAAGCATTAGATGGTGCATTAGTGAGGGCATCTCCAACTAAGTCTACCATCAAGTCCTGGTGATTTATTATCTCAAATATATGACAAATTTATCTACTTATTTCCAAAACTCCCATATCTAGTTTAAGTAATCAAATTTCTTGCCTTGGCAAGCATGTTGCTTTCTAATTGACTCACCTGTATCCAATTTGAATTCCTTAAAATCCATTCTATACATTGTAACCATAGTGATATTTACAAATGTGAAATCTGGTCAAATCTTTCTTCTGCTTAGTAGTCTTGGATTTCTCATTCTCTTAGGAAGCATCTTCCACTACTTATTTCAGCATTATCTGCACAATGCTTCCCCTCACTTCCTCACAATGTGGTTTCAGGCACAACTCCCAAGGCCCCACTCTGGCCTTGGGGAGCAGATTGTTCCCCCTGCAGGAAAACCTTTGTTCTCCACTCAGTTAACTGCTGTTTACCCTTTAGATCTCAGCTCCAGTGTTGCTTTCTTAGGGGAAACTTCTCTGACTCACATCAAATCCCTCTCTTATAGTAATTTTCATTGTATTTCAGAGTAATTTTTATGGTTGCAATTTTACATTTGTGTGATTGTTTGATTAATCTCTGTCTCCTCCACGAAAACTCCAAGATGCAGGAACTATATCTTACTGGCATTCAGCACAATACCTGGCACATAGGTGTTCAAAAAATACTAATAGGGTAAATAAATGAATTAATTTTATGCTTTTATTTTAATATTTTCATGGTATTAATATTTCTCTCTATGTGATATTTTGTATGTACATATTTTCTTTTAATTTGAAGATTTATAGTTTATTTTAGTTATGTGCTGTATAAATTATATTTAGTTCTTTAATTTTTGTGTTATTTCCAAGGGTACTCTCCATGGACTCTTTTAATATAGTTCCACTTTACCCTTTTAACCCACTTTCCTCTCCCACCTTCGTCATTCAACTTTATTTGATTTTGTTATTTTTAATTTTTCTAATAATGACCTTTATCTTTTAAAATAATATTTAATCACCCATAACATAATTTGTTGATTCTCTCCCACTGTGAAAGTTGAATGGACCAGAATATATTTCTACTCTCTTTCTCTTCTTATTTTTGTTATGAATATAATTAGTCTTTATACAGTTATGGTTTGTAACATTTGCATTCTGTTCTTTCACCGCAACCCCCAGAACATTTTGATATTAGGCTTCAGAATGCTCACTTGTATCATGTTATCTCTATTCATTTTTAGTGGATAGTTTTCTTTTTTAAGTTTTTCTGATAGAGATGGGGTCTTGCTATGTTGCCCAGGCTGGTCTTATCTTGAACTCCTGGGCTCAAGTGATTCTCCTGCCTTGGCCTTTCAAAGTGTTGGGACTGTAGGTGTTAGCCCCTGCGCCTGGCCTCTAATAGTTGTCTTCATTAAAGCCTCATGGGGACTCTATTTTTTTTTTTTTTGTGGGTTGTTTATTTTGTGTTTGTGAAGTCCGGTAAATTCAGTTGCATCTGCCTTGATGTGGTCATACTATAACACATTTTTTCTGGATAAAGATAAGCCCTTTAACCATTAGATTCAATGTTTTCTTCATTTCAGAAAAGTTTTCTTTTATCTTTGAATTTTTTAACCAGATATTGTGAGCTCTTTCACACTAATTTCTCATTTGTTGGACCTGACTTTAATGTTACATTTCACCTTCTTGTGTTTTCTATTTTGTTTTGCTCAGGATATATTTAAGCCTGTCATTTATATTCTTATCTGTGTTTTTAGCAGCATTATTCTCTCCACTTCCCACTTTTTTTCCTGCTTTTATTGATCTTCATTTCTTTCATGGTTGTCTTTACTCATTACATCCTGAATTTTGCCAGATTATTTTTTATCACTTTATTTTGTATTTATTTTCAATTATGTCTTCTAAATATCATTTCAGAGAGAAAACATTTTAGAGAAGGCATATTTTTAAAAAACATAGAAAATTTGATCCTATTTTTTACTGCTTCATGGTATGATTTGTATGCTCTGTACCTTATGTAATTTTCCCTTTTTCTTCTAGTATTTTTATAAAGGTCATCAAGTTTTATTTTTGTAATACAATTATTATAAATAATTATATAATATTATTAGTCTTTGAATATTCTAGATACCTGTGAAAGGATATTGTGGAGGAGGAGCTGGGGTAGTAAGTATGATGGAAGGCAGACGAGTTTTGGAATCTTGTCTCCAAAACACTCTCATCTGTTAGAATGACTCCTAGGCTATAGGATTGACTATGGCCGAGAGTGGATTCATAGTTGTTAATTTCATCATGTGACTTGTGACTTATCCTTTTCTTTTCATAATAGAATGAAAATTGCCATCTGTCTGGCTTCTTCCCCATCTTCTTGCCTTCTTTCATTACACCACACATGTGTCCTAATTATTCCAAAGGTGATACATTTGCATGTTTCCCTTTAAACTCCTTTCCCTCTGTCACTCTGTGGAGGGTTCACATGCTGCAATATTTCTGTTCCAAGTAAAGATCACAGGTTTTGATCCTCAGTCCTCAGTATACACACCTCTTTTAGGCATTTCTGGGCTTCTTGACTAGCTCAAGCTCTTCAGAGGCATGCACTTTATCTTGGTGTTCAGTCTTGACTGGTTTAAACTTTTGATGTCCAGAAGGTTTTCTTCATGTGTTGTTGTGTGGAGTTGTAAATATTTTCTAGCTTTTGTAAGGTTGTGGCTCATATTTATATTTCTCCTGGTTTGAAAGAAGAGAGAGAAAGAAGTATCTCAAATTGAGACTCTTAGATTGGAAATCTGAACTTATTTACACGATTGAGATTGATCTAGAGTTTTATTTTTTCTGCTGTAACTGAAATTTGGATTCAAGATTATATGTGTTTTGTGAATATGTTTGGTAACATTGTGACTTTTCTATAATTTAGGGAAGTTTGACGTAGGAGAAAGAGAAAAAATTTTTGAGAGAATCCTAAATTCATATATGGCCTAACCTTTTAATATCTATGTAATTTTAGATAATAAATAATTTGTTTGAGATTATGTGGCTCTAACAACACCTGCTTCACAGTGTAATTATGAGGATTTCATAGAATTTGTATAGTGAGCGTTAGTTTTGATGTTACTTTAAACCTCTTTGCCTTATACATTCTATTTTTTCCATGGAATATTATATGATTTCATGTCCACATATTAATCTCATACTTTCAATTACATTTTATGTTTAAATTGAATATTATGGTAATCGTTATGTAAATGATTAAAAATTTAAAGGGACAACATTTAATGTTGCTCTGGAATTCACCTTTAGTCATAAAATAAAGATTTAAAGTATCTGTAGACAATGGCAAAAGGCCTTTTTTGTCATAAGAAAATCAAATATGCTTTATTTCACCCAATTAACAGTCTCTGGGCTTGGCTACCCCTGGAAAACCAAAATGACCATAGGCGGTAATTCCCCAGGCCGTGTGATCTCAGTCTGGCATTCTCGGATCTCCAAGGCATCACTTTGGCCACTACCCTCTGGGGCTGTGATTAGCAGCTCTCTTCCTGTTTTATGCAGCTCTGCGTGTATGTGTGCAGTGATGCCGTACTGGATCTGGTTCATCTTGTGAGAACTATACCTATCTGAATTTTTGATGATGCTGTTTTCTTAGTTCCCTTGGCAAAACAGGTAGGTGAGGGATAGAAATAAAATCTATACTTAG
Organism: Pan troglodytes; assembly: GCF_028858775.2. Taxonomy (NCBI): domain Eukaryota; kingdom Metazoa; phylum Chordata; class Mammalia; order Primates; family Hominidae; genus Pan; species Pan troglodytes. The sequence goes on from NC_072415.2 coordinate 90,431,415, forward strand.
TAGATCGGTGAGCCAAGGTCTGTGACTGGCGATGAGTGAATTACATTCTCCTGAGTTGGGTGCAGTGTCCGCCTTCTGTGTGGCCATTTGCTGTTGCCACTAGAGAAGGAGGATGCAGCAGGGATCAGGCACCGTGGAGAAAAGTCGCCGTGTGTAGGCAGCTAAGAATGTAGGAAAATGAACATCTCGGCTCCCAAAGGACGAGAATAAAGCTGTAGAAGAATGTCAGGGAGGAATCTGAGTTGATCGTATGACTATTCATCCTTCTTCCCACATTTTCCCAACTGTTTAGCCCTACTTTTTTTCGCGTTGGGTCTCATTTTCCTTCCTGTGTGGCCTGTGCCTTATGGTCAGCTCAGACGTCCATCAGTCTATCAAATGCCTAGAAACCTTTCGCCCTTTGTCACCTTCTGTGTCACCCAGCATTCCCCTTCTCAGCCCTTTTCATTCTCATGGTGGAATCCTTTTGGTTTGATTTCAAGGGTCCGGCACCGTTGATGTCACAACAGAGTGGCATGGAAAGTTTCTGAAAATTTTGTCATCTAACCTCTTGTGGGGACTTTTAATTAATTCAGCTTTTGACAACTCCATCACATTCATTATATTATCCATTCATTCATTCATTAATACATTTGACATTTATAATGCGTGCCAACAATGTGCCAGGTCAAAACTGCCCACTTACAATGTAGAACATTTCTGTAAATTTTATTTCAATTTTCTTGTATTTCTTCTCCTTTATTCTACCATCCCACTTGATCTTCTGCCACAGAAGTTCTCTTCTCTCTCTCTTTGTTCTCTCTTCTCCTCCTTTATTCTTGATACCTGCTTCTGTGTTGGCTCCTTGAGGCCAGCACTTGTCCTCCTACCTCTGTGATGTTCTGTCTAGTTTATTGGTTCCTTTTCCTACTTTACATAATCAATGTGGATAGTTTCTATAGTTGGGTCTTTGCTTTTTAATCTTTTTTTCCTGTGTATTATTTCCTTCAGGGACCTTATGCACTCTTACACATCCGTCTATTGTTTTTATATGGATTACTATACAATTACATGTTGGATTTGTACTTTTCTCCCATATATCCTGTCATATGTTTTCACCTGAGCATCTCAATATCTAATACTCTTATTTGCTTAAAATACACGTGATTATTTTCTCCACCCTGACATATTTTATGTTCAACTTTCTAATTTCTAAAAATGGACCTACCATTGTCCTATTTATTCGTGCTTAAATCTTGATATTTTCTTTGAGTTCATGCTCCTTCGTATTCACTCCAGCTGTGATAAGTCACCAATCCTTTGGGTTTTTACTTATCAGTATTTCTATTTCTGTTTCCATAGCCTTAAAGCTGGAACTGTGTAGTCCCAGTGCCTCTGTGTGGCCCCCAAGTCTGCTCCATTTCAATCTTCTCTTAAGGGAACTCCTTCCCTCCGTTTTTCTTTTCCTCCATTTGATACCTCGCACTTATAGATGGGGCATCTTCCCTAATTACTCACCTCATCCTCAATTCCCGGGACCCATACCTTCACTGGATCCCTAAATTTATTTAATAATTCTCATATACCTTTGAGAAGTTTCTAATGATAGGCAACAAATGAATCTTGACTACCTTTCTTATTTTCCTTTCTTCACCAAAATGATTTTTAGGATGTAGACAATCTGTATGCTTCAACATACACCAACTTACCATTTTTGAAATATTTTACAATCTACTTGAAAAGACTTCTTTAGACCCTATATTCATGTATTGTAATATTTATCCTCTTTTATGGCTATACTCAAATGCCACATCACTATAGTGCCTTCCCTCATCACTGTAGCTATCTCTTTTCACTCTACTTATATTGTAGAGGATTTGTTACACTTCTTGAACTGCTGATCTCAAGCGATTTGCTTGCTTTGGCCTCCCAAAGTGCTGGGCTGACAGGCGTGAGCCACTGCACCTGGCCTGATTTGTTCCACTTCTACTATATGCATCACACATGCCTGATGCATATTTTAATGCACGTTGGATAAGGATCGGCTTTGTACGACTTCAATCTTTCTTGATATGTGACACCCACTTCTATTTTGGCTGCACTTTAACAAAATGAATAAGTGAGAAGGTAATACTGGAAACAGAACATAACTGTGACTAGGAATTTGGTCTTGACTCGCCATTTAATTTTCTGATGTGCATGACTGTTTTCTTCACATGTGAAATTTAACATGAGATTGAAACTGGAGAATTTTATATTTTTCATGAAAAAGGCAATTTGGGAGAAAAGTCCATTTTCCTGAGGATAAGGTATTGTATGGTTTGACTGCTTTGCCTTGGCTGGTCAACACATTTGTACACCTGGATAGGCACAGTTTTCAGAAATCCTTTCAAGCATCTACCAATTCTCCTGTCTACAAGTTTACCTTCCTCCCATTTCTCATTCCTAATGACAAGGGAAATATCCAGTGTTATCTGAAGTGGTCATAAAAGACATTTTTTTTCTATTTATGTGAGGAATTGAAACTTATGGCTTTAGATTATGGGGCTTACCATCAAGGAAAGGGCGTAGCGTGGTCAGAGGACAAAACTTCTTCCTGCATTTCTCAGGAAGTCTTTGATTAGTGTGTCCACCTAGGAGCAATTTTTTTTTGGTGGGGGGGTGCTGGGAAATATACTTAAGTGATTAAATCCAAGTGTAGACATGAGAGCTTTACCTAAAGCCAGGTCTAATTACCATACCTGAGAATCAGGGAGTATTTAAAATTTGAGAAATAATTTTCTATACTTGAAAGTCACTTATGTAGGTAGGCCTCAGATTATAATAAATAACGTTTATTGTGCTATACTATGTGGTAGGTATGAGGTTAAGTATTTTTACCTATATTATATCACTTATTTCTTACAAATGGAGCAAGGGAGCAAGCAAGCAAGGGAGGTATTATTATCCCTATTTTATGTATTTATGTATTTGTTTTTGATTTCTATTCTTTTGGTTTTTTTGTTGTTTTTTATTGATGTATCATAGTTGTACATGTTTTGGGGTACGTGTGATATTTTTGATACATGTATACAATATGTAAGGATCAAATCAGAGTAATTTGGATATTCATCACCTCGAATATTTATCTTTTCTTTGTGTTGGGAACATTATAATTTTTCTCTGCTAGCTATTTTAGAATATATAATAAATTATTGTTCCCTATGATTTCTCCATTGTACAATTGAATACTAGAATTTATTATGTCTATCTACATATCCCCAGTTCAATAACTATAATTTCTCTGCTGTGCAATCAAATACTAGAACTTCTTCCTTCGAACGCTATATCCCTAATTCAATAACAAGTAAACTGAAGCTCAGCATGGTCTAGGAACTTTGTTACGTTAACACAGCAAGTGAGTGTTGCAGCCTGGATCCAAAAATCAGGCCTGGTCGACCTCAAAGTCCAGATTATTGACCTTTCTATCATAATGTATGGAGGTAAGTTTGTGAATTTATTCAAAAATCAGGCCTGGTCAACCTCAAAGTCCAAATTATTAACCTTTCTACCATAATGTATGGAGCTAAGTTTGTGAATTTTCATAGTTTTAGGATTTGAAGATAAAAGAGGTGAAAATTTGGAAATGGTTTCTGGACTTTTGAATTTTGGCAAACAGCTATGTGATAAGTCCACCCTGCAGACCCACAACTTTTGGAAATAACTCTACTGTGACCTTCAGTAGCAGAAGCTGCTCCTGGGGTGGTAGAACACAAGGAAAACACACACTAGTAAAAATTTCATGTGCCTTCTTCGTTCTGTACATGTGTTTCTCTTGATTAGTATATGGTAGTATCCTCAAATCATAATAACAAGTATACTTTTTCCAGTGAATTGCATGTGTATATTATTGTATACTATAAAAGGCAATATTTCCATTTATTATCATCTGTGCTTTTCAAAGAAACTCTGTGAGTCCAACAGGGCAGATAATAGAAGCAACTGCCCTTTCTCTCCCCCTTTAAATGCAACCCAATGTCAAAGTCCGTAGCATCCCCAAATGAGTGTATTAAAGGTGAGAAATTCCCAAAGTCAAAGTCAGTAGCATCCTTGAATGAGTGTATTAAAGGTGATAAATTTATTTTATTTATGTTCTTTTTAACCTGTGTTCTCAGAAACAGAGACTACTGTATTTCATCCTACCTTAGTCTTGCTTAGCAGTTTCTCTTCTCCTTTGAGGCTCTTTTATTTTTAAATCATTGTTCATATCTTCTAATCTCCCCTTTCTCCCATTCTTCCCATATTTTTAATCTTTTTTTAACTTTATCTCTGTTCTACTTTTTCTGTATTTCAAATTGATCCATAGACTTTAGAAAAATGAGTTGAATGCTGGCTGTAGGCTGTCTTATCCCCAGCAAGAAACATGTTGTAAAGTCTTAGTACCTTCCCACTGGAAGATCATTAGTCATGGCTACTATGTTTTTAAATGAGAATTGTTTTTATTATGCACGTTAAAATTATTGGAAAACATGAGGGAGAGGAATGAACCATAAGTAATAAAGATTATTGACTTGAAGGTAAGGCCTTACTATGATCTGGGATTATTAGTCTTACTTGTCAATCAAGAACTATCCACTTTCTATTTGTATGTGGGTATCTAATACGGTTATATACACAGAAGTAATGATAATTGATATGAAAAGGTCTCCTCCTGTTATATCAATTTAGGTGTTTTTCACACATTGTATACCTCATTCTTCTCCTATTCAATTTTCACTAATTCCTAAAGGGTCAGGTCAATGTCCTTGGCATAACCTCCTCCACCTGTTCTTAATGGCAATCGTATCTTCTGCCCTCCAATATCTATAACACTTTTTTCTTTAAAACTCTTTGAATGTTTATCTTAATACTCATTTGATATATATTGTATACCACATATGATTGTTTGTTATATGTACAATACAGGTTTTTTCAACTTTTTTTGGTTCTTTCCATTTACAGGAATTAGAGAAAGAACTAATCAGTGTGAAGGAGAATTGTCAGTAAAATTACAAGAAAAGATTGAGATCATAATTGACCTTTGAGGATAATAAAATTTAAAGACCAAAAGGATGGACTTCACAGAAACATGACCTTAGGTTGTTTTTGCAGTTGTAGTAACTGGTTATATGACCAACAAAATATGAAGAATGGGTAAACAAATTCTGATAGTAATGATCAGTCACTTTGCAAATATAAAGTTACTATTTACTACTGTATTGTACAGGCTCAATAATCTTCGTGTATACATTTTATGTATTTATTGTCAGGCTGCTATATAATTCAGTATTTATAATAGATACTATGTATAGCAATCTATGGTTAGTTTTGGTCTTAACCAGGAAAAATCACTCTTTTGAGTTTTGCTGTTTTTACTAGATTATTTTTACTGGATGATTGCTCATATTATTTGATTATTATTGCAATTTGTCTTTCTGGAATAGGAATCAAGAGGCCTGGATTCTGGTTCCTATTCTATCAATTGTGTGAATTTTGGAAACTCAGTTTACTTTTCTGGGCCTCATGGTTTTCATCTGAATGATGACCAACTTGGATAAAATGGTCTTTATATAATTTCATAGGCATTTCCCTTGCCAAGGGCTTGAGTCTTTTTCAACAATTATAGAGTTTTCCGGTCCCTCTTCCCAGTGCCTCAGCACCTTGCTATTCGTGTTCATCTGATCAGTTGTTTGCACGCTGACTTACATTACCCTGATGGGCAGTACCTGTGGCTGTTTCTGCTCCCTCACCCAGTCCATAGGCTTCTGGTTGTAAAAAGTGTGCATCTTGAGACTGTGGACAGTTAGCTCCAGAGGTGACAGTATAATCACTTTGCGTAGAAGAGGATAGAGAGAGACTCATGCCAGTGGTGGTGAGCAAGTATTAGAGATATGATGTGTGCCTCTGTGAGTTTTAGGGTCTAAGATAAATTATGGCACTAGGAAGATGGTCCTTTGTGTCAGAAGAACTGGAGTTGTTGGTGCAAAAAAGTATGATGTCAGCATTGCAGTTTTATTTGTACCTCAGCAACTTCTAAAATAATCTCTATTAAGTGTTTTCAGGAACTACTTTCTACTATAGGAAAATCATTGAGGTGAGTATCCATCTGGACACAGAGAAATATAACACTGTTTTCTGCTCACCCTCCACTTCACATATAAATACAACATGTGTTAAAGGACTAAATTTCTAGTGTCACAGTTTGTACTTTATAGTTTGAAGTCAATAAGAAAGCTCATATACCTTCCTAAAAGTCACTTGTTAATGTTTGATATTAATCTAATTTTATCATAAATTAAAAGTATAAAACTACAAATTTCTTAAAGATAAAATATCCAAATGGATTCAGTCAAATTAAGCATGATAATATCAAATATCAGAATAGGTTACCATGCAGGAGGTACTGAGTACTTAAAAGGGTGGGGAATGCAATGAACATAAAAGCTGGTACCAAGGGGAGGAGGAGACAGTGATGAATTAAAACATTATCTTAACTAATCCAAGTGCTGGTCTTCAATACTTTCATGTGTATAGACAAAGAGAAACTGCAGAGATTTCTCACAACCTCTGTGGCCATTTTATACATCTTAGCAAAAACTCTGGTGAAATCCCTCCAAAACATATTTATTAGGCATGGAAAAAGCCTTACATGACAGGTGGCATAGGCTCCTTATGAAATCATTGCAGGATGGGAAGCCATTTAGGGCTTCGTAATTGTGAAAGATTGTATAGAAACTGAGGCACTTAAATAGCAGTGAGCATGAGAAAATGTGGTAGATAATGGTGGTGATTCTATTTCTTGTGAAAGTCCACTTACTCTCTTCTGCTACAGTTGTGGGCTTTCCGATTTCACATACCCCAGTCTCTATATTCTGTCTCAATCCACAGCCTACCTCAACTAAGTCCGTCCCAGGCACCTCTTACTGCAGTGATAATCCATCTGTTAATCATGTTTTCCTCATATGTCTACTTTCTGTCAGATAATTGTGGGTGCAAACTGGAAAGGGAAGGAAATTATAAGAATATGTATAAGTACAAATGGAATATGTTGGAAATGAGGAATAGTTAACATCACAGGTCATTTAAACACCTGATGAATTTCATGGATAGTCAGGAATCTTGTTCTTACCTAATCTGTTAATTTTAGATCAGACATTACACTGAAAGTATTGATGATGGGTTTAAATCAGGTTGCAGCTCACATGTTGTGATAATATTATGTTGCTTTTTTGTTTTTAATATGTGAGGAACAGAATAACTGTATACTATTTATTCATAGTGACATTGCAATATTAATGATTTTAGTACATATTATTATCTTCATAATCACAATTTCCTCCCCATTTTCTTAGTTCTCATAATTTTAGCCACAGCCCAGTTGGCTGGACCAATGGATGGAGAGAATCACTCAGTGGTATCTGAGTTTTTGTTTCTGGGACTCACTCATTCATGGGAGATCCAGCTCCTCCTCCTAGTGTTTTCCTCTGTGCTCTATGTGGCAAGCATTACTGGAAACATCCTCATTGTGTTTTCTGTGACCACTGACCCTCACTTACACTCCCCCATGTACTTTCTACTGGCCAGTCTCTCCTTCATTGACTTAGGAGCCTGCTCTGTCACTTCTCCCAAGATGATTTATGACCTGTTCAGAAAGCGCAAAGTCATCTCCATTGGAGGCTGCATCGCTCAGATCTTCTTCATCCACGTCATTGGTGGTGTGGAGATGGTGCTGCTCATAGCCATGGCCTTTGACAGATATGTGGCCCTATGTAAGCCCCTCCACTATCTGACCATTATGAGCCCAAGAATGTGCCTTTCATTTCTGGCTGTTGCCTGGACCCTTGGTGTCAGTCACTCCCTGTTCCAACTGGCATTTCTTGTTAATTTACCCTTCTGTGGCCCTAATGTGTTGGACAGCTTCTACTGTGACCTTCCTCAGCTTCTCAGACTAGTCTGTACCGACACCTACAGATTGCAGTTCATGGTCACTGTTAACAGTGGGTTTATCTGTGTGGGTACTTTCTTCATACTTCTAATCTCCTACGTCTTCATCCTGTTTACTGTTTGGAAACATTCCTCAGGTGGTTCATCCAAGGCCCTTTCCACTCTTTCAGCTCACAGCACAGTGGTCCTTTTGTTCTTTGGTCCACCCATGTTTGTGTATACACGGCCACACCCTAATTCACAGATGGACAAGTTTCTGGCTATTTTTGATGCAGTTCTCACTCCTTTTCTGAATCCAGTTGTCTATACATTCAGGAATGAGGAGATGAAGGCAGCAATAAAGAGAGTATGCAAACAGCTAGTGATTTACAAGAAGATCTCATAAATGATACAATAAGCCCTTCTCATTAAACATGATATGGCTTTATGTTTCTTTCTTTGAGATTTTAGATTCAGGAACTATGAGACATTATGTATTGATTTGAGTGTTATTAGACCAGTAACATAATTCTTATCTGATGAATATATGATGAATATATTCCTTGTTCAAAATGAGTCATAAATTCAACACATCTCTACATCTATATTATGCCCATTTAATTTCTTTCAGCAATGTTTTGTAGTTTTTGGTGAACAGGTACTTTATGCATATGTACTTTATATTTATCTCTAAGTTTTATATTTCTGATGCCCTTTTAAGTGACATTTTTATTTCAATTTACAATTGTTTATTCTTAGCTTATGGGCACATAATAGATCTTTGTTTGACATTATATCCTGTAAACTTGCAAAACTTATTAGTTCCATCAGTTTTTTATAGGTTATGTAGGATTTTCTTTATAGATGATTATGTTGTCAGTGAATAAAGACATTTGCTTTTAAAATTCTAGTATGAATTCACTATATTCATTTTGTTGAATGCTGAGTAGAATTAGTTAGAGCAGACATCTTTGACTTGTTCCTGTTATGAAATATATTAAATATTTCATCATTAAGTATAATGTTAGCTATAATTTTTTTCATAGGTACTCTTTAACAGGCTGAGAAAGTTTTCTGTATTCACAGTTTGCTGAAAATTTCTTTTATCTTTAGTCAGGAATGGATCTTGGATTTTGTAAAGCTTTTTCATTTCAGAATCAGGGTAATGCTGGCCCTTTAGAATGAGTTGGGAAGCATCTGCTCTTCTTAAATTTTCTGCCATAATTTTGTAGAATTCATATAATTTTTTTCTTTAAAAAGGGAAGTACTTAAGTATTTTTTCCCATAAGTTACCCATAAGTAAATCTAAAGGAAAGTGGGAAACTTTGATATGCATTGGTTGCCCCCTGGTGGAGATTTCTGGGTTCTTGATTATTTTAACACTGGAGATAGAATCTGGTGGAATGATGTCAATGCTACCGTGATTAAGAGGTGTGTAGGAAATGCTTCATGTAAGAGAGAAAATAGTCTTTATGAGAATCTGCCTGGTGGAAAGGAGTTGGTGCAACAATAACAATATAAATTAGTGAAAAATTTTAAATTGACAAATAATAATTGTATCTATTTATGGGGTACAATGTAATGTTTTGATACATGTTTAAATTGTGGAAAGATTAGGTCTATCTTATTGACATACATATCTTTTTTGTGGTGAAAACATTTAAAATCTACTCTGTTAGTCATTTTGAAACATACAATACCTTGTTATTTATTACAGTCACCATTCTGTGCAATAGTTCACTGAAACTTTGTCTAACTGAAACTTTGAACCCTTTTATCAACATCTACCTTTTCCATGTCTACCCCCAACTCCTAGCCTCTGATAATCACCATTCCATTCTCTACTTCTATGAATTCAACTTTTTTAGATTCCACATATCAGTGAGATCATGTGATATTTGTCTTTTCGTGCCTGGCTTATTTCACTTAGCGTGATATCTTCTGGGTTAATTCATGTTGTCACATATATCAGGTTTTCCTTCCTATTAAGGCTGAGTAGTATTCCATTGTATATATACACTACATTTTCTTCATCCATTTGTCAGTTGATAGACACCTGTGTTGATTTCATATTTGGGTATTGTGAATAATGCTGCAATGAACATGAGCCTGGAGATATCTCTTCAGCATATTGACTTAAATTCCTTTGGATATATACAAGGAAGTGGGATTGCTGGATCATATAGTAATTCTAGTTTTAGTTTTTTGAGTAACTTTTATCTATTTTTCATAATAGTATTAATTTACATTTCCACCCACAGTGTACGAGGGTTCCCTTTTCTCTGTATCCTCTTCAACACTTGTTATCTTTTATCATTTTGATAGTAGCCATTCTAACAGGTATGAAGTGGCATCTCACTGTCATTTTAATTTGCATTTCCCTGATAATTAGGATGACAAACTTTTTTTATGTTAGTCATTTGTTTTTTTTTTGAGAAATGTCTATTTAGGACCTTGCCCATTTTTTGACTTGGTTATTTGTTTTCTTGATATTGAGTTGAGTCCCTTATATATTTGGAGATTAGCCTTTCATCAGATGTATGCTCTGCAAATATTTTCTCACAACTTGTAGGTTGTCTCTTCACCATATTGTTTCCTTTGCTGTGCAGAAGCTTTTTAGTTTGATGCAATCCCATATATTTTTGCTTTTGTTGCCTGTGCTTTGGGGGTTATATCCAAGAAATCTTTGACCAAACCAACATTGTGGAACTTTTCCCCTATGTTTTCATCTAGTAGTTTTACAGTTTTATGTTTAAACCTTTAATCCATTTTGAATTGATTTTTGTGTATGGTGTGAGATAAGGATACACACCATACACATTCATGTTCTTCTGCATGTGGATATCTAGTTTTCTTAACACCATTTATTGAAACAAATGTCTATTCTTCATTATGTTTTCTGGGCACCTTTGTCAAAAATTTATTGGTCATAAATGCATGAGTTTATTTCTGGGTTCCTTATTCTGTTCCCCTGGTCAATGTGTCTGTTTTTGTGCAAGTGTCATATTGTTTTGATTACTATGGTTTTGTGATACGTATTTGTTTTGGGGGGGGATCGATTTTTATTTGGGTTTCTCACAGTGGTTAGAGAACAACCACAGCACAGGAAATGCATCACCAAGATTGCCCAGAAAACTGACCAGCTGCATCTTATTGCTTAAAAATACACATATTCACAATAACTGACAAATGGTGATGTGCCTCACACAGGAATGTGTTCACATTTGCAATGCTGTGTACAGACTTCACTTCGTTCAACATAGATTTTGGTTTAATGGAATTCAAATGCGGATGCTCGTTCACAGCCTTGGATTTGTCTGTTTTTGGAGAGATACAACCTCCATGACATGAAAACCACAGACAATGAAGGTATTTCTTCACTGATTTATTTATTCTTTTGACTGTAGCAACAAACCCTGGATGACACCCTTCCTTTTAATTCACCTGGAAACCAGACTCAATCAAATCTCCCTGGTCCCCTCACTATTCCTTCAAATTCCCTATTTCTATCTCTTCCTGAGGAGGGTAACCTCCTGTAGCAGGGGTCAGACTGTGACTTGGGAATCAAGCCTAGGTCTGCAGGTTGCCTTTTCATCTTCTTGTAAAATATTGTAGGACACTGCAGTGAATCCAACAGTTAACACTCAGAGCAGTTCCCTGCTCTAACTCAGGAAAGAGACTTCAGAGGGTCAGGATTCATCCATTTGATCAGTTAACTGAGAAGGACTCATTTTGGTAAAACTTGTTCAGCTTTGAGACACTTCAGTGAGTTGTTTGAGATTTTTTTTTAAATTATATTTTAAGTTCTGGGGTACACGTGCAGAACATGCAGGATTGTTACATAGGTATACACGTGCCATGGTGGTTTGCTGCACCCATCAACCCATCATCTACATTAGGTATTTAACCCAATTGCTAACCTTCCCCCAGCCCCTACCCCCAGACAGGCCCCGGTGTGTTGTGTTCCCCTCCCTCTGTCCATGTGTTCTCATTGTTCAACTCCCATTTGTGAGTGAGAACATTGGGTGTTTGGTTTTCTGTTCTTGTATTCGTTTGCTGAGAATGATGGTTTCCAGCTTCATCCATGTCCCTGAAAAGGATATGAACTCATCCTTCTTTATGGCTGCATAGTATTCCATGGTGTATATGTGCCACATTTTCTTTACGCAGTCTATCATTGAATGGGCATTTTGGTTGGTTCCAAGTCTTTGCTATTGTGAACAGTGCCACAATAAACATATGTATGCATGTGTCTTTATGGTAGAATGATTTATAATCCTTTGGATATATACCCAGTAATGCGATTGCTGGGTCAAATCATATTTCTAGTTCTAGAACCTTGAGGAATCACCACACTGTCTTCCACAATGGTTGAACTAATTTACACTCTCACCAACAGTGTAAAAGCATTCTTATTTCTCCACATCCTTTCCAGCATCTGTTGTTTCCTGACTTTTTAATGATCGCCATTCTATCTGGCATGAGATGGTATCTCATTGTGGTATTGATATGCATTTCTCTGATGACCAGTGATGATGAGCTTTTTTTCATATGTTTGTTGGCTGCATAAATGTCTTCTTTAGAGAAATGTCAGTTCATATCCTTCACCCACTGATGGGTTTGTTTGTTATTTTCTTGTAAATTGTTTAAGTTCTTTGTAGATTCTGGATATTAGCCCTTTGTCAGATGGATAGATTGCAAAAATTTTCACCCATTCTGTAGGTTGCCTGTTCACTCTGATGATAGTTTCTTTTGCTGTGCAGGAGCTCTTTAGTTTAATTAGATCCCATTTGTCTATTTTGGTTTTTGTTGCAATTGCTTTTGGTGTTTTAGTCATGAAGTTTTTGTCCATGCCTATGTACTGAATGGTATTGCCTAGGTTTTTTTCTAGGGTTTTTTATGGTTTTAGATCTTATGTTTAAGTCTTTAATACATCGTGAGTTAATTTTTGTGTAAGGTGTAAGGAAGGGATCCAGTTTCAGTTTTCTGCATATGGCTAGCCAGTTTTCCGAACACCATTTATTAAAAAGGGAATCGTTTCCCCATTGCTTGTTTTTGTCAGGTTTGTCAAAGATCAGATAGTTGTAGATGTGTGGCGTTATTTCTGAGGCCTCTGTTCTGTTCCATTGGTCTACATATCTGTTTTGGTACCAGTACCATGCTGTTTTGGTTACTGAAAGCTTGTAGTATAGTTCGAAGTCAGACAGCGTGATGCCTCCAGATTTGTTCTACTTGCTTAGGACTGTCCTAGCTCTGCGGGCTCATTTTTGGTTTCATATGAAATTTAAAGTAGTTTTTTCTAATTCTGTGAACAAAGTCAGTGGTAGCTTGATGGGGATAGCATTGAGTCTATAAAAACTTTGGGCAGTATGTCTATTTTCATGATATTGATTCTTCCTATCCATGAGCATGGAATGTTTTTCCATTTGTTTGTGTCCTCTCTTATTTCCTTGAGCAGTGGTTTGTAGTTCTCCTTGAAGAGGTCCTTCACATCCCTTGTAAGTTGGATTCCTAGGTATTTTATTCTCTTAGTAGCAATTGTGAATGGGAGAGTTCACTCATGATTTGGCTCTCTGTTTGTCTGTTTTTTGCATATAGGAATGCTTGATTTTTGCACATTGATTTTGTATCCTGAGACTTTTCTGAAGTTGCTTATTAGCTTAAGAAGATTTTGGGCTGAGACCATGGGGTTTTCTAAATACACAATCATGTCATCTGCAAGCAGAGACAATTTCTTTCTCTTGCCTGATTGCCCTGGCCAGAACTTCCAATACTACGTTGAATAGGAGTGGTGAGATAGGGCATCCTTGTCTTGTGCTGGTTTTCAAAGGGAATGCTTCCAGTTTTTCACCATTCAGTATTGGCTGTGGGTTTTTCATAAATAGGTATTATTATTTTGAGATATGTTCCATCAGTACCTAGTTTATTGAGAGTTTTTAGCATGAAGGGCTGTTGAATTTTGTTGAAGGCCTTTTCTGCATCTATTGAGAGAAGCATGTGGTTTTTGCCATTGGTTCTATTTATATGATGAATTATGTTTATTGATTTGCGTATGTTGAACTAGCCTTGTATCCCAGGGATGAAGCCGACTTGATTGTGGTGGACAAGCTTTTGATGTGCTGCTGGATTTGGTTTGCCAGTATTTTATTGAGGATTTTTGCATCGATGTTCATCAGGGATATTGGCTTGAAATTTTCTTTTTTTTTGTTGTGTCTCTGCCAAATTTTGGTACCAGAATTATTCTGGCCTCATAAAATGAGTTAGGGAGGATTCCCTCTTTTTCTGTTGTTTGGAATAGTTTCAGAAGGAATGGTACCAGCTCCTCTTTGTACCTCTGGTAGAATTCGGCTGTGAATCCATCTGGTCCTGGACTGTTTTTTGGTTGGTAGGCTATTAATTACTGCCACAATTTCAGACCTTGTTATTGGTCTATTAAGGGATTCAACTTCTTCCTGGTTTAGTCTTGGGAGGGTGTATGTGTCCAGGAATTTGTCCATTTCTTCTAGATTTTCTAGTTGTATAGAGGTGTTTATAGTATTCTCTGATAGTAGTTTGTATTTCTGTGGGATCAGTGGTGGTATCTCCTTTATCATTTTTTATTGCATCTGTTTGATTCTTCTCTGTTTTCTTCTTTATGAGTCTGGCTAGTGGTCTATCTATTTTATTGATATTTTCAAAAAACCAACTCCTGGATTCATTGATTTTTTTTTTGAAGGTTTTTTTGTGTCTCTATCTCCTTCAGTTCTGCTCTGATCTTAGTTATTTATTGTCCTCTGCTAGCTTTTTGTATGCTCCTGCCTCTTGAGTTCTTTTAATTGAGATGTTAGGGTGTCAATTTTAGATCTTTCCTGCTTTCTCTTGTGGGCATTTAGTGCTATAAATTTCCCTCTACACACTGCTATAATTGTGTACCAGAGATTCTGGTATGTTATGTCTTTGTTCTCATTGGTTTCAAATAACTTATTTATTTCTGCCTTAATATCTTTATTTACCCAGTAGTTGTTCAGGAGCAGGTTGTTCAGCTTACATGTAGTTGTGTGGGTTTGAGTCAGTTTCTTAATCCTGAGTTCTAATTTAATTGCACTGCGATCTGAGAGACTGTTATGATTCCCATTTTTTTTGCATTTGCTGAGGAGTGTTTTACTTCCAAATATGTGGTCAATTTTAGAATAAGGGCAATGTGGTGCTGAGAAGAATGTATATTCTGTTGATTTGGGGTGGAGAGTTCTGTAGCTGTCTATTGGATCCACTTGGTCCAGAGCTGAGTTCAAGTCCTGGATATCCTTGTTAACTTTCTGTTTCGTTGATCTGTCTAGTATTGACAGTGGGATGTTAAAGTCTCCCACTATTATTGTGTGAGGGTCTAAGTCTCTTTTTAAGTCTCTAAGAGCTTACTTTATGCATCTGGGTGCTCCTGTATTGGGTGCATATATATTTAGGATAATTAGCTCTTCTTGTTGCATTGATCCTTTTACCATTATGCAATGCCCTTATTTGTCTCTTTTGATCTTTGTTGGTTTAAAGTCTGTTTTATCAGAGGCTAGGATTGCAACCCCTGCTTTTTTTTGCCTTCCATTTGCTTGGTAAGTATTCCTCCATCCCTTTATTTTGAGCCTATTTGTGTCTTTGCACGTGAGATGGGTCTCCTGAATACAGAACACTGATGGGTCTTGACTCTTTAGCCAATTTGCCAGTCTGTGTTTTTTAATTGGAGCATTTAGCCCATTTACATTTAAGGTTGATATTGTTATGTGTGAATTTGATCCTGTCATTACGATGCTAGCTGGTTATTTTGCTGTTAGTTAATGCAGTTTCTTCATAGTGTCAATGGTCTTTACAATTTGGTATGTTTTTGCCATGGCTGATACCAGTTGTTCCTTTCCATGTTTAGTGCTTCCTTCAGGAGCTCCTTTAAGGCAGGCCTGGTGGTGACAAAATCTCTCAGCATTTGCTTGTCTGTAAAGGATTTTATTTCTCCTTCACTTATGAAGCTTAGTTTGGCTGGATATGAAATCCTGGGTGGAAAATTCTTTTCTTTAAGAATGTTGAATATTGGCCCCCATTCTCTTCTGGCTTGTAGAGTTTCTGCTGATAGATCTGCTGTTAGTCTGATGGGCTTCCCTTTGTGGGTAACCTGACCTTTCTCTCTGGCTGCCCTTAACATTTTTTCCTTCATTTCAACCTTGCTCAATCTGATGACTATGTGTCTTGGGGTTGCTTTTCTTGAGGAGTGTCTTTGTGATGTTCTCCGTATTTCTGAATTTGAATATTGGCCTGCCTTGCTAGGTTAGGGAAGTTCTCCTGGATAATATCCTGAAGAGTGTTTTCTAACTTGGTTCCATTCTCCCCATCACTTTCAGGTACAGCAATCAAACGTAGATTTGGTTGTTTCACATAGTCCCATATTTCTTGGAGGCTTTGTTCATTTCTTTTCATTCTTTTTTCTCTAATCTTGTCTTCTTGATTTATTTCATTAAGTTGATATTCAGTCTCTGATATCTTTCTTCCGCTTGATCGAATCAGTGCTTGATCCTTGTGCATGCTGCATGAAGTTCTCATGGCGTGTTTTTCAGCTCCATCAGGTCATTTATGTTCTTCTCTAGACTGGTTATTCTAGTTAGCAATTGGTCTAGCCTTTTTTCCAGGTCCTTAGCTTCCTTACATTGGGTTAGGACATGCTCCTTTAGCTTGGAGGAGTTTATTACCTACCTTCTGAAACCTACTTCTCTCAATTCGTCAAACTCATTCTCCATCCAGTTTTCTTTTGTTCCCTTGCTGGTGAGGAGTTGTGATCCTTTGGAGGAGAAGAGGCATTCTGGTTTTCGGAATTTTCAGCCTTTTTGCTCTGGTTTCTCTCCATCTTCATGGATTTATCTACCTGTGGTTTCTGATGTTGGTGACCTTCTGATGGGGTCACTGAGTGGCTGTCCTTTTTGTTGATGTTGATGCTGTTCCTTTTTGTTTGTTAGTTTTTCTTCTAACAGTCAGGCCCCTCTGCTGCAGGTCTGTTGGGGTTTGCCCTAGGTCTACCCTAGACCCTGTTTGCCTGGGTATCACCAGCGGAGGCTGGAGAACAGCAAAGATTGCTGCCTGTTTCTTCCTCTGGAAGTTTTGTCCCAGAGGGGCACCCACCAGATGCCAGCCAGAGCTCTCCTGTATGAGGTGCCTGTTGGCACCTACTGGGAGGTGTCTCCCAGTCAGGATACACGGGGGTCAGGGACCCACTTGAGGAGGCAGTCTGACCCTTATCAGAGCTCGAATACTGTGCTGGGAGATCTGCTGCTCTCTTCAGAGCCATCAGGCTTTTCAAAGATGCTTTAAGTCTGCTGAAGCTGTGCCCACAGCCGCCCTTTCCCCTAGGTGCTCTGTTCCAGGGAGATGGGGGTTTTATCTATAGGTCTCTGAGTGGGGCTGCTGCCCTTTTTTCAGAGATGCCTTGCCCAGAGAGGAGAAATCTAGAGAGGCAGTCTGGCTGCTGTGGCCTTGCTGAGTTGTGGTGGGCTCCACCCAGTTCAAACTTTCTGGTGGTTTTGTTTACACTGTGGGGGTAAAACTGCCTACTCAAGCCTTGGCAATGTGGAAGCCCCTCCCCCCACCAAGCTCGAGTGTCCTAGGTCAACCTCAGACTGCTGTGCAAGAATTTCAAGCCAGTGGATCTTAGCTTGCTGGGCTCTGTAGGGGTGGGACCCGCCGAGCCAGACCACTTGGCTCCCTGGCTTCAGCCCCCTTTCCAGGAGAGAGAATGGTTCTGTCTTGTTGGCATTCCAGTTGCCACTGTGGCATGAAAAAAAAAAAAAAAAACTCCTGCAGCTAGTTCGGTGTCTGCCCAAACAGCTGCCTAGTTTTGTGCTTGAAACCTAGGGCCTTGGTGGCAGAGGCACTGGAGGGAATCTCCTGGTCTGTGGATTGTGAAGACCATGAGAAAAGCATAGTTTCTGGGTGGAGTGCACCGTTCCTCATGGTACAGTCCCTCGGGGCTTCCCTTGGCTAGGGGAGGGAATTCCCCCAACCCCTTGCACTTCCCGGGTGAGGCGACGCCCCATTCTGCTTTGGCTCACCCTCCGTGGGCTGCACCCACTGTCCAACCAGTCCCAGTGAGATGAACCAGGTACCTCAGTTGGAAATGCAGAAATCACCTGCATTCTGCATTGATCTCACTGGGAGCTGCAGACTGGAGCTGTTCCTATTTGGCCATGTTGCCAGCAAATTCTGAGATTTTTTAAAAAAGTGCAAAGAAAGACATCTGAGGGGTGCTGACATATTCGGGTCACCTCAAGCCACACGCCAGCTTGCTTGCCCCTGTTGGATTCAGCAGAGGGATATAGGCCTTGCCATACATGTGGTGTCTGCCAAAGCTTCCTCCTGGCAATTCTTGGGAGTGCTGATACCTGGGCCACAGTTAGTCCAAGTTTATCACTGAAGATCCTATCAAAGTTTTGTCTGAAATTCCACTTTTGCCTTTTGTCCTAAGTGGTTGTGGACATCTCCAGGGGCTGATACCAAGGACTAGGAACAGCTGAGGGAGGCAGAAAGGTTCAGAGTACATCTCTATTTACAGGGAACAGAACACTGGCCTCCAAGAGTCCATGGAGCAATGGGAAAATTGCAGTGATTACTCATCACTGTGAAACTTCTACTTTGAATACAGTATCTTCTGGCAAGCATAGGGGACTGCAGTCGACAATGCTGCTGAATATACCTGAGTACATAGTAAGACATTTGTTTGGTAAACAGTCAATGCATACAATAAATTACCTTGAGAGGGCCATCTGTGCTCCAGATGTGAGAGTTCATGTGAATAGAATGGCCGCAATTCAAAGAATCTTCATAGGAAAACAGGGCTCAGAGCTCATCCACAATGGACAGACAGGGAGGGAAACAGGTGGAGGTTAGTTCACCACTTCCTCATAAGAAGGTAATAAATAGTTTGGTGAAATAAAATGGTAGCACTGAGTAATTGCGGGCTTCTGGATAGGCAGTCAGGTTGATTTCATGTTGCTACTGCTGGACTTGAGGGCTGGCTGGGCTGTGGTGGCAGACACAGCAGCAGCTCTGGATGATGTTGATGGTCCACGCCAGCCAGAACCGCCAATGTTCATAGTAGTAGTTACAACACTGAGACCGCCCATAGCAGTGTCCTGTTGTGTCACAGATGTAGCTTTGATTGTTGGTACACACACAGGCTTCCTTATCCTGTGGGGGTTCAGCCCTGGCTGACACAGGGCTGGGCAGTGCCTAGAGGTGCAAGAGCTCCATGCCACCCAGGAGTCTTCCCTCCATACTCCTCCTGCTCCTCCGACCCAGCGCGGGCACCTCCCTCCACCCTTGCTGCACCTCTCCTCTACCCTCTTCTTCCTTCTTTTGTTCTTTTCCTGTAATACGTTTTGAAGTCAGATTGTGAGGCCTTCAGCTTTGTTCTTATTGCTCAAGAGTCCTTTAGTTATTCAGGGTCCTTTGTGGTTCCATATAAATTTTCAAATTGTTTTTTCTAGTTCTGTGAAGAATGACATTGAAATTTTGATAAATATTGCATTAAACCCATAAATCGCTTTGGGCAGTAAGGACATTTTAAGAATATTAATTCTTCCTACCCATGAACATAAAATATCTTTCCATGTATTTGTGTCATCTACAATTTTTCATCAATGTTTTATAGTGTTCAGAATACAGATCTTTCACCTCCTTGGTTAAATGTACTCCTAAGTACAATCCTAAATGTGCTCCTAAACAAAAAAAATATGGTTTTTTTGATGCTACTGTGAATGAGATTGATTTCTTTATTTTTGTCATATAGTTTGTTGTGAGTGTAAAGAAACTACTGAGTTTTGTACATTGATTTTGAATTCTGCAATTTTATTGAATTCATTTATCATTTCTAATAGCTTTTTGGTGGAGTTTTTAGGGTTTCCTATATATAATATGTCATCAAACAGAGACAATTTTACTTCTTCCTTTTCAATTTGAATATCTTTTATTTCTTTATTTGGCTTAATTGCTCTGGCTAGGACTTCCAGAAATAAGTTGAATAGAAGTAGTGAGAATAAATATCCTTGTCTTGTTCTTGATCTTAGCAGAAAAGATTTCACTTTTTCATTGTTGGGTATGATGTGAGCTGTGAGCTTGTTATATATGTCCTGTTTTGTGTTAAGGTACATGCCTTCTACGCCCAATTTGTTGAGAGGTTTTGTCATGAGAGGATTTTGAATTTAGTCAAATGCTTTTTCTGCATATATAGAGATAGCTATTTTTTTATCCTTCATTCTGTTAATGTGGTTTATCACATTTGATTTGTGTTTGCTGAAACATCTGGAGGATAAATCCACTTTATCATGGTAAATGTTCTCCTAATATGTTGTTAAATTCTGTTTGCTAGTACTTTTTTTTGAGGACTTTTGTATCTGTGTTCATCAGGGATATTGGTTGGCCCATACTTTTCTTATAGTGTCCTTGTTTGCCTTTTAATTTTTATTTTTATTTATTTATTTTTTAAATTATACTTTAAGTTTTAGGGTACATGTGCACAACGTGCAGGTTAGTTACATATGTATACATGTGCCATGCTGGTGTGCTGCACCTATTAACTCATCATTTAACATTAGGTATATCTCCTAATGCTATCCCTCCCCCCTCCCCCCACCCCACAACAGGCCCCAGTGCTAATATCCGGAATCTACAATGAACCCAAACAAATTTACAAGAAAAAAACAAACAACCCCATCAAAAAGTGGGCAAAGGATATGAACAGACACTTCTCAAAAGAAGACATTTATGCAGCCAACAGACACATGAAAAAATGCTCATCATCACTGGCCATCAGAGAAATGCAAATCAAAACCACAATGAGATACCATCTCACACCAGTTAGAATGGCCATCATTAAAAAGTCAGGAAACAACAGGTGCTGGAGAGGATGTGGAGAAATAGGAACATTTTTACACTGTTGGTGGGACTGTAAACTAGTTCAACCATTGTGGAAGACAGTGTGGCGATTCCTCAGGGATCTAGAACTAGAAATACCATTTGACCCAGCCATCCCATTACTGGGTATATACCCAAAGGACTATAAATCATGCTGCTATAAAGACACATGCACACGTATGTTTACTGTGGCACTATTCACAATAGCAAAGACTTGGAACCAATCCAAATGTCCAACAATGATAGACTGGATTAAGAAAACGTGGCACATATACACCATGGAATACTATGCAGCCATAAAAAATGATGAGTTCATGTCCTTTTTAGGGACATGGATGAAGCTGGAAACCATCATTCTCAGCAAACTATCACAAGGACAAAAAACCAAACACCACATGTTCTCACTCATAAGTGGGAATTGGACAATGAGAACACATGGACACAGGAAGGGGAACATCACTTTAAAAAAAAAACAATAATGCTGATCTTTTAAAATGAGTTTGGAAATACTCTTTCTCCTTCAAGTTTTTGGAAGAATTTCAGAAGGATTGTATTATTATTTTTTAAAATGTTAGAATTCAGCAATGAAGTTTTCTGGTCCTGGGATGTTCTTTGATGGGAGATGTTTTATTATTGATATACTCTCCATACTCAGTATTGTTCTGTTCAGATTTTATCTTTCTTCTTGACTTTCTCTAGGTAAGTTGCATTTTTCTAGAAATTTATCTGCTTTTTCTAGGTTATCCAATTTGTTGGCTTGTAATTGTTTATAGTGGCCTCTTATGATCCTCTGTATTTCTGTGGTATTAGTTGCAATATTTCCTCTTTCATTTCTGATTTTATTGCTTTGAGTATTCTCTCATTTTTCTAGTCTAGCTAATGGTTTGTCAGTTTTGTTTATCTTTTCAAAGAACAAATTCTTAGTTTCATTGATCTGTTCTATTTTCTTTCACAGTCTTTTTTGTATTTGAAGGACTCGTATTTGTTAACTGGCTCAAGCCTGGAAATTTGTTGAGGTGCTATGAGTCTCTGTTGCTCTCATTTCTCTTCACTAGACACAGAAATTTTCTGATTACACGAATCAAATAAGACTAATAAGCTTCCCAGGGATGAATCCCACTTAAGCATGGTGAATTTTTTTGCTGTGTTTTTTTAAAAATAATATTTGCTAATATTTGGCTGAGGGTTTTTCCATCTAAGTTCATCAGGAGTATTGGTCTGAAATTTATTTTTATTATAGTGTCCTTCTCTGGTTTTGGTATCAGGGTAATGCTGGTTTTGAAAAATGAATTTGAAAGTATTCCTCTTCTTCATTTTTCTGGAAGGGTTTGAGAAGGATTGGTGTTAGTTATCTAAATTCAGCCACCGAGCCATTCAGTCCTGGGTCTTTCTTTTATGAGAGACCTTTCATTGGTGATTTAATTTCCTTATTCACGATTTGTTCTAAATTTTGAATTCTTCATGATTCAGTTTTGGTACGAGTTTATCAATTTCTTCTAGGTTATCTAATTTGCTGGTGAATAATTGTTTATAGTAGTATGTTATGATTTTTTAACTTCTGTGGTATCAGTTGTAATGTCTCTTCTTTCACTTCTGAGTTTGTTTTCTTTTTTCTTAGTCTATGTAAGAATTTGTTAATTTTGTCTATCTTTTCAAAAAACAATTCTTATTTTTATTGAAATTTTCAGTTTCTATTATATTATTTCTGCTCTGATCTTTGTTATTTGTTTCCTTCTGCTATCTTTGGGCTTGTATTGTTCTCTAATTTTCTCGCTCCTTTAGGCATAATATTAGGTTGCTTATTTGAGATCTTTTTTTTCTTTTTTGATGTAGGCATTTATTGCTATAAATGTCCCTCTTATAACTGCTTTTGTTGCATCCCATATGTTTTAGTATGTTATGTTTCCATTTTCATGCTACCTGATTTTAGAATATATTTCAAAGCATGGTGTACAGTGCTTTTAAAAAGAGGCTATATATCGGCCGGGCACGGTGGCTCACGCCTGTAATCCCAGCACTTTGGGAGGCCGAGGCGGGCGGATCACGAGGTCAGGAGATCGAGACCATCCTGGATAACACGGTGAAACCCCGTCTCTAGTAAAAATACAAAAAAAAAAATAGCCGGGTGTGGTGGCGGGCGCCTGTAGTCCCAGCTACTCGGGAGGCTGAGACAGGAGAATGGCGTGAACCCGGGAGGCGGAGCTTGCAGTGAGCCGATATCCCGCCACTGCACTCCAGTCTCTGGGCGACAGAGCGAGACTCCATCTCAAAAAAAAAAAAAAAAAAAAAGAGGCTATATATAGGTATATATAAAAACAAGACACACATTATATATAAACTATGACATGCTTGTAAAGAAAAGAGAACATAAAGTTTCTGAGGAAATAATTAGAAGAACAAGAGGATGCAAAGGGGTCTGTCAAAGATTCAGTGAAATGAGGGTTTTTGGATATTCACAGCTAATAGATTAATGCATTAGGAATGAGCAAAAAAATTGATGGTAGTCAAACAGAGGGAGGGAGGTAGATTTTGAATGATTCAAAGCAGGAGTGTTTTGAAGATAAACAGAATAACTAAAAAGAAAGACTCAGATGAAAAGCCTAGATTTAAAGCATTTGAATCAAGAGGTGGTAATCTAGGAATTAGGTTGATTTCTTTTTTTTAAAATTTGTGTAGCTTTTTATTTTATTTTTAATTATACTTTAAGTTTTAGGGTACATGTGCACAAAGTGCAGGTTTGTTACATATGTATACATGTGCCATGTTGGTGTGCTGCACCCAGAAGACTGGTTAATTTCAATAACCTAAAAATCCACAAGGTGGGAGTGTTTCACTGAAGCCAGTTGTTAGAGAAACGTTAGAACCAACTTCCTTTTTTTCTCTGTCCCTTCTTCTCTGCTTTCTTCTTTTCTCCTCCTCCTCCTCCTCCCTTTACTCTCCTTCTTCTCTCTCTGTTTTTCTAATCATGAAAACAAACGAAAAAAACTATGAGCAAGAGCACAGAAAAAAGACTAGCAAAGACTGCAGTTATTGAAAGTATCAGATACAGAAAATAAAATAACTATATTTAGCATGTTTAAAGTAAAACAAAAAATTAAAAATATCATAATGGAACAGGAAACTCTAGAGAATGGCCAAGAAGATTAAAAGAAAACAAATAGAATGTCCATAGAGAATAACATAATTGAAATTTAAAACCAAATGAATGGTTTTAACAGAATATTAGTATGTTAGAAGCAGTTGAAAAGTGAACTACTAAACTGTAATATAGGTCAGAAGGGGCTATCCAAAATGAACACAGGAATAAATACATGGAAAATAAGAAACATGTAGTTAGGAGACATGGAAGACAGAGGGGGAAATGCTAAAAAGTTTTAAAGAGTGTTTCAGAAGGAGAGGAAGGGGATCATGAATCAGTGTATATATTTTTTAAATTTTATTTTATGTTCTGGGATACACGTGCAGAAAGTGTAGGTTTGATACATAGGTAAATGTGTGCCATGGTGGTTTGCTGCACCCATCAACCCATCACCTAGGTATGAGGCCCTGCATGCATTAACTATTTGTCCTGATGGTCTCCTACCCCCTGTCCCCCTGAGAGGCTCTGGTGTGTGTTATTCCCCTCCATGTATCCACGTGTTTGTCCTGATGGTCTCCTACCCCTGTCCCGCTGAGAGGCCCTGGTGTGTGTTGTTCACCTCCATGTATCCATGTGTTTGCTCTCATTGTTCAACTCCCTCTTACGACTGAGAACATGTGGTGTTTGGTTTTCTGTTCCTGTGTTAGTTTGCTGAGGGTGATGGCTTCCAGCTTCATCCATGTCCCTGCGAAGAACATGATCTCATTTATTTTAACGGCTGCATAGTATTCCATGGTGAATATATATCACATTTTCTTTATCCAATATATCATTGATGGGCATTTGGGTTGATTCCATGTATTTTCTATCATAAATAGTGCTGCAATAAACATATGTGTGCATGTATATGTATGTGTGTGTGTATATATATGTAGTTATATATGTATATATATGTGTATATATATGTCTGTATATATACACATATATATACATTTACATATATAATATATGTATATATGTGTATATATATGTGTATATATGTATGTATATGTGTATATATATTTTTTTGAGATGGAGTTTTGCTCTTGTTGCCCAGGCTGGAGTGCAATGGTATGATCTTGGCTCACTTTGACCTCTGCCTCCTGGGTTCCAGCGATTCTCCTGCCTCAGCCTCCAAAGTAGCTGGTATTACAGGTGTGCACCACTATATCTGGCTAATTTTTGTATTTTTAGTAGAGATGGAGTTTCCCCATGTTGGCTAGGCTGGTCTCAAACTCCTGTCCTCAGGTGATCCACCCGCCTTGGCCTCCCAAAGTGCTGGGATTACAGGTGTGAGCCACCGCACCCAGCCCTGTGCATGTATCTTTATAATAGAATGATTTATATTCCTTTGGGCATATACCCAGTAAAGGGATTGCTGGGGCAAATGGCATTTCTGGTTCTAGATCTTTGAGGAATTGTCACACTGTCTTCCACAGTGAATGAACTAATTTACATTCCCACAAACAGTGTAAAAGCATTCCTATTTCTCCACAGCCTTACCAGCAACTGTTGTTTCTGGAGTTTTTGATAATCACCATTAAGACTGGTTTGAGATAGTATCTCATTGTGGTTTTGAGTTGCATTTCTCTAATGATCAGTGATTTGAGCTTTTTTTCATATGTTTCTTGGCCACATCCATGTCTTCTTTTGAGAATTGTCTGTTCATGTCCTTTGGCCAATTTTTGATGGTTTTTTTTTCTTGTAAATTTAAGTTCTCCATAGGAGCAGGTGCTCTAATTGCTTGGAGGTCTGCCTATGTGTGGAGATGAGAGGGCCTCACTGCACTATAATCTCAGCACAGGAAGGTTGGGGAAGCTCAGGCTGCTGATCCAGTCAAGTGGGTACTCCACATACCTGGAAATCTGCCTTGCCATACAATGGAGAGGGCCCCACTGCACCACAACCTATGTTTATAAACGGTGGGGTAGCTCAGGATGCTGGTCCAGGTAGACAGGTGCTCCAATGCCTGAATTTCTGCCTGGGGGTGAAGCAGAGAAAGCCCTGCTGTATCACATTCTCAGGGGAACAGGCTGGGGCACCCAGCAATGACATCTGCAGACTGGTTGTAGGTCTCCAAGCTGGCCCTGGCTGCAAGTTTCATCACCTGGGAGAAATTACAGCTGTAGCAGCTTTTCTGC
Source organism: Pan troglodytes (assembly GCF_028858775.2). Lineage (NCBI taxonomy): Eukaryota > Metazoa > Chordata > Mammalia > Primates > Hominidae > Pan > Pan troglodytes. The sequence goes on from NC_072415.2 coordinate 90,457,512, forward strand.
TGCCCCGAGGCTGCGATGGGGGAAAGCACAATTCCAGCACATACTGCTGAGGTGTTTTCCACAATATGGCTGTGAAGGTCCCTACCAAGCCCCAAAGCAGTTGTTCCAATCTTTGGCCTGAGACTAAAATGCCTGTGCAGGCATTCTGCTGGGTCACAAAAAGAAAAAAAAAAGCTGACTTTGCATGCATCCAGATGGAAAATGGCATCTTGCTCTTACTTCCTGGTCTGGGAAAATGTCTGCAGCTGTTCCCAGTGTCTTTGCTTCACAGCGTCTCCAAGCCTCTCCCCATGTTGACTCCAGGCCTTGGGAGAAACAAAATGCAACAACTTGGCTGGGGTTGCTCAGATTCACAGTGAAAATGTCAGTTACAGAGGGAGGCTCTCTGCCTCTCTCACATGCTAGGACTTCGCTCACTTTTATAAGCTGGTTGCTGTCATGTTGACTGTTTGCCCACATTCTCCTTCTTGGGATCTATGATGTCCTTCATGATTCTGGTGGATTCCCATTTTCCTTCTTGACTTAGAGCTCACAGAGTTGACCTTTGTGCACTCTCTTGCTATTTCTAAGTGGCCGAGGCACACTAAAAGCCTCTAATTTATCATCTTGGGAAAAAAACAAAACAGGGAAGTTTGCTTTTGCAAATTGTTGTTTGTGGGGGTCTGTCCTGCAGACCCCAGCTGCACAAGGGATGAATAATGTACTCAGACACCAATTATTCAGTGAAAGAGCCACTAGGGCGCTGGGCCGTGCACAGAAAGAGTTCTGGCAGCCACGAGCCCTGACTAGCTAGCCCTGCCAGCATTTATTGAAAAAACATTAAATGACAGGGGCTTTTAGTCAACACAAATAGAGGGTAATTAACCTGGTCACCCTCCCCCGAGAGAGAGCCATCCTGCCTGTGAATGATCAAAGGTTGGCTTCAGGACCACATGAGTAAACAAGTTATTTAGATAAACTCCCTTACATTCCTTTGCACCTACTTTAAGCTATTTACTCAAGGAAGGATTAGGCCGCCTTCATTCAGATCTATTACTGAAGATATGCAACACCCCCAGCCTTCCATGACGGTTTGCGTCGATTTCTTATAACTATCTTTAAAATTTTTCCCACCGGCCTGACTGAACTCCCACAGTTGTTGCTACTTTTTGAAATTGAAATACTTCTAGGAAGACTGATTAAGAACAATATAGAGAAAAGACATATTTTTCAAACTCCTGATGAAGAAGAAACATCCATATTAATATATAGCTAATAAAAAGATAAGAGATGTTGTGGAAAACTTCATACAAGGGTGCCCACTCTCAGAACTTCTATTCAACATAGTACTGGATGTCCTAGCCAGAGCAATTAGGCAAAAGAAAGAAATAAAAGGCATGAAAATTGGAAAGGAAGAAGTTAAATTGTTTCTGTTTGCAGTTGACATGATCTTATATATAGAAAACACCAATAACTCTGCCAAAAAATTTAGAATTCATAAATGAATTTAGTAAAGTTGCAGGATACAATGTGAACATACAAAATTCAGTAGCATTTCTACACATCAACAACAAACTATACAAAAAAGAAATCAAGAAAACAATCCTATTTATAATAGCAACAAAAAATACTTAGATGTAAATTTAAACAAAGAGGTGAATGATCTTTACACTGAAAACTACAAAACATTGATGAAAGCAATTGAAGAAGGCACAAATAAATGGAAAGATATCTCATGTTCATGGATTGGAAAAAGTAATATGTTTGAAATGTCCATACTATCCAAAGTGATGTACATATTGAATGCAATCTCTATCAAAATTCCTATGACATTTTCCCACAGAAATAGAAAAACAACTCTCAAATCTGTATGGAATCACAAAAACTCTGAAAAGCCAAAATAATCTTGATCAAAAAAAGCAAGGCAGGAGATATCACATTACCTGACTTCAAATTATACTACATAGCTATAGCAATCGAAACACCATGGTACTGGCATAAACGCAGACACATAGACCAATTACACAGAATAAAGAGCCCATAAATAAATCTACATATTATAGTCAATTGACTTTCAACAAAGGTGCCAGGAACACACATGGGGAAAGAACAGTCTCTTCAAAAAATGGTGTTGAGAAAACTGAATGTCCACAAGATTGATATTAGGCCCTTATTTCATACCATATAAAAATATAAACTCAAAATAAGTTAGACTTAAATGTAAGACCTAGCACTATAGAACTCCTAGAAGAAAACAGGGGAATAACTCCAAGACATTGGTCTGGGCAATAATATTTTATGATATGACTCTAAAGCACAGGCAAGAAAAGCAACAAAACACAAATGGAATAGCATCAACCTAAAAAGCTTCTGCACAGCAAAAGAAAGTCAACAGAGTGAAGTGATAACCTACAAAATGGGAGAAATTATCTGCAAACTATACATTTGATAAGAGGCTAATGTCCAAAATATCTTAGGAACTCAAACAACTCAATAATAAGAAAACAAGGAACCCTAATGAAAAATTGACAAAGGATCTAAATAGACATTTCTCAAAAGAAGACATACAAATGGCCAACAGATATATAAAAATGCTAATTATCACTGATCATCAGAGAAATGCATATTAAAACTACAATAAAATGCCATTTCACATCCGTTAGAATGGCTATTACAGAAAAGGCAGAAGATACCAAGTGTTGGGGAGGATGTGGAGAAAAGGAAAACCTTGTAATTGTTGAGAATGTAAATTATTTCAGCCATTGTAAGAGACAGTATAAATGATTCTCTAAAAATAGAATTACCATACGATCCAGTAATGCTATTTCTGGGCATATATTAAAAAGATATCAAATCAGTGTGTCAGTGAGTTATCTGTACTCCCATATTTATTGTAGCATTATTCACAACAGCCAAGATGTGGAATTAACTTAAGTATCCATCGACACATGAGTGGATGAAGAAAATGTGGTACACATACACAATAGAATAGTATACAACCTTAAAAAATAAAAAAGTATCATTTGTGACAACATGAATGAAACGGGAGGACATTATACTGAGTAAAATAATCCAGGCACAGAAAGCCAAATACTGCATAATCTCACTTGTATGTGGAGGTCTAAGAAGGCTGAACACATAGAAGTACAGAGTAGAATGATGGTTACCAGGAGGATTGGGTAGATGTTGGTCAAAGGGTACAAAATTGCATTGTACAGGAGGAATGAATTCAACAGATCTATTGTGCAATATGGTGACTATAGTGGATAACAATGTATTGTTTTTAAATTTAATTTTTGTGGGTACATAGCAGGTGTATACATTTATGGGGTACATGAAATATTTTGGTACAGGCATGCAATGTACAATAAGTACATAATGGAAAGTTGGATATTCATCCCCTCAAGCATTTATTCTTTGTGTTATAAACCATCCAATTATACTCTCTCAGTTATTTTTAAATGTATAATTGAATTTTAGACTGCAATCCCCCTGTTGTGCTATCAAATACTAGGTCTTATTAAATCTTTCTTTTTTTGTACCCATTAACCATCCCCCACCTCTCCCAACCCCCACTACCCTTCACAGCCTCTGGTATACTTCCTTCTACTCTCTATCTCCATGAGTTCAGTTGTTTGCTTTTTAGATTCCACATATAAGTGATAACACATAGTATTTGTCTTTTTGTGCCTGGCTTATTTCACTTAACATAATGACCTCCAGTTTCATCTATGTTGTTGCAAATGACAGGGTCTCATTCCTTTTTATGGCTGAATAGTACTTCATTGTATATAAGTACCACATTTTCTTTATTCATTCATCTGTTGATGGACACTTAGGTTGACTCCATAACTTCGCTATTGTAAATAGTGCTGCAACAAATACGGGAGTGCAGATATCTCTTCGATATACTGATTTCTTTTTTGGGGGTTATATATGCAGCAGTGATTGCTGGACCACATGGTAGCTCTATTTTTAGTTTTTTGAGGAGCCTTCAAACTGTTCTCCATAGGGGATGTACTTGTATTCTTCAAAATTGCTAAGAGTAGATTTTTAAGTGTTCTCATAAAAAAAGATAAGCATGTAAGGTAATGCATATGTTAGCTTAACATGGCTATTTTACAATGAATATATATTTCAAAACATATAATTTTATTTATCTGATAAAATAAATATAAAATATGAAACTTCATATTAATAAATTTGACAATCATAAGGAATAGTCAAGTTCCTATGAAAAACACCTATTTTTATGAAATGATCAGAAAAAAACTAGAAAAACTGAGTAGTTTTTTTTTCATTGTAGAAATTTTATTTAGAAAAATTTTTTTTTCCTGTAGAAAGAACTCCAGGGCTAGGTGGATGCAATATTTAATAAAGAAATATTACCAAATATTTAATAAAGAAATAATGCCAATGTTACATGAATATTTGTAGAGAATTGGGAAGACATAACACTTTCCAACTTGTTTTATATGGTGGTACCTCCTTGATAATAAAACCATACAAGGATATTAAAAGAAATGAAATTACAGACTAATATACTACATAATAATTCTAAACAAAAATGTTTGCAAATATAATCCAAGAATATACTCCAAAGAAAAATACATCGTGACTAAGTGCAGTAATTTCAAGAACATATGGTTTAAAATTAGAAAACCAAAAAATGAAATTAACCACATTAACTGAATAAAAGAAAAAAATATGGTTATTTCAATAGCTGCGGGAAAAGCACTTGTTCACATTTGAAACTATTTGTAATAATAACTCAACAAACTAGGATTAGAAGAGAACCGATGTAAATATCTTAATATATACACAAAAACTACTCTCAACATTATAAATAATCATGACATATTAAACAGTTTCACAGGCTTTGTGCAAGCGTCCCTTCATGGCGGCTTGGGCGAGTCACCCCCAGCGCAAGGCCAAGATGCCGGTTACGAATGCGAGTTTGTTTCTGGGGAGAGACCCTGGTACCGGGAGAGGAGAAGGAACGTGGAGACGCCGTCGGGCGGTGGGGATGTTGGGGACTGGCAGGCGCCACAGCCTGAGGTCGAGGAAACAGGCACCCCGGGACCAGTGCTCATTTTTTTTGTTTTGTTTTGTTTCTTTCGAGACGGACTTTCGCTCGTTTCCCAGGTTGGCGTGCAATGGCGCGATCTCGGCTCACTGCAACCTCCGCCTCCCGGGTTCAAGTGATTCTCCTGCCTCAGCCTCTCGAGTAGCTGGGATTACAGGCATGCGCCAGCACGCCTGGCTAATTTTGTATTTTTAGTAGAGACGGGGTTTCTCCATGTTGGTCAGGCTGGTCTCGAACTCCCAACCTCATCAGGTGATCCACCCACCTCGGCCTCCCAAAGTGCTGGGATTACAGGCGTGAGCCACCTCGCCTGGTCAGTGCTCCGTGTTTTCAGGCTCATTTGTTAACATAGTGGAAACAACACAGGAAAATGGAAAAGTAGGCACATTATCACGCTCATGCCACTGCACTCAAGCCCTGGGCAACAGAGCGAGACCTTGTCTCAAAAAACACAAACAAATGAAAACAAAACCAAAAAAACCATTGTGTGCGTCTAATGGAAGTGAACTCGTCAACAACAGTTTTTCTTTTGTCGAGAAAGTCTCTTTAATTTACAGTGTGTTTGTAATGGTACATAAAATGACGTCTGTTTTATAAACATTCTCATCCTAAGTTAGTTGAAATGTATTAACTATATCAAGCTTTGACATGATACCATAAAATTAATTGAAGAAAGTCACTAATCTTTTTTTTTCCCTTGGCCTTGACAAATAAAATCAGATTTCATTAAGGTTACTTAATACTGAGCTGTAAACCCGTATGGCCCTGCGGTGTCTTTTCTTATCTTTTTTCTCCTTTGTTTTTTTTTTTTTTTTTTTTTTTTTCGAGAAGGAGTCTCGCTCTGTCTCCCAGGCTGGAGTGCAGTGGCGTGATCTCAGCTTGCTGTAACCTCCACCTCCCAGGTTGAAGCAATGCTCTGTCTCAGTCTCCCCAAGAGCTGGGATTACAGGCGCCTGCCACAACGCCCAGGTAATTTTTTTGTATTTTTAGTAGAGATGGGGTTTCACCAATTTGGCCAGGCTGGTCTTGCACTTCTGACCTCGTGATCCACCCACCTTGGCCTCCCAAAGTGTTGGGATTACACGCGTGAGCCACTGAGCCCAGCCTCTTTTCTTTTTTTGACATGGAGTCTTACTTTGTTGCCCAGGCTGGACTGCAGTGGCGCCATCTCAGCTCACTGCAACCTCCGCCTCCCAGGTTCAGGCACTTCTCCTGCATCAGCCTCCTGAGTAGCTGGGATTAAAGGCTTGCATCACCATGCCGGGCTAATTTTGTATTTTTAATAGAGGTGGGGTTTCACCATGTTGGCCAGGCTGGTCTCGAACTCCCGACCTCAAGTGATCCACCCGCCTCGGCCTTCCAAAGTGCTGGGATTGCAGGCAGGCCTGAACCACCATGCCAGGCTGCTTTTTTTTTTTTTTTTTTAATTAAAAAATTTTTTTTGTTTGTTTTTTGATACGGATTTTAGCTCCTGTTGCCCAGGCTAAAGTGCAGTGTCCCAATCTTGGCTCGCTGCAACCTCTGCCTCCTGGGTTCAAGCAGTTTTCCTACCTCAGCCTCCTGAGTAGCTGGGAATACAGGTGTGCACCAGAATGCCTGGCTAATTTTGTATTTTTAGTAGAGATGGGATTTCACCATGTTGGTCAGGCTGATCTCTAACTCCTGACCTCAAGTGATCCACCTGCCTCTGCCTCCCAAATTATTGGGATTATAGGTGTGAGCCACTGTACCCAGCCTTTACATCTTTATTGATTTATTTATTTTTTTTTTAAGAGAGAAGGTGTTGCTCTGTCACCCAGGCTGGAGTGCAGTGGTGTGATCGTGGCTCACTGCAGCCTCAACCTCCCGGGCTCCAGCAATACTCCTGCCTCAGCCTCCCAAGTAGCTTGGACTATAGGCACCAGCCACCATGCACTGCTAATTTAAGCAGGATCTTTACGTCGCTCAGGTTTGTCTTGAACTCCTGGGCTCAAGTGATCCTTACACGTCAGCCTCCCAAAGTGCTGGGATTACAGGCATGAGCCGCTGCACCCAGCCTAAGATCTCCCCCACTTCTTTTTTTTTGAGACAGATTTTCACTCTTTTTTCCGAGGCTGGAGTGCAATGGTGAGATCTCGGCTCACTGCAACCTCTGACTCCTGGGTTCAAACGATTCTCCTGCCTCAGCCTCCCAAGTAGCTGGGATTACAGGCATGTGGCTAATTTTGTATTTTTAGTAGAGGTGGGGTTTCACCATATTGGTCAGGCTTGTCTCGAACTCCAGACCTCAGGTGATCCCCTCGCCTCAGCCTCCCCAAAGTGCTGGGGATTACAGGTGTGAGCTACTGCGCCCGGCCCTGCGGTATTTTTCTTTTTTCTTTTTCTTTTTTTTTTGAGATGCAGTCTCACTCTGTTGCCCAGGCTAGGGTGTAGTGGCGCGATCTCCGCTCACTGCAACCTCCCCTTCCTGGACTCAAGCAATTCTCCTTCCTCAGCCTCCGAAGTAGCTGGGACTACAAGTGTGCGCCATGATGCCTGGGTAATTTTTTGTGTGTTTTTAGTAGAGGTGGGGTTTCACCATGTTGGCAAGGCTGGTCTCAAACTCCGTACCTCAAGTGATCTGCCCGCCTTGTCCTCCCAAAGTGTTGGGATTACAGGCATGAGCCACCACGCCCTGCCCCTGGGGTCCTTTTTTAATGGGGATCTCTAAGGGTCACTCCAAGCTTTTCTATGGTAATCAGTATATTTAAATTTTCCTTATTTTAGAGTCCATTTTGTTAACGTGTATTTTTACTAGGAAATCACCCATTTTCTCTCAGTTTCCAGTTTGATTCAATAAGTTTCTCCTTCCTTTTATTTTTTATTTTTTTGAGACAGGGTTTTGCTCTGTCTCCCAAGCTGGAGTGCAGTGGCGCAGTGATCTTGGCTGACTGCAGCCTCCACCTCCTGTGTTCAAGCAATTTGTCCTCAGCCTCTTGAGTAGCTGGGATTACAGGTCTGTGCCACCATGCCCAGCTGATTATTGTATTTTTAGTAGAGACTGGGTTTCGCCATGTTGGCCATGCCGTTCTCAAACTCCTGACCTCAGCTGATCCGCCCGCCTCGGCCTCCCAAAGTACTGTGATTACAGGCATGAGCCACTGTGCCTGGCCAATAAGCTTCTCTTATTTGACTTCTAATTTATCTCCTTCTAGTTTTCAACAGAATTCTTAATCCTATGTATTTCTGCTATTTGTTTCCATCAATAATATTTTAAAAATATACTTCTTAGTTTATCTTGTTTTCAATTGAGGGAATTGTTATATTAAACAATTTCTTATGACCCAATGACAAGCTTTAATTATTTTAAAATAATTCCTGCTTAATGCAACACCTTTTGCAGGAATGAGCTGTCAGTGGTATTTGTTACTGACCAGAGTTTCTTGACTCTCCAGTAATAGAAATCGACATGAGGATGAGCAAGTTTCCCAGACAAAGCTTTTATTTAGGTGTTTTTAAGCTTTTATTTAGGAGGCAGCAGAAGAGAGAGAATTCTCTGTCTGGCTCCCTGAAGAGTCAGGAGGAGAGTGTTTCTAAGGTCTGGCCTGATTGCCCAGGCTGGGGTCCTCTGGCACCATCTCGGCTCACTGCATCCTCCCGGGCTCAAGCCATCCTCCCGCTTCAGCCTCCCGAGTAGCTGGGACTACAGGTATATACAACCGTGCTCAGCTAATTTTTGTTTTTTTTTGTAGAGATGAGGTTTTACCATGTTGCCCAGGCTGGCCTCAGACCCCCGCAAAGTGCTGGGATTACAGGCATGAGCCACCATGCCCGGCCCAGTGTGTTCTTATTAAATTTCAGTAATTAGTTGTGCCATTTGCCTTTTGTTCAACACTGAGATTTCGTTTTTCTTTCCTAATTATCTCATACATGGACTTTGGTTCCATTAAACTATTATTTCCTTGATCTACAAATTGCGGGTGATTCTTGCAGATTATCTAAGAAATAATTATGTTTTGTTCTTAGAAAAACCACATTATTAACTTTACTACTGTTAGATACCACACCTGCAGTGACTTTAAGGATTTTGCTGGACAATGTCTTAGACAAGTTGCTAAGGGTGGACATTGGGTGAATGGCTTGAGGGAACATGCATTAAATACTCGAGACACCCAGGAGGCTGCTGTGTCCCCGTAAGAGAGAGCATACGAGACTGCAGGCCATTGGGGTTGAATGCCTTGGAAAGGGCAGCATGCAGGAGCACACAGTGTGTGGAGGTCATGGTCAGTCCTGTGGTCCTTGTTCTAAGGTCAGTGGGAACCCATTGTAAAAGTTAAATCAGAGAGTGACATTATGAACCTTCGGTTTGAAAATGAGAATTTTGCCATTATAAAGTTGAAATCACCAGTTGTGGGCAGGTGGATTGTGCTCTTTCTGGTGGGTTGCACTGAGGACAGCAAGCATTGGGCTGAGGTGTTTCCCCTGGGAATGCAGGGTCTGCATCTGCTCAGGAGGAAACACGGGGCAGACCCAGCTTGGTGTTATCTGCCAAAGTTGTGAAACTGAGGGACAGCTCAGGAACATTCCAGAAAAAGGAAAACCCAATCCAAATGGAAAGAGACCCTTTCTCCCAGTTGGGGCAGGCAGTGAAGTGAAATGGGTCTGTGGATTGGATTGTCAGGTAGAGACCTTGCATTTCCTGATTTGGGAGTTATGTGGTAGTTAGCTGGGAGGCTGTCTTTGCTTTGGTAAAATACACTGGAGTGTTTTGTGTGGAGTTGCTGTAACTGCTGAGGAATCTAGGAGAAGGGATAAGTTACACTTTACACTGCTATTGCAAGATTCCTAGAAGTATGAAATTACTGTAAAGTAAATTACAAACAACCACAGTAATACCATGGCAATAAAGCAGAGACGACATCAAACTTCACTATAGAGGCCAAACCCAGTCCAAATTCAGGTCAGTGGAAGCTGTGTACCAAGCACCCCGGTGAGAGTCTGGATGCTATATCAGTATTGCGGCTGCAATATCAGTATTGAGGGTGTCACGTGAGTCTTAGGAGTGTCATAGCAGTACTGTGGGTGTCATATCAGTATTTCGGGTGTCATGTCTGTATTGTGTGCATCATATCAGTATTGCAGGTGTCCCATCAGTCTTACGAGTGTCATATCAGCCTTACAGGTGTCATATCAGTATTATGGGTGTCATATGAGTCTTAGGAGTGTCATGAATCTTGTGGGCTTCACATCAGTCTTCTGGGTGTCACAGCAGTCTTGTGGGTGTCATATCAGTATTACGATATGCCGTGATATGTTATACCAGTATGATACCTCTTCTGAAAACACCTTCACAGACATAACCACACATAGTGCTTTAACAGCTCTCTGTGTATCCCTTAATCTAGTAAAGTTGACACCTAAAATTAACCATCACAGTAATTATGCCTGATTCATGGCTAAAATTTTAGAATTTTTAAAAATTTTAGAATGAAAGCTGGGCACCATAGCCAGACACCGTCCCTACAGAAATATTAAAAAGTTAACTGGTTGTGCTTGCATGCATATGTAGTTCCAGTTACTCTAGAGACTGAGGTGGGAGGATCTTTTGAGCCCAGGAGATTGATGCTGAAGAGCTAGGATTGTGGCACTGCATTCCAGCCTGGGTGACAGTGTGAGACTCTCTCAAAAAACAATCAACAGTAATAATATTCTTTGGAATAAATTTAACCAAGGTACAGGACTTGTACATGAGGCTGGGCATGGTGGCTCACGCCTGTAATCCCAGCACTTTGGGAGGCCAAGGCGGGTGGATCCATGAGATCAGGAGATCGATACCATCCTGGCTAACACGGTGAAACCCCGTCTGTACTAAAAATACAAAACATTAGCCGGGCATGGTGGCATGTGCATGTAATCCTAGCTACTTGGGAGGCTGAGGCAGGAGAATTGCTTGAACCCGGGAGGCAGAGGTTGCAGTGAGCCGAGATCTTGCCACTGCACTCCACCCTGGGTGACAGAGTGAGACTCCATTTCTGGAAAAAAAAAAAAACAACAACAAGAAAATAACTTGTACATGGAAAATTTCAAAACATTGCTGAAGTAAATTCACGAAAGCTTACATAAATTTAAAGACGCCTCATATTCATGAACGAGAAGACTTAATAATTCTTAAGGTGGCAGTACTACACAAAGCCACCTACAGATTCTTTGTGGTTCCTGTTACAATCCCCACGTCCTTTTGGCAGAAATCAACAGGCTGATCCTGTCATTTATATGAAATTTCAAGGGATGCAGAATAGCCAAAATAGTGTCAAAACAACAACAACAACAACTCAGGCTCACATTTCCCAATTTCAAATCTTACTACAAAGCAACAGTAATAAAATCAACATGATTCTGGTACAATCAATTGAATAAATCAATGGAACTGAATTTTGAGTTTAGAAATAAACCCATATTTCTATGAGCAATTGCTTTATTTTTATTTTTTTGAGACAGGGTCTCACTCTTGTCTCCCAGGCTGGAGTGCTGTGGCACAATCATGGCTCACTTCAGCCTCTATCTCCGGGGCTCAAGTGATCCTCCCGCCTCAGCCTCCAAGTAGCTGGGACTACAGGTGTGCACCACCACATCTGGCTAATTTTTTGATTTTTTGTACAGGTAGGGTCTTGCTGTCCTGCCCAAGCTGGCCTCAAACTCCTGTTCTCAAGTGATCCTCCTCTCTTGTCCTCCCAAAGCATTGGGATTACAGGTGTCAGCTACCATGTCCAGCCTATTGATTTTTTAAAATGTAATTTCTTTTTCTTTCTTTTTCAAGGCATGGTTTTGCCCTGTTGGTCAGGTTGGAGTGCAGTGGTGCGAACGTGGCTTATTGCAGCCTAAACCTCCTGGGCTCAAGCAATCCTCTCTCCTCTGTCACCCGAGTAACTAGGACTACAGATATGCACCATCACACCTAGCTAATTTTTAAGTTATTTGTAGAGAGAGAGTTTTCCTGTGTTGGCCGGACTGGCCTGAAACTCCTGGGTTCAAAAGATCTTCCCACCTCAGCATCTCAAAGTGCTGGTATTACAGATGTGGGCCACCACCCCCAGTCTGGAATGGTTTTCATAATTACATTCTCATGTTGTTTGTTGCTAGTGTCTGGAAATATAGCAGATTACTGTGTATCGACATTTTGTGTTGTAGTTTACTAGTTTTAATAACGTTTTGGGGGTTTGTCATGATATTTCTGTACATAAGATAGCTCCTGTGATCTGTGAGTAGCCATTTTTACTGCTTCCAAACACATATAAGTTCTCTTTACTTCCTTTTCTCTCCTATTTGTTGTGGGTGGAACTTCCCATACAGTGTTGAATACAATGATGAAAATGAGCATTGGCGCCTTGGTCCTGATCTTAGGAGTAAAGCACTGGGCCCTGACAATGGAGATGGTGCTGAAGTCCGATTGTGGTGTTTAGAAAATTCCTATCCCTGGTTTGTTGGGTGTTTTTATGATGAAATGGTGTTGACTTTGTTTAAAGTACTTCCTGCATCTATTGAAATTAGTATGTGGGTTCCTTCTTTATTCAGTTTATTTGATGTTTATTTGCAGTGATGGCTTTAGTATGCCAAACCAGCTTGAATTTCTGAGAAAAGGATGTAGTGATCATGTTGTGTAATCCTCAAAATACGTGCTAGTATGAAATTACAATTATTTTCTTGAGCATTATTTTTTTAATTTTTTTGAGACAGAGTCTCACTCTTGTCGCCCATGCTGGAGTGCAATGGCGCGATCTCAGCTCACTGCAACCTCTGGCTCCCAGGTTCAAGCGATTCTCCTGCCTCAGCCACCTGAGTAGCTAGGATTACAGGCTCCCGCCACCACACCTGGCTAATTTTTGTATTTTTAGTAGAGACAGGGTTTCACCATGTTGGCAAGACAGGTCTCAAACTCCTGACCTCAGGTAATCTGTCTGCCTTGGCCTCCCAAAGTGCTGGGATTTCAGGTGTGAGCCACCACACCTGGCCTCTTGAACATTATTAATTGAATAATTATACTAGACATTGATCCTAGTGTGGTTTAGTATTAAATTGGGGATGGGATTGGGTATGGGTTGGTTTACTATGTAGTGTATTAAGTGTTAGAAGTTTAGGGGAAAAAATTAGCAGAAAGAAAACATACCTGAGGAATTGCGGGAAGAGTATGATGAGGTCTGGGTCAAAGTCAGGGTTTAGGGTTAGCAAGAGAGTGCCTGTAGCCTTTGCCAACAGTAAATATCAGTCCTTTTCTTGAGACAGGTTCTCGCTCTGTTGCCCAGGGTGGAGTGCAGTGGCACAGTCTTGGCTCATAGCAACCTCCAACTCCCGGGTTCAAATGATTTTTAGGCCTCAGCCTTCCAAGTAGCTGGGAACACAGGTGCGTGCCAATGCGCCCAACAATTTTTTTTTTTTTTTTTTTTTTTTTTTTAGTGGAGATGGGGGTTTCGTCATGTTGACCAGGCTGGTCTCAAGCTTCTGGCCTCAAGTGATCCACTCACTTCTGCCTCCCAAAGTGCTGCGATTATAGGCAGGAGCGACCACGCCCAGCCTGCACACAGGCAGGCCAAGATATTTTAATATTCTTTTAATTGGCACTTCCTTCAGTATTAGTCAGTGTAAGCAACTTTTCATTTATTTCTTAGTTGAGAGTTCTTTGGGTCACAAATCAGATGACATTTCAGTATGTGTAGAGGTATGCACATGTGAGTGTGTTGATGTGTATGTGTGAGAGGAAGTGCAAACATAAGTATGACAGAATGAATATGCACACCTCTGTTCTTGTGTGCCTAGTGTGTTAGGGTTTGGTTAGAGTTTGATTTAGGGTTGGGGTAATGGTTAGGTTTAGGTTATGGAGAAGGGTTAGATGGTTAGTGTTAGGGTTAAGGGTTAGGGTGAGGGTTAGGGTGAGGGTGAGGGTTAGGGTTAGGGGTTAGTGTTGGGGTTGGGGTTAGGGTTTTAGAGTTAGGGTTAGGGGTTAAGGGTTGGGGTTAAGGGTTAGGGTTAAGGGTTAGGATTGGGGTCAGTGGTTAGGGGTCATGGTTAAGGGTTGGGGTTGGGGGTTAGGGTTAGGGGTTAGGGTAAGGGTTAAGGCTAGGGCTAGGGTTAGGGTTAGGATTAGGGCTAGGGCTAGGGCTTTGAATAAACTTATATGGTAGCCAAGTTGTGGTTACAGTGGGCCTTGGGTGAGACCAAGTTCTATGCCTACTTCAAGTGTGAACCAGCACAGTCTCAGTGCTGGTGGCCTCGGGAGTGCTTATGTTACCCCAACTCCAGCTCCACATGCCTCAGCAGAGAAAGAGAGACTGCTGGTTTCAGAGAAAGAAAGGGAGGAGAACAAGAATCTCTACTTGAAAAATCAAGAGAATTTTTCTTGATGTTAATCCAAGGCCACCAAAGCAGTACCTCTACGTGTTTGCTACTATGTATTGGGCTTGGGACCTAAGTCTCTTTGAACACCTGGAAAGTGTTCCCAAAAATAATGGGCACCAACAAGCCCAGACTGTGAAGACTACAATAAAGACTGACCTCTTCAATGCCCAGATATAGATGAACAACTATAAGTATCAAGGCCATCCAGGAAAACATGACCTCACCAAACAAGCTAAATAAGGCACCAGGGGCAAATCCTGGAAAAATAGAGATATGTGACCTTTCATACAGGAAATCCGAAATAGCTGGTTGAGGTAATTCAAAGAAATTCAATGTAACACAGAGAAGGAATTCAAAATTCTATCAGATAAATTTAATGATAAGATTTAAATAAAAAGAATAAAGCAGAAATTCTGAAGTTAAAATGCAATTATCATACTGAAGAATGCATCAGAGTTACTTTAAAAAATTGATCAAGGAGAAGATAGATTTAGTGAACTTGAAGTCAGACTATTTGAAAAGACAAAGTCAGAGGAGACAAAAAAGAATAAAAAATAAAGCATGCCTACAGAATCTAATAAATAGCCTCAAAATAGGAATCTAAGAGTTATTGGCCTTAAAGAGGTGGTAGAAAAAGAGATAAGAGTTAAACATTTATTGGCCTGGTGCAGTGGCTCACACCTGTAATCCCAGCACTTTGGGAGGCCAAGGCGGGTGGATCACAAGGTCAGGAGATCAAGACCATCCTGGCTAACACCGTGAAACCCTGTCTCTACTAAAAATACAAAAAGAAATTAGCTGGGCACGGTGGTGGGTGCCTGTAGTCCCAGCTCCTTGGGAGGCTGAGGCAGGAGAATGGCGTGAACCCCGGAGGCGGAGCTTGCAGTGAGCCGAGATTGCGCCATTGCACTCCAGCCTGGGCTACAGAGTGAGACTCCGTCAAAAAAAAAAAAAAAAAATTAAACATTTATTTAAAGAAATAATATTAGATAATATTAAACAATTCCCCAACATTCGATATCAACATTCAAGTACAAGAAAGTTACAGAACATCAAGCAGATTTAACCCAAAGAAGACCACCTCAAGGCACTTAACTGAACTCCCAAAGGTTAAGGATAAAGAAATGATTCTAAAAGCAGCAAGAGAAGAGACACAAATAACATTCAGTGGAACTCCAGTACATCTGACAGCAGACTTTTCAGGGGAAAATTTACAGGGTGAGAGAGTGGCATGACATATTAAAAAAGCTGGAAAAAAAAAAAGACTTTTACTTTAGAATAATGTATTTGGCAAAAAGTCCTTTAAACTTGACAGAGAAATAAGAACTTTTTCCGACAAACAAAAACTGAGGTATTTCATTAACACCAGACCTGTCCTACAAGAAATGCTAAAGGGAGTTCTTAGCCTGAAAGCAAAAAAGTGCGTGAGCAATAAGTCATCTCAAGGTACAGAACTCAACTAGTAATAGCACATGGAAAAACACAGAATATTATAACATGGTAATTATGGTGTGCAAAAATCTCAAATAGAAAGAGTAAACAATAAACCAGTAAAAAATAACTACAACATATTTCCAAGACATAGACAGTAAAATAGGGAAGGAAGGGAAACAACAAAAAGTTTAAAAGAATGGCAATGGAGTTAAAGTGTAGAGTTTTTATTAGTTGCTTTGCTTGTTTCTTTGTTTATGCAATCAGTATTAAATTGTCCACAGTCTAAAACGACATGTTATAAGATATTATATTCAAGCCTCATGATAATTTTAAATAAAAAAAGCGTACCACAGATGCACAAAAAGTAAAAAGCAATAAATTAGATAATATTAAAAGATAAATCACCTTCACTAAAAGGAAGCCAGGAAGAAAGAAAAGAACGATGAGAGGACAAAAGTCAATCTGAAAACAAGTAACAAAATGGCAGGAGTAAGTGCTTATCAATAATAACATTGAATGTACAGGAACGAAATACTCCAATCAAAAGACAAATAGTGGATGAATAGATAGAGAAGCAAGACAATAATCTGTGACCTACAAAAAAAAATACTTTACCTATAAAGATACATTTAGACTGAAAATAAAACGATGGAAAAAGTTATTCCATGCCAATAGAAACCAAAAAAGAGCAGAAATAGCTTTACTTATACCAGACAAAAATAGATTTCAACAAAAGACTGTAGGAAGATATTAAGAAGGTCGTTATATAATAATAAAGAGATCAATTCTTCAAGAGGATATAATTGGAAATATATATGCACCCAACACTAAAGCACCTAGATAAATGAAGCAAATACTATAAGAGCTAAAGAAAGAGACATCAATACAATAATGGCTGAACACTTTGACACCCTACTTTAGTCATTGGATAGACCTTCCAGACAGAAAATCAACAAAGAAACATCAGACTTAATCTGCACTGTATAACAAATGAACCTAATAGATATTTACAGAAAATTTCATTCAACAGCTGCAGAATACACATTGTTCTTCTCTGCACATGGGTTATTTTCAAGGATAGACCATATATTAAGTAACAAGTCTAAAAACATTAAAAAAATTGAAGTAATATCAAGCATTCTCTCTGACCACAATGGAACAAACTAGAAATCAATTAAAAAATGAATTTCAGAAACTATACAAACACTTGGACATTAAACAATATGCTCTTTAATGATCAGTAGGTCAATAAAAATGTTAAAAAGAAAATGGAAAAATTTATTGAAACAAATGATAATAGAAACATAGCATAGCAAAACCTGTGGAATATGGTAAAAGAGGTACTATTATAAAAGGAAAATTTATAACTGTAAGTGCCTATATAAAAATCAGAAAAGCTGCAAATAAATAACCTAACAATACACCTTAATTCACTAGAATAAAAAGGCCAAACAAAACTCAAAATTAGAAGAAAAGAAATAATAAAAATTAGAGCAGAAATAAAATGAAGAAAACAGTGCAAAAGATCAATGAAACAAAAAGTTGGTTTTTTGAAAAGTAAAACAATTAACAAATGTTTAGACAGCTAGCTAAAAAACAGAGAAGATACAAATTAATAAAATCAAAGGTGAAAAAGGAGACATTACAAGTAAAGTTTCAGAAAATCAAAGGATCATTAGTGGCTACTATAAGTAATTGTATGCCAACAAATTAGAAAACCTAGAGGAAATTAATTCTTAGACACACACAACTTACCAAGAGTGAACTAGGAAAAAATCCAAAACCTGAACAGACCAATAACGAGTAACAAAATTAAAGCCATAATAAAAAAATGTCTGTAGGACCAGACTGAAAAATAGAGAAGGAAAGAACATTTCCAAACTCATTCTTTGAGGCTAGTATTACACTGATATCAAAACAAGACAAAGACATATTTAAAAAGCAAACTACAGGCCCATATTTGAGAATATTGATGCAAAAATTTGCAAAAAACCTAGCAAACTCAATTAAACAATACATAAATAGGTAATTCATAATGACCAAGTGGAATTTATCCCAGAGATACAAGGATGGTTCAACATGCAAATCAGTCAATGTGATATATCATATAAATAGAATGAAGGGGCCAGGTGCAGTGGCTCACGCTTGTAATCCCAGCACTTTTGGAAGCCGAGATAGGTGAATCTCCTGAGTTCAGGAGTTCAAAACCAGCCTGGCCAACATGGCAAAACCCCATCTCTACTAAAAATACAAAAATTAGCCAGGTGGAGTGGTGGGCACCTGTAATCCCAGTTACTTGGAAGGCTGAGGCAGGAGAATCGCTTGAACCCGGGAGGCAGAGGTTGCAGTGAGCTGAGATCATGCCATTGCACTCCAGCCTGGGTGACAGAGGAAGACGTCATCTCAAAAAAAAAAAAAAAAAAAGAATGAAGGACAAAATCCATATAATCATTTCCATTATGCTAAAAAATTATTTGATAAAATTAAATATTCTTTAATAATAAACCCTTTGAAAACTGGGTATGGAATGAACATATCTCAACATAATAAAAGTCATATATGACAGACCCCCAGCTAGTATCATACTAAGTGGGGAAAAACTAAAAGCCTTTCCTCTAAAATCTGGAAGATGACAAGAATATCCACTTTTACCACTGTTATTCAGCATAATTCTGAAATTCCTATCTGGAGCAATCAGACAAGAGAAAGCAATAAAAGGCATCCCAATTGGAAAAGAAGTCAAATTATTGTTTTTGCCAGTGATACAATCTTATATTTGGAAAAACGTAAAGACTCCTCTGATAGGGTTTTAATGTGTGTCCCCTCCCAAATGTAATTCCCAATGTTGGAGGTGGGCCAGGTGAAAGGTGATTTAACCATTGGGGTGGATTACTCATAAATGGCTTAGCACCATCCCACTTGGTACTATCTTCATGATAGTGAGTGAGTTCCCATAAGACCTGGTTATTTAAAAGTGTGTAACAACTCGCCCCTCTGTTTTTTTGCTCCTGCTTTTTGCCCTATGATGTGCAAGATTCTGCTTCAACTTTTGCCATGACTGTAAACTTCCAGAGGCCTTCCCAGAAGTGCATACCAGTGCTGTGTCTTCTCTACAGCCTGTAGAATCATGAGCCACTTAAACCTCCTTTTTAAAAAATAAATTACCCAGTCTCAGGTATTTATAGTGATGGGATAAAAGCTTAATACAGAAAATTGGCACAAAGGAGTGGAAAATTGTTGTAAGAATACCTGAAAATGTGGAATCAGCTTTGTAATTGGGTAAACAGGCAGAGGTTGGAAGAGTTTTTAGGATTCAGAAGAAGACAGAAAAATGAGGGAAAGTTGAGATTTTCTTAACTTTGAATGGCTTTGACAAAAATGCTGATAGTGATCTGGACGGTGAAGGCTGAGCTAAGGAGGTCTCAGATGAAAATTAGAAACTTATTAGGATCGAAGCAAAGGTCATTCATGTTGTCTTAGCAAAGTGGTTGGCTGAATTTCTGTCATGCCCTAGGATTATATAAAAGTTTGAATTTGAAAGTGATGATTTAGGGTTTCTGTTGAAAAAATGTCTAAGCACTAAAGCATTGAAGATGTGGCCTGGCTGCTTCTAACAACCTATGCTCACATGTTGGAGCAAAAAAAAGTAAGTTGTAATCTATTTTTACTTGCAAGGGAAGCATAGTGTAAAAGCTTAAAAACTTTGCAGCCTAGTCATGTGGCAGAAAAATAAAAAGCTTTTACAAGGGAGGAACTCAAGCAGGCTGTGGAGCAATCACTTGTTAGAGATATTTGTATAACTTAAAAAAAAAAAAGCAAGTGTTGATAGCCAAGACAATGGGGAAGAGGAATTGAAGGCATTTTAGAAATCTAAAAGGCAGCCCCCCATCACAGACCCTGAGGCCTAAAAGAAGAGAATAGTTTCTGGGATCAGGCCCAGGAACTGCTGCCTTGGGTAGCCTTAGAACATGGCTCCCTGCATCCTGGCCACTGCTCCAGCTCCAGGTGTAGCACAAATTGGCCCAGTTACAACTCCAGTCACTGCTTCAGAGGGTGCAAGCCATAAGCCTTGGTAGCTTTCATATGGTGTTAGGCCTGTGAGTGTACAAAATGCAAGAGCTGAGACTTGGGAGCCTCCACCTTTACTTCAAATAATGTATAAAAAAGCTAGGGTGTGCAGGCAGAAGCATGCTGCAGGGGTGGAGCCCTCATGGAGAACCTCTACTAAAACAATGCAACGAAGAAATGTAGGGTTACAATCCCCATATGGGTTCCCCACTGGGGCATGGCCTAGTAGATCTGTGAGGAGAGGATCACTGTCCTCCAGATCCCAGAATGGTAGATCTAGCTACAGCTTGCACTTTGCACCTGGAAAAGCCAGAAGCACACAAAACCAGCCAGAGGCACACAATACCAGCCCATGAGAGCAGCTGTGGGGGCTGAACCATGCAAAGCCACAAGGTCTAAACATCCCAAGGGATTAGTGTGCCCTGGAAATGGGACATAGAGTCAAAAATAATTATTTTGGAGCCTTAAAATTCAATAACTCCCCTTCTGGGCTTCAGACTTGTATGGGTCCTGTGGCCTCTTTTTTTTAGCTGATTTATTCCTTTTAGAATAGGAGTATTTACCCAATGCCTATGCCCCATTTGTATCTTGGAAGCACTTAATTTGTTTTTTATTTTACAGGCTTATAGGAAGAATAAACTAGCTTTGTCTTAGATGAGACTTTTGACTTTTGAGTTAAGGCTGAAATGAGTGAAGACTTTGGGGATTATTGGGATGTCATGATTGTATTTTGAAATGTGAGAAGGATATGAGATTTGGAATGGCCAGGGGCAAAATGATACAGTTTAGGTGTGTGTTCCCACCAAAATCTTATATTAAAATGTAATCCTCAATGTTAGAAGTGGGCCTAGTCGGGAGGTGATTGAATCATGAGGGCAGGATTTCCATGAACAGTTTGGCATCATTTCCTTTGGTGCCATTCTCACAATAGTAAGTTTTCATCAGAGCTGGTTATCTACAAGTGTGTAGCACTTCGCCCCTGCCCTCACACTTACCATGTGATGTGCAAGCACCGGATTTACTTTTCACCTTGATTGTCAGTTGTCAGAGGCTTGACCAGAAGCAGAAGCCAGTGCTATGCTTTCTGTACAGCCTGTAGAACCATGAGCCAATTAAACCTATTTCCTTTATAAATTAACCAGTCACCGATTGTTTTTACAGCAATGTGAGAATGGCATAATATTTCCATCAAAAAACTATTAGAAGTAATAACTTGAGTAAATTTGCAGAATACAAAATTAACATATACAAATCAGTAGGATTTCTATATGCCAACAGTCAACAAACTGCAAAACAATTCAAAAAAGTAATCCTATTTGCAATAGCCACAAATAAAACAAAATGTGTGGGAATTTACCAAAGAAATAAAAGTTCTCAACAATTAAAAATGTAAAACACTGGTAAAGGAAATGAAAGAGAAGACAAAAAAATGGAAAGTTATTTCTATGTTCACATATTGGAAGAATCAGTATTTTAAAAAATGTCCATACAATCCAAAGCAATCTATATATTTCATGCCATCTCTATCAAAATAACAATGACATTCCTCACAGAAATAGAAAAAAAATCTGAAATATATATGGAACCACAAGACACCATAATAGTCAAAGCTATTCTGAGTATATAAACCAAAACTGGAGGAATCCCATTACATGGTTTTAAATTGTACTATCAAGCTGTAATAATTAAAACAGCATGACACTAGAATAAAAAGACATAAAGACAAATGGAATGAAATAGAGAACTTAGAAACAAACTCATACAGCTAAACTAATTTTCAACAAAAGTGTCAATAACATACAACAAAAAACAAGACAGTTTCTGTAATAAATAGGGCTGGGAAAACTGGCAAGCCATAGGCAGAAGAATGAAACTAGAACCCTATTTCTTGCAAAATACAAAAATCAAATTAAAATGAATTAAGGACTTAAACCTAACACCTCAAACTATCAAAATTTTACAAGAAAACACTGGGGAAACTCTTTAGGGCATTGGTTTGGGCAAAAATTTCTTAAATAATGCCCCATAAGCACAGACAACCAAAGCAAACATGGACAAATGGAATTACAGCAAGTCAGAAAGCTTTTTTAAAGTGAAGGAAACAATAAAGTGAAGAGAAAACCCACAGAATGGAAGAAAATATTTGTAAATTACCCATCTGAAAAGCAATTAATAGCTACATGATATGGTTAGGCTTTGTGTCCCCACCCAAATCTCATATTGAATTGTAATCCCCAGGTATTGAGGGAGAGACCTGGTAGAAGGTGATTGGATCATGGGGTTGGTTTCCCCCAGACTGTCCTTCTGATAATGAGTGAGTTCTCATGAGATCTGATGGTTTTATAAGGGGCTCTTCCCCCTTTGCTTCACATACATGCTGTCTTGCCTGCCATCATGGAAGAGGTGCCTGCTTCCCGTCTGCCATGATTGTAAGTTTCCTGAGGCCTCCCCAGCCATGTGGAACTGTGACTCAGTTAAACCTATTTCCTTTATAAATTACCCAGTCTCGCCAGGCGCAGTGGCACATGCCTGTAATCCCAGCACTCTGGGAGGCTGTGGCGGGTGGATCACAAGGTCAGGAGTTCAAGACCAGCCTGGCCAAGATGGTGAAACCCCATCTCTACTAAAAATACAAAACTTAGCTGGGCATGGTGTCAGGTGCCTGTAATCCCGGCTACTCAAGAGGCTGAGGCAGAGAATTGCTTGAACCCAGGAGGTGGAGGTTGCAGTGAACCGAGATCATACCAGTGCACTCCAGCCTGGGCGACAGAGCAAGACTTCATCTCAATACATAAATAGATAAATAACCCAGTCTCAGTTTTTTTATAGCAGTGCAGAAACAGACTAATACACTATAATATATTGAGTTCAAAACATTCTATAGAAAAAAATATAATCAATTAAAGTGGACAAAAATTTAAATGGACATTTATGAAAAGAAGACATACAAATGGCAAATAGGCAAGTGAAAAGGTGCTCCACATTACTGATCATCATAGAAATGCAAATCAAACCCAAAATGAGATATCATTTCACCTCAGTTAAGGTGGCTTTTATCCAGAAGTCAGTCAAAAACAAATGTTGCTAATAGCCAAGATTTGGAAGAAACCTAAATGTCCATCAACAGATGACTGGATAGAGAAAATGTGGTACATATACACAATGGAGTACTATTCAGCTATAAGAAAGAATGAGAGTCTGTCATTTGCAGTAACAGAAATGGAACTGAAAGTCTTTATGTTAAGTGAAATAAGTCAGGCACAGAAAGAAAAATGTCACATGTCCTCACTTATTTGTGGGTGCTAAAATTTGAAATAATTGATGTCATAGAGAGTATAAGGGTGGTTACCAGAGGCTGGGAAGGGCAGTGGGGGAACGGGGTTAGTGGGGATGTGAAATGGGTACAAAAAATTGTTAGAAAGAATGAATAAGACAGTATTTGATAGCACAACAGGGTGATTATGGTAAAAAAAATTTAATTATACATTTTATAAAAACTAAAATAGTATAATTGGATTGTTTATAACACAAGCTATAAATGCTTGAGGGGACGGATACCCTGTTTTTTATTATGTATTACTCGTTACATGCCTGTATCAAAGTATGTCATGTACCCCCATAAATATATACACCAACTATGTACCCATAAAAATTAATTAAAAATTACAATTAAAACCAAAGGGAGGAGAGTCTAATGAGGCAGGTGTGACCCATGGCTTGAAGTAGCTTTTCAGGTTAACTTTGGAATGTCCTTATCCAAGAAGAGGGGTCCATTTAGTCAATAGGGGCTTAGAAATTAATTTTTAGTTTGTAAGTGGAAAAAAGAGAATTTTTAATCCTGAGCCATAGCTCTCAGTCAGTCAGTCCCTGCAGGGAACCCTGTTCTTTACTCTGGAGATAAACACTATTTTTCTTTTCCACTGAATAACACCACATTTCAAAATGAGGGGAAACATCTTGAAACTAAGAGGTATGGCCTTATTAAATTTGATTTGGTTTCCATTGTAATTAATTTAATCACATGTGTTCTAGAGTTTGTCCTCAGTCTTCTCCTACTTTAGGCCCATGAACTGTTGAATTTGCTTGGCTCCCTGCTCAACAGCAGGAAATCAGAATTATTTAAAAGCCTCATTGTGGCTGGGAGCAGTAGCTCATGCCTGTAATCCCAACAATTTGGGAGGCCAAGATGGGCAGATCACTTGTTATCAGGGGTTTGAGACCAGCCGGCCAACAGAGTGAAACCCCATTTCTACTAAAGATACAAAAATTATCTGGGTGTGGTGATTCATATCTGTAATCCCAGCTACTTGGGAGGCTGAGGCAGGAGAATCACTTGAACCTGGGAGGCAGAGGTTTCAGTGAACCAAGATGGTGCCCCACACTCCAGCCTGGGCAATAGAGCAAGACTCTGTCTCAAAACGATAATGATAATAATTAATAAATAAAAATCTCATTGTGTTCCAGACAAAATTTCTTTTGCATATCAACTGTGTCAACTTGCATATTAACTATAATCATTTTGTTTACTTTATATCCAATCTTGAGAAATCTTTGAGGACTAATTTCACTCTTTTCTGCCATTTTGGTAAACATACCAAATGCCATCAAATAAAATGCACAAAATTCCTGAGAAATACATTTTCTCCTTGAGGAGTAGACTTGCTGTGTTAGAGGAACTCATGGTTATCAAGCTTCTAGTTTAATAAACATGACTAGAATTCTCTATCTTAATATGAGTAGCTAGGTACGCACAAGGCGTCTAGAAGGTTAATACCTATAGTCTGAAAATAGCCACATTTTTTTACTGGCCACAGATTACAATTGCAGAATATTTATGGCCATACAAGACATCTTCCACCAAGCCCAAAAAATATATAAATGTCCTAGGAGTGCAGCATTTTTTGTTAAAGATAATATTAACGAGCTAGCTTAGGTTAACGGGTTAATGGTCACTGTTAAAAACAATAGCCCCGACTTTAGTGAGTACATCTGCACCTTCCAAGTTTAATTATAACTCTTTCTCTTTATAGTTAGAGTACAGACACTAACAAAAGACAATGCATTCCTGCTCTTGTTTTCTGAGGATGTCCAACTCTGTAATGGAGTCATTTCTAATAAACTTGCTTCTTTCACTGTGCTCTCTGACTCACCTCAAATTTCTTCCTGCACAAGATCTAAGAATCCTACTTTGTGGTCTGTATCAGGAACCTCTTTTCCAGCAACATCTTTCAGCAACACCATGAAGGGACACCAAGACAAGACCCCCACTCCAAGGAAAACAATCCACATAGAATTAATCAGCTGGCAAGTGGGCTGTCTTTTAGAGTCGCGAAGCCATTCAGGTTGGCAAGAATGATTACCCACTGTTACTTAAGTGAGAGGCCCTAGGGTATAATATTAGGGTGAGAGACTCAGCCCAAAGTTAGAGACCTGGGGGTGTCATAATCAGATTAGAGGCCAAGCCCACAGGGTTAGAGGCCCTGGGGAACATTGAGAAGAATGGATTTGGCTAAACAAGATGTTTGCCACTTTCTCTTTTTGGACTGTCCACCTTGTGCTTTGTCCCTCACCTGAGTGCTCTGCATATTGTTGCCTTTCTGCCCACCGCCTCCGTTTTGCAGTAGCCTGGAGGCTGCCCCAGGAAAGAGGCCCCAAACAGTTTAGCTTTTATTTTCCTCAGCGATCCTCTGACTTTTAGCCTTGATGTCTTAGAGCTATTGCTGCTACCACTTTTCTAGTTGGCAAAGCTAATAAACTAACATTAGAACAGCACCTACAGGTTTTTGACCCCACACCAAGGGAAGGTGGTCCTAGAAGCTAAAGGGCAGCAGTGGATAATAGGAGAATATTTATGAAAGTGTGAGGCCTTATTGCTAGACCGACCCTCCAGACATAACCCTTAAAGCCTGGCAAACCATAAACCCAGCTACTTACCTGTCAGAGTCCACAGGTGCTCCCAGCCTTTCTGGCATACAGGTTGTATTAGTCTGTTCTCATGCTGCTAATAAAGACATATCTGAGGCTGGGTAATTTATAAAAAAAGAGGTTTAATTGACTCACAGTTGCACATGGTCGGAGAGGCCTCACACTCATGGCAGAAGGCAGGTGAGGAACAAAGTCACATCTCTTACATGGCAGCAGGCAAAAGGGCTTGTGTAGGGAAACTCCCCTTTATAAAACCATCAGCTGTAATCCCAGCACTTTGGGAGTCCAAGGCAGTGGATGACCTGAGGTGAGGAGATCGAGGCCAGCCTGGCCAACATGGTGAAACTCCGTCTATACTAAAAGTACAAAAATTAGACAGGCATGGTGGTGGGCACCTGTAATCCCAGCTACTCGGGAGGCTGAGACAGGAGAATCACTTGAACCCGGGAATCAGAGGTTGCTGTGAGCCAAGATCATGATAATGCACTCCAGCCTGAGCAACAGAGCAAGACTCTGTCTCAAAAATAAATAAATAAATAAATAAATAAACCATCACATCTCATGAGGCTTATTCACTGTCACGAGAACAGCATGGGAAAGACCCATCCCCCGATTCAATTACCTCCCACTGGGCCCCTCCCACGATATATAGGAATTATGGGAGCTATAATTCAAGATAAGATTTGACTGGGGACACAGCCCAAGCATGTCACAGGTTATGAAACAAATTTATTCTAGCTGGCCAGACTTAAGAGAGATGAGCCCCTTGACCATCCCAAGGCAGAGTGGTTAACAGATGCAAGTTGTTGTATGCATCAGGAAAACAGGAGGGCTAGATATGCTATTATTAGCACAAGAGAATCAAGGCACAAGCCTTGCTGGCCTCGACCTCAGCTCAAAAATCTGAGTTAATTGAACTTACTAGGCCCCTGCAGTTGGAAAGGATTTAAAAGTTAACATTTACACTGATTCCAAGTATGATTTTTTAGTGCTTCATGCTTATGCTGCAATTTGGAATGGGTGGGGACTCCTGACCCCAAAGGGCTTTTCCATACAACATCATTCAGATTTTGAGCTTGTTAGAATGCTGCTTTGCTGCCAAAAAGTGACTATAATTAATTGCAGAGGACATCAAAAGAGAGACTGACCATGTAAAAGGAAATGCCCTTGTAGATGCCGCAGCCAAGGCCCCTGCACTGGAAGGGTCAATGGAGCTTATGGGCGTGCTGGTCAGCATACATAGAACTGGGCCGGAATACCCTGAAGAAGAACAAAAATGGTCCAGGGATTGCATTTCAGTCCAGGGCCCCTCGGGCTGAATGATGGTAATAAATTACTAATGCCAAGTACCAATCACAGGAGTATAACTCAGCCCTTTCGTGATTCTTTTCACCCTAGAAGGGATTCTTTGTTTCTGTTAATGTCTCATTTGTTTATAGGGGTAAATCTTTTCAAGACACTAAAACAGGTGACTCAGCCCTGTGAGCTCTGTGCCTGACATGACCCAAACGGCCAGCAATTTTCTCCTTCTCCAGTTAAACCTGTCCAAAATTGAGGAACCTATCCAGGTGAGAACTGGCAACTCTAATGTACTCCGATACCTTTCTGCAGGAGATTCAAATATTTGCTAATGCTTACTGATACCTTCACTGGTTAGATCGAGGCATTCCCCACCCCATCTGAAAAATGTTTACCAGAAGAAATAACTCCTCAGTTTGGGTAATCTAAAAGCCTGCAAAGTGACAATGGCCCATCTTTCACAGCAGGCGTAACCCAACACCTATCCTCAGCTTTAAGAATCCAATATGACCTTCACTCTGCTGGAGACCGCAGTCCTCTGGAAAGGTGAAAGGGCTAATCCTAAAGAAGACTCTAGCTAAATCAGAGGCCTGACTATCTCTAACACCCATAGCTTACTGCGGGTTTGAACTGCTCCAAAGTAAAACGTATAATCAAGTCCTGTCGAGTTAACATGTGGAAGGCCTTTCCTAACCACAGATCTCCTAATAGATGAAATGAATCTCCATTACAAAAATGTCATCAATCTAGGACAGGTGCAAAGGCACTCTGTGAATATGGAAACAAGCGTCTTCCCCTCCCACATGGGAGGAAAATTCAGTTTCAGCTCAGCTAGGAATTTAGTCTTACTAAAGACGTGGGAGGAAGTTCTTCAGCTGAGCAGCTTTCCCCAACGTGGAAGGGACCATAGCAAGGATACCTGAGTTCTCCAACAGACGTTCAACGCCAAGGGAGTCACAGGTGGGTGCACCTGTGTGGAAGTAAAGCTGTTGCTTATTCTGGGAGCCCAATCGGAGGCTGAGGGAGGTGGACGCGGGGCTATTTAAGCGTTAGCGGAGGGCGGGCTGGGTCGCTGCGCGTCTGCTCCTCCTTCTCGCGCTTCTGTTGCTGCCCTAATCCTGCCTTAGCCATGAGGGAGATCGTGCTCACGCAGATCAGGCAGTACGGGAACCAGATCGGGGCCAAGGTTGGCAGCCGGGGCTCTGAGGGCCCAGCCCGGGCCTGCCGGGTGGCCGGGGAAGATGTTGGCAGTGGCGGGAGCGGTGCCCCTGCATTGCGGCCCCTGGGCTCCCTGCCGGGGATGGTGGAACTGGGTGGCTGGCGAGGCGGCTGGGGTGGACCCCAGGGACAGGGCGGCCTGGGGATGGGGGTGCGGATGGGGGTGGGAGAGCGGCTGGGGCGCCTCCGTGACTCAGCCCCGGCCTGTCTGGCCCCTCCTGTCTCTTGCAGTTCTGGGAGGTGATCTCTGATGAACATGCCATCGACTCCGCTGGCACCTACCACGGGGACAGCCACTTGCAGCTGGAGCGCATCAACGTGTACTACAACGAGGCCAGCGGTGAGACCCCCGTCCTTCCCCCACCGCCCTCCTGGGAACGTGGCTCTCCCCTCGCTCATGCCCTCCCGCCCCACGCAGGTGGCAGGTACGTGCCCCGCGCTGTGCTCGTGGATCTGGAGCCGGGCACCATGGACTCTGTGCGCTCGGGTCCCTTCGGGCAGGTCTTCAGGCCAGACAACTTCATTTCCGGTGAGCTGCGGGCAAGGACTGGGGTGCGGCTCCTTAGCCAGGGCAGCTCAAAATCCAGGAACGCTCCAAGGTCATCCTGTGGGAACTGTGGCGCCAGGGCCCCTGAACACTCTCCTGTCCTCAATCTGCCTGTCCTAAAGGGGCTTCGGGAGGAAGGCCCGGGTGTCTCCTCAAGGTGAGGAGCTACTGATGTCCCTGCCGGGAGCTGAGCTGGGGCCGTGGCTACTGCCTTTCCTGAGAATGGGCAGGAGCCACCTGCAGCGAGGTCTGTGAACCTGTCTCAGGTTTGACTCCTGTCTTAATTTCTAACAGGGGAAGCTGCTGTCCTGTAACTCTGGGGGAGCGGGTTTCATTTGCTCCACCTGCAGGGCGAATGGTGCTTTCACCTCACATGTGACACTGGTGCTTTCTGCATTATGGTGGTGACCACTGATGACCGTATACCTGGCCGTCGAGTGACCGGCTGTACTGTCTTACAGGTCAGTGTGGGGCCGGAAACAACTGGGCCAAGGGACGCTACACAGAAGGCGCGGAGCTGATGGAGTCAGTGATGGACGTTGTCAGAAAGGAGGCTGAGAGCTGTGACTGTCTGCAGGGTTTCCAGCTGACCCACTCCCTGGGTTGGGGGACTGGGTCTGGGATGGGTACCCTTCTGCTCAGTAAGATCCGGGAGGAGTACCCAGACAGGATCATAAACACATTCAGCATCCTGCCCTCGCCCAAGGTGTCAGACACCGTGGTGGAGCCCTACAACGCCACCCTCTCAGTCCACCAGCTCATAGAAAACGCGGATGAGACCTTTTGCATAGATAACGAAGCGCTATATGACGTATGTTCCAGGACCCTAAAACTGCCCACACCCACCTATGGTGACCTGAACCACCTGGTGTCTGCTACCATGAGTGGGGTCACCACATGCCTGCGCTTCCCAGGCCAGCTGAATGCTGACCTGCGGAAGCTGGCCATGAACATGGCCCCATTTCCCCAGCTACATTTCTTCATGCCCGGCTTTGCCCCACTGACCAACCAGGGCAGCCAGCAGTACTGGGCCTTGACTGTGGCTGAGCTTACCCAGCAGATGTTTGATGCTAAGAACATGATGGCTGCCCGTGACCCCCGTCACGGCCGCTACCTAACGGCGGCTGCCATTTTCAGGGGTCGCATGCCCATGAGGGAGGTGGATGAACAAATGTTCAACATTCAAGATAAGAACAGCAGCTACTTTGCTGACTGGTTCCCTGACAACGTAAAAACAGCCGTCTGTGACATCCTACCCCGGGGGCTAAAAATGTCAGCCACCTTCATTGGGAATAATACGGCCATCCAGGAACTCTTCACGTGTGTCTCAGAGCAGTTTACAGCAATGTTCAGGCGCAAGGCCTTCCTCCACTGGTACACGGGCGAGGGCGTGGATGAGATGGAATTCACCGAGGCTGAGAGCAACGTGAACGACCTGGTGTCTGAATATCAGCGATATCAGGATGCCACGGCCGAGGAGAAGGATGAGGAGTGTGCTGAGGAGGAGGTGGCCTAGAACTCTCCTTTTCTAGGTAAAGGGGGGAAGCAGTGTGGATTCTTTACTGTGTTCTGACAGCCATGTGTCACTATGCGCTTGTTCATTTGTGTCTTCACATCTCCTGCTGCATTTTAAAGCATTTCTATAGTATGCAGTTTTGACTAATAAAGTGTTCTCACAGCATCTGGTTTCACCTCCATCTTCCATGGGCCCTCTGGCTACTGCTGCCAGATGCACACAGTTGTCCTGCAAGGCAGAAGCTGTCTGGGTTCGTCACATGCCCAGGAACAAGCATTCCAGTGGCTCCAGGAGGGCTCGGCATGGGCTATGGACGTGGCAGGTAGGCTTCACGCGAACTTGGGGATGCCCTGGGCCTTGGGCAGCGACGTGGTGGAAAACCTGTTCCTGAAGACAAGCCTTGGCTTATCCCATGTACCAAACTTCTAGGGGACCAGCTGGCCATGTTTCTGGAACTTTAAAAGGGGTCAGCGACCCTGGTGGACAATGTCCCCAAAGTCCCATCTTGGAGTAGGAATGTGGTCAGACAGCTGGCTCTGAACCAGCAATGAAGGGTGTGCAAGTGGGACCACAGCCACTCCATCACCACGATGGCCTGGGTGTGTTTGTGTGGCCTCATTCTCTTAATGAGGTGGGCATGGGATATCTGGCAGGGACTAGGCAGGAATCGAGCCCAGTGTCTGCTAACATGCACTGAACCCCTATGTAGAAGGGGATTAGGTCCTGGGGGCCGTAGATGTGGTTGCTGGGCCTGTGTGCTCAGGGCAGTCTCTCCAAAGGCACAGATGGGGTTTCTGAACAGGACCTGGGGAGACAGGCAGGTGCTCACAAATGCTGCTTCCCCCAACTGGCAACCAGTGAGAAAAATGCCTGAGTGGAGGTCTGACCTGCCCCAGTCTGGAGGACTGATGCTCTCTGGAAAGGTGGCTAATGAGTACTGTCTGCTGTCTCCCTGTCCCCCACTCCAAAACTTCAGGGCAAAAATAATCCAAGATTGCCAGGATGATCCTGGTGAGGGTGGCACCTTTGGGGACAGGCCCTTCAGCCTGGCAGAGTCTCCTCCCCAGGCTTCTTGGGGAGCCTGGACTGCAAAAGCCTGCTTTGGGGAAGCTGTCAAATGAGAGCTGTGTGTGTGAGCTGGGTGCTGGGATGCATGCACGGACAGTGTTCTTCTCCCTGGCTCTCGTAGAACTTGTCCATGGCCTGTGTGATGGTCTCTTGGTAATTCCCACCCTACCCTCATCACACAGATAACATGAAGCCAGCATAGCCTGGGGGTGGGCAGATGTACAGGTTCTACTCCAGGTCCCCTGGGAATGCCCACCTGCCTCCGACGTGTCAGGGAAAGCAGGTGAGGCCCCTTCTTGTTCTCTGAATGTTGTCAATGGTCTATTGCAGCCAAATGGGAACAGGCAGGCAGGAGAGTGTCTCATCTCGAAAGAAGTGGCTCCTGGAAGCAGCTGGGAGGTGGGAGAGGTTCCCCACACTCCCCCACACTCCCCCACACTCCCCCACACTCCCCCACACTCCCCCACACTCCCCCACACTCCCCCACACTCCCCCACACTCCACTCCCCCAGCCTGTTCTAGGAGCAGGAAAAGGGGCCTCTGTGACAGCCCTCCTCAGTGGCTCTCACTGTCTAAGGGGTGTCCTTGCCCAACCCAGGTGTGCACCCATCTGAGATGGTCTTGCGTGGACCTGGTTAGGAAGGTTCAGCTGCAGCAACCACCGGAACCTGCCCACACCTGGTGTCTCCACTCATGCGTGGGGCTAGATGTTCCTCCCTCCTGTAGTGGCACAGCCAGACTGGCAGAGGGGGCAAGTCACCACTGCAGTTCCCACCTGGGTCTGAGGGGGGTCAGGCTTGGTGCCCATGTATTTCCCAATTACCTGGTTCCATCTGGGGGCTTCATGGACAGGAGTGGTGCTTTTCCAGGCCTTTTTTCCACGTGCCAGCTACAGGCCCAGGTTTCCCGAGTTTCTGGAGCCCCTCTTCCAGCCTGGCAAGCAAGGTGTGTCGTAGGGGAAGGACATCAAGCCTACAGGCAGCAGAGTATGTTCTCTACTCCTGGAGGCCCCTGGTTGTTTACCTCTTTGGGTGAGAGTCGGGTTAGGATCTCAACATTCTTGTAGGACTTCAGAACTGTACAGACAGGGGCCCAGGAGGGAACAGGGGCTGGGACTGGCAGCTAACCAGAGTGGTGGGGGTTGTAGGGCTCAGTTTGGTCTTGCAGGGAATTCAGGGAGGCTTGGATTTGCTGAAGCTCTAGATGAGCTTGGGCTTGGATATGGAAACAGCATAGAGCAGGGGCCCTTCTGCATGCTTGACTCTGAGCAGTTGCACCCTGGTGCATTCATAGGTGTTCCCCACCTGGAGCACAGCTGTGGATAGAAGTAGGGAGAGCTGTGGAGGGAAGAGGAGGAGGAGGGAGTCTCAGGGCAGCCCCAGCATCCAGGCAGGGCCTCTGCAAGTGAGATGCAGATCCAGCCTGTTGGGCACTTAGCAGCTGCTTGGTCAGCTGCAGATCACCTGACCTCTGTTCACCAGTAAATGGGGGTTGCAGTAGCACTTACCTTCTGGGACTCCTGTAGCTTGAAGGGGCAGCACACACCACGTGCTGAGAAAGCACCTAACTCAGGTAAGCTTCTCCAAGAGCACCACATCAGATTAACACCCAACCTGTACAGGACACCATCAAATCTCCCCACCCCTCATTCCAACGGAAGAAAAGGGAGTCTCTGTCTTTGGGGAGCAAGCACAGGCCTATCTATGCAGTGGGCACATGGCCCAGGTGGGGAAAAGGCCCTTGGATATGTGCTGGTTTCACCAACCATCTGTGGGTTGGGTTTGGCCTGGACCCTGTACCCCAGGAGGCTGGCAGCCCCCTGCATGGGAGAGGACTGGGAGGTGGGTGGGAGGGCTGAGCTTTGAGGGAAGCCATTATTTGGCCTCATGGGAAGTGGTGCAGGTGGTTGTTGGTGGCTCAGTTTTGCAGGACCTGGGTCATCAGCCAAGGAGTGAAAATTGCCTTTTTATGAGAAATTGCTAAAATTGATGCAATCTCATAGTTGAAAAGGTGAGTAATGCTGACAGTTGGCTTCACCTGCCCCTTCCCCACAAGTAACTGGTGTTCAGAGGTGGATTTGGTTCCTTCCCAGCCTTTCCCGTTTGCATGTAGCTGCGTGCATGTACTTTTGTGTGTACACACACGTTCCCTGGAGGGGTTACTTTTATTTTTTTATTTGGGGGGATAACTAGTGAGGCAGCCTGACACTTGCTGATCTTGTCTTTTAATTGTGGAGTCCTCTATGGAGTGGGCATCGGGTACTTACTAGCTGGCCTCTGCCAGCTGTTTGGCTGCCCCACTTTCTGCCCTTCACAGACATGCTGGCCACCTGGTGTGACATTCAGTGGCCTTGTTTGCA
The DNA here is from genome assembly GCF_028858775.2 of Pan troglodytes. Lineage (NCBI taxonomy): Eukaryota > Metazoa > Chordata > Mammalia > Primates > Hominidae > Pan > Pan troglodytes. The sequence continues at coordinate 90,491,359 of NC_072415.2, forward strand.
GCTAGTGTGATGAGACAAGTGGATCAGGTACATTATAAACTGAGAAAGCACACAACATGCAGAGGGAAAGGATAAATGACCATGTGTGTACTGCTCGGCTGAAGTCCACATCACATGACTGAGATGACATTTTTTCACCTAACATTTGGGCCCTGAGAAACAGCATCTATGTTTTACTTTTTATTTATAACAGAGTTAGAAGAAGTACTACCAGGCTTTATTTTCCATTTTCCCCAACTCCCACTTTACCCCCTCAAGTTTACCTACCTCAGAGAGAAAGCGGAGCTCGCCTGGTTAATGACAGCCTGAAATTATTTGAGCCAGGTCACTGTGTAAAGGTCATACTGCTTCTGTCTCCTTGTGCATCACTTGCGCAGCTCAGATATTTCATAGCTCCCTGTATACAGGTAGCTGTGTTGCCCTCCTAGCCTGCTTTTTTGGTTTGATACATGCCTGGGAGCATGTGGGAGCACTTAAGGTCTAGGCTCATGGGAGGACAGTTCTGCCCACCCCAGCTCATCTCTCCAGCTCAGCCTGCATGCCTGCCTTCCTCCAACTGATTCCAGAGTAGGGGATGGGAGGTCTCACACTGACCTCAAGTTTATGTGACTTTTTCCACCTCTGCTTTCCCAGACAGCCCTTGCTGTGGGACTTGAAAGGAGATTTGTGAAGTCAGTATCTACTTTTCTTGTGTGGGTGTTTATAAATTATTCCCCTGGAGGGGAATAAATATTAGAGGTACTCCAAACCCCTAACATATAAACATCTAAGCCTGGCCCTTTTTTGGTGGTAAAATATATACAACATAAAACTTACCATTTTAACCATGTTTAAACATACAGTTGAGTGGCATCCAGTATAATGTGTTGTACAACCATCTCCTTTATCCATATCTACAACTTCTTTATCAGCCTAAACTGAAACACCAAACCCATAAATAAGTCTTCGAATAGAAGACTGATGCATTTGACTCTATAAAAATTAAAACTTTATAGGTGAGAAAAATGCCTCAAAGTCAAAAGTCAACAGACTGGGGAAACAGATCTGCAACATACATGACAGACAAAAAGCTAATTTGGGTAATATATGTGTATATATATAGCTATATAGCTATCCTAAATTATTAAAAGATCAACAGCCAAATTGAAAAATGGACAAGGGATGTAAAGAAACAGTTCAAAGAAACATGTAGATTTTTAAATATTTGCTAATTTGTGGTAAAATATGTATAACAGAAAATTTAAGTACATTAAGTATAAATACATTGTTGTGCAACTATCACCACTATCCATTCCAACCCTGTGTTATTATCCCAAAGTGAAACTTTGTATCCACGGAACAATAGCTCCCCTCTCCCTTCCCCCCATCCCCTGGGAACCACATCCTACTTTCTGTGTCTATGAATTTAACTGCTCTAGGTACACTATAAAAGTGGAAAGCATGGAGTATTAGCATTTTTTTGTTTTAATGTTTTCAAGGTTTATGTTGTAGCATGTATTAGAATTTCTTTTTAAGGCTGAATAATATATCATTGTGTGTATTGATCATATTTGCTTATCCATTCATCTGTAGATGGACATTTGGGCTTTTTCTACCGTCTGGCTCTTGTGAATGCTGCTATAAACAGGGGTGTGCAAATTCCCACTTTCAGTTTTTTGGGGTATATACCCAGATGTGGGATTACTGGATCATATGGTGATTACTGTTTTCCACAGTGGCTGTGCCATCTTACTTTCCCACCAGCAGTGTGCAGGAGTCCTGACTTCTCCACATCCAGCATTTGCTGTTCTCTGGGGCTTTGTTGTTTTGCTTTGCTGGTGGTGGTGTTTTTGATGGCAGCTATGCTTACATGTGTCAGTTGGTATTGCACTGTGGTTTGGATTTACTTTTTTCTCATGATTAGTGATGCTGAGCACCTTATCCTGTGCTTGCTGGTCATTTGCATATCTTCTTTAGAGAAATGTGTATTCTAAAACCTTTGCTCATGTTTAAATTTGATTGTTTTGTTGTTGCTGAGGTCTTTACATAGCCTGGATATTAATTACTTATCAAATATATAATGTGTGAATATTTTCTTTCTCTTCATGAATTTATTTTCAATCTATTGATTGTATCTTCAGATACATAACAGCTTGTCACTTTGATGAAGTTCTTTTTATGTATTTTTGTTGTTGTTGTCTGTGCTTTCACTGTCATATCCAAGAAGTTATTGTCAGATTCTACGTTATGAAACATTTTTCCTATGTTTTCTTCTAAGGGTTTTATAGTCGTAGCTCTTACAATTAGATGTTTGGTCCATTTTAAATTAAGTTTTTTATATGGTGTAAAGTAAGGGTCCAACTGTATTGTTTTCCATGTAAATATTCATTCTTAACACCATTTAAAAATATACTGTCCTTTCCCCATAGTTTTGACTCCCTTGTTAAAAATCATGACTGTGTTTTTTGGTTCTTTATTTCTATTGCATTGGTCTTTATGTCTGTCTCCATGGTGGTACAGCATTGTTTTGGGTACTGAAGCATTGCAGTAAGTTTGAAACCAGGAGGTGTTAGTCCTCTAACTTTGTTAGTTTTTAAGATTGATTTGGCTACTTGGGGTTTTTTGAGATTTCATCTGAATTTCAGAATAGGTTTTTCTACTTTTGCAAATATTGGAATTTTTATAGTGATTTTATTGAATCTGTAGATAACTATTGATAACAATGGCGTCTTGATGAGGTTTTGTCTTCCAGTCCATAAACACATGATGTCTTTTCATTTATTTGTGTCATCTTTAATACTTTCCTGCAATGTTTATAGTTTTGCTGTACAGGTTTTTCATTTCCTTGGTTAAGTGGGCTTCTAAGTATTTTATTCTTTTGATGCTATCATACATGATACTGTTGTCTTGATTTCTTCTTCAGATAGTTTGTTATTGTAGAAATACAACCGATTTTTGTGTCTTGATTTTGTATCCTGCAGTTTTGCTGAATGTTATTTATTGCATCTGATAGTTTATCTCACAGAAACTAAAAGATTTTTAATATATAAAGTTATGTCATCTGCGAACAGAAAATTTTACTTTTTTAAAAGTTGGAATATCTTTTATTATTTTACTTGCCTTATTGTTTTAACTAACTAGAACCTTCAGTACTATATTAAATAGAAGTAGTAAAAGCAGGCATCCTTGATTTTGGTCTTAGGGTAAAAGCTTTCAGTCTTTCATTATAATGTTAGCTGTGTGTTTTTTTAAATATAACCTTATGTTAAGGTGTTTTATTCCTTTTTATATCTCATTAAGTATATTTTATCATGAACGTGGGTTAAATTTTGACAAATGCTTTTTCTTCTTTGATTAAGATGACCACATGAGGTTTTTTCCTTCTTTATGTTAATGTGATATTATGCTGATTTTCATGTGTTGGAACATACTTTTATTTCAGGAGTCAATTATACTCATTCATAGTGTATAATCCTTTTAATGTACTGCTAAATTTGAATTGCTGGTATTTTGTTGAGGATTTTTGCATCAGCATTTGTAAGGGATGTTTGTTTGTAGTTTTCTTATGGTGCCTTTGTCTGACTTGGTGTCGGGGTAATACTGTCCTCGTAGAATAAGTTAGAAAATGTTACCTCCTCTTCAACATTTTGAAAAAGTTTGAGAAAAACTGGTGTTAATTCTGCTTTAAATGTTGGGTAGAATTCAACAGTGAAGCCATCTGGTCCAGGCTTTTCTTTGTTGCTGGGTTTTTGATTACTGATGTCATCTTCTTGCTGAGTCTCCTTGCTGAATAGGTTTATTCAACTTTTCTGATTCAGTCTTAGTAGGTTTTTTGTTTCTAGGAATTTGTTCATTTTATTTAGGTTACTCAATTTTTTAGTGTATAGTTCCTTATGGTACTCTCGTGCATGCTTTTTTTACTCCAAAAATTTGTTAGTAATGTACCCATTTTATTTTTGAGTTTAGTAATTTGAGTATTCCCTTTTTTTCCTTAGTCAATCTAGATAAAATTTTGTCAATTCTGATCTTTTTCAGAGAACAAACTTGGTTTTGTTGATTTTTGATATTGTTTTTCTGTTCTCTATTTCACTTATTTCCACTGCTATCTTTATCATTTTTAAAATTTGGTAGCTTTTAGTTGTCCCTCTTTTAGTTGTCCCTCTTTTAGTTGTCCCTCTTTTAGTTGTCCCCCTTTTTCCCTCTGTTTTTAGTTCCTTAGGAGTAAAGTTGTTGATTCGGTATCTTATTTTTTATTATCATTTATAGCTATAAATTTTTCCCTTATGGTACTGTTTTTGATGTATCTCTTAACTTTCGGTATTTCATATTTTTGTCTCTAGATATTTTCTGTTTTCTCTTGTGATTTCTTTTATCCATCCTTGAGTGTTTAATACCTATATTTTTAGACATAAAATGTGAAACCTACAAAATTTTCTTGATTTGTTACAGTTTTATTTGTTGTAAATTTTTATTTAAGAATTAAATGTGTGTATCAACATTTGTTATGTTCTCATAAACTTTGTAATACATGGAGATTCCTGGTCCACATATATAAGCCTCTACATGAATATTATTTTGAAGCATTTAATTTTCTGTTTTAAGATTTCAAAGGTCTAAATGAAATTGAGATTTTGGTTTCTGAGATGAAATCATGGTAGGTGACTGATAAATGCTTAAAAATTAGCCAAAACTTAAAATTAAGTTAAAGTTTACCTTCAAGATTCAACCTGAATGAGTTGCCCTGTATTGCTGGTAATAAAAAATAAGTCTTTAATGGTATAAAAGCAAACTTCAGAGAATGTCTTTTTTTCCCCCATTGACATCTAAATTAAAAGCTATAAAAAATTTTGATGGCCTTATGCATTTTTTACTTTAGAATTCCAACTTTTTCTGGTTAAAATTTTTCCAAATAGATTCCTGTGTATTTGAAAGACAAATAATTTTTTAGTTGAAATGCTTAAGCAGTTAAATAAGGCCATGAAACTTTCTTGAACTTGTGGGAATCCATGAGAAAATCTGACATTATGTTCTATTCTCTTGGAAGGTAGAAATATCGTTTGACTTCTGTTTTGCTGACAAGAAATGTGGTCCTGAGCAAGGCTGCCTGGGACAATGACCTCACACATGGAAAACGCTGGAGCCCATCTGTCTCCAATCTGCTGTTTTCCAAAAATTAGGGAAGTTCAGTTTTCCCTTGATACTCTCTGTTTCTACCAACCCCAACGCCAGGGCTGTCCTGCTTCTACAAGTGACAATGACAAATATAGGCTTGAAGGAAGATGAGCTGATGGCATTCCCAGCTTACTACCACTCCTTGGGGGCCTTATCTCACATACGTGGATTCAACTCATAGACTCAGCTGGGTGAGGATCTATTGTTCAGCTACATTAGAAGTGACTGCTTAAGACTCTGGTGTGTGGTGAAATGAGGCAGAATTTTCTCAATGCAGTGTTGGGAGAAGTTTCTCCTCATAATTACCATCTTACTATCACTAAATCATAGCTAAAATAAGGAAATTATTCAAGAAGAAATAGAAATGTAATCTTATGAAGACATAAATTTAGAGATTTGTGGAAAGCCCTTCATAATTTCATGGTGTTCTCTTTGAGCTGGGATTATAGTTAATATTTCATTATCATATATTAGCTGTTCTAGACTTTATGCATTTATGTAAAGTTTTCTTTGTTGTACTTTAAGTTCTGGGATACATGGGCAGAGCATGCATGTTTGTTCCATAGGTATACACGTGCCATGGTGGTTTGCTGCACCCGTCAACCTGTCATCTACATTAGGTATTTCTCCTAATGCTATTCCTCCCACAGCCTCCCACCCCCTGACAGGCCCCAGTGTGTGATGTTCCCCTCCCTGTGTCCATGTGTTCTCATTGTTCAACTCCCACTTATGAGTGAGAACGTGCAGTGTTTGGTTTTCTTTTCTTCTTTTTCTTTTTCTTTCTTTCTTTTTTTTTTTTGAGACAACATTTCACTCTTGTTGCCCAGGTTGGAGTGCAATGGCATGATCTTGGGTTACCGCAATCTCTGCCTCCTGGGTTCAAGTGACTCTCCTGCCTTAGCCTCCCAAGTAGCTAGGATTACAGGCATGTGCCAACATGCCTGGCTAATTGTGTCTATTTTTAGTAGAGACGGGGTTTCTCCATGTTGGTCAGGCTGGTCTCAAACTCCTCACCTCAGGTGATTTGCCCACTTCGGCCTCCCAAAGTTCTGAGACTACAGGCATGAGCCACTGCTCCTGGCCTGGTTTTCTTTTCTTGTGTTAGTTTGCTGAGAATGATGGTTTCCAGCTTCATCCATGTCCCTGGAAAGGACATAAATGTGTAGTATTCCATGGTGTATATGTGCCACATTTTCTTTATCCAGTTTATCATTGATGGGAATTTGGGTTGGTTCCAAGTCTTTGCTATTGTGAACAGTGCTGAAATAAACATACAGTGCATGTGTCTTTATAGTATAATAATTTATAATGCTTTGGGTATATACCCCATAATGGGATTGCTGAACCTTGAGGAATTGTCACACTGTCTTCCATAATGACTGAACTAATTTACACTCCTACCAACAGTGTAAAAGCATTCCTATTTCTCCACAGCCTCATCAGCATCTGTTGTTTCCTGACTTTTTAATAATTGCCATTCTAACTGGTGTGAGATGGTATCTCACTGTGGTTTTGATTTGCATTTATCTAATGACCAGGGATGATGTGCTTTTTTTCATATGTTTGTTGGCCGCATAAATGTCTTCTTTTGAGAAGTGTCTGTTCGTTTCCTTTGCCCACTTTTTGATGGGGTTGTTTTTTTTCTTGTAAATTTGTTTAAGTTCTTTGTAGATTCTGGATATTAGCCCTTTGTCAGACATATTGCAAAAATTTTCTCCCAATCTGTAGGTTGTCTGTTCACTCTGATGAGTTTATTTTGCTGTGCAGAAGCTCTTTAGTTTAATTAGATCCCATTTGTCAATTTTGGCTTTTGTTCCCATTGCTTTTGGTGTTTTAGTCATAAAGTCTTTGCCCATGCCTATGTCCTGAATGCCATGCCTATGTCCTGAATGGTATTGCCTAGGTTTTCTTCCAGGGTTTTTATGGTTTTAGGTCTTATGTTTAAGTCTTTATTCCATCTTGAGTTATTTTTTTGTATAAGGTATAAGGAAGATGTCCAGTTTCAGTTTTCTGCATATGGCTAGCCAGTTTTCCCAACATGATTTATTAAATAAGGAATCCTTTCCCCATTGCTTGTTTTTGTCAGGTTTGTCAAAGATCAGATGGTTGTATGTGTATGGTCTTATTTCAGAGTTCTCTATTCTGTTTCATTGGTCTATGTGTCTGTTTTTGTACCAGTACCATGCTGTTTTGGTTACTGTAGCCTTATAGTATAGTTCGAAGTTGGGTAGTGTGATGCCTCCAGCTTTGTTCTTTTTGCTTAGAATTGTCTTGGCTATTTGGGCTCTTTTTTGGTTCATGAGAATTGTAAAATAGTTTCTTCTAATTCTGTGAAGAATGTCATTGGTAGTTTAATGGGAATAGCATTGAATTCTTTTATAAATTACTTTGGGCACTATGGCCATTTTCATGAATTAATTCTTCCGTATCCATGAGCATGGAATGCTTCTCCTTTTGTTTGTGTCCTATCTGATTTCTCTGGGCAGTGGTTTGTAGTCCTCCTTGAAGAGGTTCTTCACTTCGCTTGTTAGCTGTATTCGTATGTATTTTATTCTCTTTGTAGTAATTGTGAATGAAGTTCATTCATGATTTGGCTCTCTACTTGCCTGTTGTTGGTGTATAGGAATACTAGCGATTTTTGCACATTGATTTTGTATCCTGAGATTCTGTTGATGTGGTTCATCAGCTTAAGAAGCTTTTGGGCTGAGATGATGGGGTTTTCTAGATACAGGATCATGTCATCTGCAAACAAAGATAATTTGACTTCCTCTCTTCCTATTTAAATACCTTTATTTATTTCTCCTGCCTGATTGCCCTGGCCAGAAATTCCAGTACTATGTTGAATAGGAGTGGTGAGAGAGGCCATCCTTGTCTTGTGCCAGTTCTCAAGGGGAATGCTTCCAGGTTTTGCTCATTCAGTACGATATTGGCTGTGGGTTTGTCATATATGGCTCTTATTATTTTGAGGTGTGATCCTTCAATAGCTAGTTTATTGAGAGTTTTTGACATGAAGGGATGTTGAATTTTATTGAAGGCCTTTTCTGCATCTGTTGAGATAATCGTGTTGTTTTTGTGTTTAATTCTGTTTATGTGAGGAATTACATTTATAGATTCGCCTGTGTTGAACCAACCTTGTATCCCAGGGATGAAGCCATCTTGATCGTGGTGGGTCAAGGTACCCTTATCAGTCTTAGGTTCAGTCTTTTTACATAATCCCATATTTCTTGAAGGTTTTATTCATTCTTTTTTGGTCTTTTTTCTCTATTCTTCTCTGTTCTTTTTTCTCTATTCTTCTCTTCCTGTCTTAGACAGATGGTTTTGAAGCTCTGAGATTCTTTCCTCCACTTGGCCTATTCTGCTAGTGATACTTGTGGTTGCATTGTGAAGTTCTCGTGTTGTGTTTCTCACCTCCATCAGGTCAGTTATGTTCCTCTCTAAACTGAATATTCTGGTTATCACCTTCTGTAATTTCTTTTATGATTTTTAGCTTCCTTGCATTAAGTTAGAATGTGCTCCTTTAGCTCAGTGTGGTTTGTTATTACCCACCTCCTAAAGCCTACTTTTGTCAATTCAGCCATCTCAGCCTGGGGTCAGTTCTGTGCCCTTGCTGGGGAGGTGTTGTTGTCATTTAGAGGAGAAGAGGCATTCTGCCTTTTTGAGTTTTCAGCGTTTTTGTGTTATGTTTTCTCATCTTTGTGGGCTTATCTACCTTTGATTTTTGACATTGCTGACCTTTGAATGGGGTTTTTATGGGGTCTTTTTTGTTGATGTTGTTGCTTTCTGTTTGTTTTTAACAGTCAGACCACTCTTCCCTAGGTCTGCTGTGGTTTTCTGGGGGTCCACTCTGGACCCTGGTCACCTCAGTCTCTCCTGCACCTGGAGGTATCACCAGTGAAGGCTGCGAAACAGCAAAGATCGCAGCCTGTTCCTTCCTCTGGGAGCACCAGTCCAAGGAGGTACCGACTTGATGCCAGCTGGAACTCTCCTGTAGGAGGTGTCTGGAGACCCCTGTTGGGAGGTCTTGCCCAGTCAGGAGAAACAGGATCAGGGACTGCTTAAAGAAGCAGTCTGGCTGCCCTTTGGCAGAGCAGGTGTGCTGTGGTGACTGCCAGGAGTCTCCAGAGCCAGCAGGCTGGAAAGGCTCAGTCGGCTGAACTGGGGAGACAGCAGCTACCCCTCTCCCTGGGGACTTCATCCCAGGGAGAAATCAGAGTTCTGTCCATAGAACTCTGGCTGGAGTTGCTAAAATTCCGATGGGGAGGCCCTGTCCGGTGAGGAGGGATGGATTTCGGTCTCACTTAAAGAAGCAGCCTGGCCACGATCAGGCACAGCAGCTGTGCTGTGTTATGGGGGACTCCTCCTGGTCCCTGGTGCCAGCAGGCTAGAGCGGCCAACTCAAACCACAGATAGAGTGGCTGCCCTCCCCTGGGAACTCGGTCCATCTCCGGCTGTCTCCAGCCTGCTGCCGCTGGCCAGCTGGAATTCCAAGCCAATGGGACTTGTGAGGTGCTGTGGGAGTGGGGCCTCAGAATGATGTCACTTGGCTCCCTGGATTCAGCCCCCTTCCTAGGGGAATGCACAGATGTATCTCCCGCTTTGCTGGAATTTTCGGGGCAGAGGATGCAAAACTCCTGGGCTTTCACGCATGCCCCAGTGAGCCAGCGAGCATTCCGCCGAGACTCCACACAGCTCTGTGCTTCAGACCCAAGGCCATGGCTGAGCTCACCAGGGGACCTCCTGATCTGCAGGTTGCAAAGATCCGTGGGAGAAGCATGGTTTCCTGGGCAGAGTCGCACAATCACTCACCGCCTCCCTTGGCTGCGAGTAGGGGCTCCCCTAGCTCCGTGCCACACCTGGGTGGGCCATCGCCCCACTTGCTTTTCCTCACTCCCTGTGGGTCGAGCTGTCTGGCTAGTCAGTCCCAATGCAAGAACCTGGATACCTCAACTGAAGGTGCAGAATTCACTCGCAGTTTTCACTGCTCTCCGTGAGAGCCGCAGGCCACAGCTGCTTCTAATAGGACAACTTGGCCCCATCTAAAGTATGATTTCTTAATACATGAGATGTTTTAAATACGTAACAATATTTATCACAAATAATATTTTGTCTCAATGAGATATAAAAATTGCTAATAAATCAATTCTTTTTTGGTTACCACAAAGCTATCTGGAAATGTAACATCTGCCATTTAGAAAATTTTTGTAGAGTTAATAGAACTTTACCTGAAGGGAGGCTGGCGATATGCATCATGATTTCAAATATTGTATTAATTGTTTTGTAATTTTGTGTTTTTTAAAACTAAACTTATTAAATTGGTTGTATATTACTTTAGGTAGCACTATTTGGTGATGAGAGAATAATAATTTGCAAAATATAAGAGTTCCTTATTATAAAAATGTCCTCTGTTTTATATTACTACCACTTCCTCTGAAAGTTTAAAATTGTAATTTTGTAATTAAAATATATATTCACAAATGTGACTTGTCAATGTGAATATTTATAATTTTAGGGTTTTTTTTTTTTTTGCATTTGGTAGGGACAGGGTTTTCTGGTGTCTATTCTTCTTCAAAATAAAAGGTAGAGAGAATGGAATCAGGAAAGGTTAAAACACAAAGGAACACAATGATGATGATAGAGATTATTCCTTTGCGGCTGGCCAGGGACTAAAAATATCAAGAAGAAACATGATCAATAGAAAACCTGCATGTCCTTGAACATTATAGAATTTTTAATTTCTCTTAAAATTATTCATGATAAAAATCTCTGTACTTTGCACATTTAAGAGAGATAAAATCAGAGGGCAGGGGCCTCCCTGATCCTGATAAGAGCGCCCAAAGCACAAAGGATGTGTCTTTATCTCCTCCCAACTCCACGGCAGAAACAGTTGCTCTGGTTATCTTATCACAGTGATGCACAGAGACATGATGGTCAAAGAGCTTGCACACTTTAAAAAAGAAATGTTGGCTGGGCGTGGTGGCTCACATCTGTTATCCCAGCACTTTGGGAGGCCGAGCCGGTGGATCACGAGGTCGGGAGTTTAAGACCAGCCTAGTCAAAATGGTGAAACCCCGTTTCTACTAAAAATACAAAAATTAGCCAGGCACGGTGGCAGGAACCTGTAATCCCAGTTACTCGGGAGGCTGAGGCAGAGGAATCGCTTGAACCAGGGTGGTGGAGGTTGCAGTGAGCTGAGATCTAGCCACAGTATTCCAGCCTGGGCGACAGAGTGAGACTGTCTCAAAAAAAAAAAAAAGTTATATTATGTTGAGATTAAAAAAATAAATGACATGATTTGTCTACAGATCTTTATTACTCTACCTCATTTACATTAAATTTATGAACAACTTAACACACAGGGCTTTTATTATTATTGTGATAATTTCTTTGTCAACATTATTTTTACCATATTGTATAAACAGCATTGTAAGACCTGTGACTGGTCATTGACAATATATACAATATGTGTATATTTGTACACAGGATCTAGCTCTGTCATTCTTGCTGGAGTGCAGTGGCACAATCACAGATCACTCCAGATTCAAACACCTAAGGTCAAGCCAGTCTCCCACCTCATCCTCCCTAGTGGCTGGGACTACAGGCATATGCCGCCACAGTCGGCTGGTTTAAAAAGAAATTGTAGAGACAGGGTCTTGCTATGTTGCCCAGGCTAGTCTTGAGCTCCTGGCCTCAAGTGATCCTCCAACACTGGCCTCCCAAAGTGCTGGGATTACAGGTTTGAGCCACCATGCCCTGCCTGCTCATATATTCTTCAATAATGAGATAAGAAAAACCTATCACCAGGCAGGATTTTTAGAGGTTTCCAAAACTGGAACATATGATTTGTGATCTAGCCCTTCCACTGTTTTCTGTCTTTTATCTCTGCAATAACAGTTCTACTACTGTTTTCCTCAACCAGCTAAGAATTAAACGTCTCGAGATCATAAATGTCTATGTTTGTAAACGTCGTGATTCTGCCTGTACCCTGCATTAAGTTAAATTGTCAGAGAAATTGAGATGTATTTTAGTTATTTGGTTATTATCTTATAATTATTCTTTTGGCATTTCTGCATTTCACAAGGTTCTTTTCATGGAAATATCTAGTTAGAAAGAATAATACTTTTCTAAAATTGTGAGCTCAGTTTCTCAGGTTGCCAACTATTGCCACTGCACTAACCAACCTTCCTTCATCTGTCACATGAAACTCTCATAATCACTTTATGTTGTTGATAACCAGTCACAGGTCTTACAGTGCCATTTATAGAATATGATCAAAGTAGTGTTGACTAAGAAATTATCAATATAATAATAAAACAGCCCAGTATTTTATTATATAAGTTGTATATATATTTAATTTAAGCCAGAGTACAAAGATCTATAGACAAATCGTGCCATTTAAAAAAAATCTCAACAAATTTGACATTATTATGAAGATGAAGAAACAGATTTATCAAGCTCTCTTTTCTTTAAATTATTTTTTTATTATACTCTTTTATTATATTATTTATGCTCTTTTATTATACTCACGTCCTCAGGTGCAGGTGCCGGGCCCTCCTCCAACAGTGATCTCCGGCTCCCTCCCCGCTCAGGGGCCACTCTGCTCTGATACGGGCTCTGATGCCGGCCTGCAGCTCCCCTGCTCTTGGTTTCTGCCTGGTGTCACCTTCTTCCACGACACCCAGTCCCAGGATGACTGATGCCCAGGGAGATCTGTCGCCTCTCCACAGAGACCACGCGTGTTCACCCTCGGCAGCAACACGCTGCTCCTTCCTCAAGGCGTCCTGAGGCATTGTGCATTTTCACCGTTTCTGGGATGTAAAGAAGGAGGAATATTTGTCAGATAGAGAGAATACCGGTTCAGATGGTTGGTGGCTCAGATAGAGGTGGGGTTTGTTCCAGCCCGCAGCCCGTCCTGAGAACCAGGCTGGAAGAAACACCCTTCCCTGTGGCACCACAACACCTACACCGAGGTGTCTGTGCTGCCTGGAAAGCACAGCAGGTCTCCCCAGTGCTGGGGTCATCTGGAGAGCCAAGCACCTTCCAGGGGGGCCTCAAAGTGGGGGCGCAGGCCCCCCAGGGTGCCCAGGCCAGACCGCCTCCTCTCAGGTGGTTCAGCAAGAGCTTCCTTCTGCCTCAGATCCTTCCAGGGTGTGGACTTTCTTTTCCTATGATTCTTTTCTGACTTCACCTTACGTTACTCCTCTCCATACCTAGATGGTAAGCCCGGTGAGGGCAGGGACCCAGCCTCCCTCATTTGCAAAACAACCACAGTCCCTGCCTTTGAGCTGGGCTGTGGGTGCCAAGCTGGAGAGCATTTCACCCTCTCCCACTGCTGCTGAACAGAAACCACAAATTTAGTGGTTTAAAATAGCACAGATTTCTTCTCTTGCAGAGCTGGAGGTCAGAAGTCCGAAATGAGTTTCACTGAGCCAAAGCCAGGGAGTCAGCGGGGCTGGTCCCTCTGGAGGCTGCAGAACACCTGCTCTGCACCTCCTCCGACCTCTGCAGCTACTCGGCACCCAGGACAGCTGTGCGGCCTCTGCTGTGTCTGAGCTGCTGTTGTTCCATGGCCCTCTCTGTGAGCTTGCTGCCTCCCTCTCATAAGGGCCCTCTCATAAGTCATCTGGATGACCCAGAACAACCTCCCAATCTCTAGACACTTATCCCGACTCCATCCATAGAGCCCCTCTTGCATGTAAGGTAACGTGCCCACGGGTTCGTGGGATTAGGATGTGCACACCTTTGGGGGCGTGATGTAGCTGACCATGCCCACATCTGGTGGGAACCCACCTTCAGGGTTTCTTCTCCTTGGACACAGGCTACAGCCCAAGCCAAATGTCCCAGAGCCTGGAGCAGGGCCCCCCTCCCCCACTTTCCCCAAAGAGGCTGGCGTGGGAACAAAGCCCCTGTGTGGTCAGGAGCTGGGAGGGCAAGACAACAGGACAACAGGACAAGAGGACAACAGAACAACAGGGCAACAGGGCTACAGCCATCCCAGCTGGAGAAGATTCTCAGGGCTGAGGTGGAGGAGGTCGGGCCTCAGCCGGGCTCAGAGTGGACCTGCTGACCCTCCTGTCACAGGAGGGAGGGGAGGTGGGACGGGAAGAGAGGGCCTTGAGATCAAGCCGTGCCCTGCTGAAGCCTGGCAGAGGGGCTGTGCCTCTGGGCAGCTGGTGTGAGCTGTCGTCTCGTGCAGCTGGTCTAGGATGGGGCAGAGGCTCTGCCTTGACCTCTCCCACCCCTGGTGCCGTTTGCCCCTCCACTCCAGGTGAGCACAGCTGGAGCAGCAGCTACCTCGAGGATTGGTGGCCTTTGAGGTTTTCCCGATGGACTTTTCAGGCTTCTACCAGCGGGGCCCCGTGACTGCACTGCCTCCTGGGAGCTGCTACTGGGAGAGGCAGCGGTACAATCCCCCCTGCCTAGAGTCGACAAGGGGCTTCCCCCACTGAGCTGAGACAAGGCCTTCTGTCTGCATCATGAAGCTGCGATCGCAGCTTCCTACAGCTATGAAACTCCCAGCTCAACCCACCCAGACTCAATTCTGTTCCCTGAGACCTTCGGTCACAATGGCACACCTCGCCTGGGGTGGAACCTCCTGCTGTTTACAGCGATGAGCCCAGGGTGAGCAGAGACAAAGCACCAAGACACGCTCGTCAGAGAAGGGCTGGGCAGGACAGACACAGGCGGACAGGGTGGCCAGAGAGGCCGTGAGAAACGGACAAAACAGAGGGGGTGCATTTATCATCCCTTCCTCAGCACCTGACACCAGGCAGGCCTTGTGCCTCCCCAGTCCAACTCTTCCAGGCATGGCAGATGCTTGATAATTCCTGCGACTGACCCAAAGGCTTCACAGGTCAGATTCCAGCCAGGCCGAGCCTGTGAAAAGACTTTCTTCAGAAAGTCCAGACCATGGTGATCATGGCCATTACGGCTGGAAATGTTGGAAGACCTGCAGGGCACTGGGCTTGTACCTTGGCCTCTTGGACATGCCCCCTCCCTCGTCTCTCCCCAGGGAGAGTCAGTGATGGTTCACCTGGTGCCAGGCTGTTCCCCATCCAGCAGGAGCCATTAGGGAGGAGCAGGTGGGCTGGGCCCCACAGACTGAGAGAGTCAGGTCCCCAGCCCTGGAGAAGAGGGCACTTTAATGAGTGTATTTGGCCAATGGCCAGTCACTGAGGCTGTGGTCCTCCCCTGTCTCCGAGAAGCCCCAACATGGAAGGCTCAGGATAGAATATCCCCACGACCCTGCTCACCACCCTTCCCATGAGGCTCTGTCATGGGAGGCTGGATGCAGTGTGTCTTTAAAATGGTCTGCCCATCTCAGTCTCAAACTTTGGAAAGGGTTAACATAGCATTCCATGACCAGGATGCTGGGACTTTGAAGTTTCCCCTGCTAAACAGGACAGAGCCTCAAAAGAGCTCTTCCTCAAGCTGATTTAACCAGTCATTGGGTGGCACAGGCCATCAGCACTGAAGGCCGGCAGCAGAGAGATAAAGGGATGCAGCATCATTTATGCAAAAGCAGAATAAGATATTACCCCTTGCAGATGGCTTCTGGCATTTACCTTGTTGGATCTCATGTTAGCAACGACCGCCAACACTTCTGAACGGCAACACTTAACGAGAGTCTTTTCATTCTCCATGAAAAGAGTTGTCACAGAAAAATTTAAAGGGAAAGTGGCTTTAAACTGCCCATATCAAGTAGGAGTCTCTGGGGCTTGGCTGAGCCGGCGTTCCTCCTTTTAACTCTTCCATGTCGTTAGAGAGCCAGAGTTTGAAAGCCCTGGGACAGAAGAGGAGGAAGAAAAGGAAGACGAGGAAGACAAGGGGGAGGGAGAGGACAAGGAGGAGGCAGAGGAGGAGAATTAGGAAGAGGAGGAGGGGGATGAGGAGGAGGAAAAAGGAGGGAGAGGACAAGGAGGAGGCAGAGGAGGAGAATTAGGAAGAGGAGGAGGGGGATGAGGAGGAGGAAGAAGAAGACAAGGAGGAGGATGAGGAGGAGGAGGGGTCGGGGAGAAGGAGGAGGGGTCGGGGAGAAGGAGGAGGAGTCGGGGAGAAGGAGGAGGAGTCAGGGAGAAGGAGGAGAATGAGGAGGACAAGGAAGAGAATGAGGAGGGGGAGAAGGAGGAGAAGGAGGACTAGGAGGAAGAGGAGAATGACAAGGAGGGGGATAAGGAGGACAAGGAGGACAATGGATGAGGAGGAGGAGGGAGAGGAGTAGGAGGGGTGGGAGAAGGAGAAGGGGGACAAGGGGGAGAAGAAGGAGTGGGGGAGATGGAGGGGCCAGAGGAGGAGGCAGCCGTGGTGGCTTGGGTGAGGCGTTGGATCCAGGGCGTCCTTGGCTGTTGCCTCCCTCTAGACCTCAGTCTCCTGTCCTGTGAAATGGGCAGGCACTGAGGACCCTGTAGCATCCCCAGCCCATGAGTGCTCACCCCCTTGATGAGCAGCATCACTAGTATGTAGAAATACGTTGGATTTAAGATATTTCCAAGCCATGGTCCTAAGTGGTGGCCACATTCCAGGCTCTCCCCAGAGGCGATGAGGAGCCAGTTGCTTGGCATAAGCCTCACTGTCGTGTTGTCAGCCTTTCCGCCTGCACCCTGGCGGGCGTGCAGGGCGTCCCGCTGAGATTTTCAGTTGCACTTCCTGATCACTACGAGGCTGAGCAGCTTTTCTCAAACTCATCAGCTATTTGTGTATCTTCCAAAGTGTTTGCTCAAGTCTTTGCCCATTTTTTAGAATTGGGCAGTAGTCTGTTGATTGCTGGGTTTCCAGAGTTGCTTACACATTCTTCATGGAGGTCTTTCATCAGGTGTCCCTGTTGTGTGTATTTTCACCCAATGACTTCCATTTTCTTGAGGTCCAATTTATCAATCTCCCTCCTTCCCCTGTGGCTGGTTTTTTAAAATGAAGTTTTTTTTATTTTAGAGCCATTTTGAGTTTACAGAATTGTTATAAAGATAGTGCCGGGTTCCCATATACTTCACACAGTTTCCTTATTATTAATGCCTTACATTATAATGGTACATTTGTCAGAATTAGCGAACAAACGTTACTACATAATCATTGACTAAAGCCCACAGTTCATTTGGTTTGTTCTCGGGTGGCCGTTTTGTGGGCCGGGATCCCATCCAGGATCCCGTGTGACATTTGCTTGTCACGTCTCCCTAGGGTCCTCTGGGCCGTGACAGTTTCTCAGACCTTCCTTGTTTTCTGTGATCTTGAAAGTTCTGAGAAGCTGGGCTCAGGCATTTAGGGGAGTGTCTGTCTGCCGGGATTCGTGTGAAGTCTTTTTTTCATGATCAGATTCCGGCTGTGGGCTCCTTGGAGGAAGAGCAGAGGTGAGGCGCTTCTCATCCCACCACATCAGGGGTCCTGCCTCGGCCCGGCTCGCTGCTGATGTTGACCTCGGCTACCTGGCAGAGTGTGCTGGCCAGGTTTCTCCAGCATGAAGTCACTCTCGTTTCCCTCGTAAGTTATACTCTAGTTTATCAATCTTCTAGTTTATGGCTTGTGTCTTCTCTATGAAACCCTTGCCTAACCTCTCAGTTTCGAAGGTATGAGAAGGAGGAGTCAAGATTCTTTTTTCTTTTCATGTGGATATCCAGTTTTGTTTTATTTATTTATATATTTTATATTTTAGAGACAGGATCTCACTCTATCGCCCAAGCTGCGATCACAGCTTACTGCAGCCTAAAACCCCTGGGCTCAAGGGATCCTTGTGCCTCAGTGTGCACCTCCGTGCCTGGCCTACATCTCTGTGTAGAGCCACAGAGTCTTATGACGTTGCCCACACTGGTCTCAAACTTCTGGGCCCAAGCAACCCTCCCACCTTGGCATCCCAAAGTCCTGGGACTACAGGCATGAGCCCCACTACGCCTGGCCTGATATCCAGTTATTTCAGTACCATGTTTCCCCCTGTGGTTTTGGTTTGCTTGTTGAAAATCATGGGATGGTGCCTGTCAGCCTATTTCTGGACTCTCTGCTCTATGCCAGTGAGCTATTTCTTTATGGCCTTACTGGTGCAAGATTTGACAACTCTTCTGATGGTGCCGTTCCTTTCCAGATGGCTGTGGCTGCCCTTAGACCTTCACTTCTCTATGAACTTCTAAATCATCCTGCTAATTTAGAGGAAAAGTCCACAGGGACTCCAACTGAGATTTCATTGAATGATTAGATCAATTTGTGAAGAATTAGACATGGTATATTTAGAGATATATCTCTCAGATAATTTTTGGTGTAGAGTTTTTCACATATATTGTGAAATTTATCCCTAAGTATTTGATTTTACTATTATAGATAGTATTTTTTACTTCATTTTAAATTAGTCATCAGCAGTATATAGAAATACAACCTATCTTTATATGTTGACCTGGTGTCCTGTGATGTTTTAAATTAGTCATCAGTACTATATAGAAATACAACTGATCTTTACATATTGACTTGGTGTCCTGTGATGTTGCAGAATTCACTTATTGGTTCAAGTTGATTTTTTGTGGATCCCTTAGGATTTGCTACCTCATTTCACCTGTAAATGAGGATAGTTTTACTTATTTCTTTCCAATATTTATACTTTTCTTTTCCTCATCTCTTTGCACTGGCTGGAACCTCCCAGCCCAATGCTCACTAGAAGAGATGAAAACAAAAACAGATAACCCTTCCCTTTCTCCCCATTTTAGGGGGAGTTATTGAGTATTTCATCATTTGTTATGATGTTGGCTATAGAAAAAAAAAGTCTGTTTTAACAGTGCTAGCCACTGGGAGAGTAAGCACCTGCCCTTATCTGAAGGCAGGGACTTCTGAAGGCCTCTGTGTTGAGTTCTGAATGACTTCCAGGTCACAATTAGCTCCTGGATGTTTACAGATAGAGTTGCAGAGACGTTCCTGGGTCCCATGACCCTCGTTGCACCCCAGGCATGCAGAGGAGAAAGCAGCATCCTCAGGCCCAGCCCAGGCAAGTGTCCTGCCTCTCTCACTGTCAGGGACACCAGGAACTTGCAGCAATGGTCCTAACCTCTCCCTGCTCCTTCTCCACTTTATGGTCCTTACGACTAGGTGATCCCCTGCTCCAGGATCTCAACCATAAAGGGTAGAGAAGCATCTGCGTGAGGCAAAGGTGGACCTGAAAGCCAGGCCAGTGTTCGTCCCCACTCGGCCTTGTTGCTCCATCTCCTCCAGGCTAGGACCTGCATGTGTCAGGGAAGCAGCTGGCTGAGCTCATGGGGGCAGAGAACCACCAATGAGGTGGGGGAAGAAGGGCCATGCTTCATTTAGAGGGGCACACAGTGCAGAGGAGGCCAAGCCTAGCCAGGCAAGATGTGCATCCTGAGTGAGGCGGGTGAGACCACCTGCATTCAATGTGCCCCCTGTGTCTCCCCACTTCTCAACTCTTGTCACACACTGGATAAGCAGAGACAGGAGAGAATCACTCCATGTCATTGAATAAACCGGCTTAGAGCTCTGTCTGATAAAACCACAGTGAACAGAGAGGAAAAGAGCCTTCACGTTTTCATGTGTGGCCGGCCTGGGTGCAGCCTTCTGAGGGATCCCTGGAAGCCTCAAAGCTGTTTCATCTCGGGCCAGGTTTGGGGTCCTCTGATATTTGTTGATTCTCTACCATATGGGAGACCTAAAGGCTCAGAACATGAAAAATGTTGGGAGCTTTAAACTACTATCTTCTCTTTTCCTTTGGTATAATGCACGAGAGCAAAATGTACAAACGGATCGCTGTATATTCAAGGTACAGACCGAGGAATGAAACCCAGGGAGCAAAAGGCACGGCAGACAGCAGCAGGGCCAGGGCTGTGTCCAGTCCTCTGAAGACTGTGGGGTCTGCATAAAGGAGGCCCTGTCTCTTCCCCTTGGGCTGCTCGAACCGCACAAGCTGATGTCAGGAGTGACTAAATCTACCCTAATTAATAGACCATTTGACTCAAGTCCGAGCTAGGAAGCAAACACACAAAAGGGGTTCCTATAAAAACACCAGCAGAGGCGTGGAGCCGTTTCGGCGTGCCGTGGAGAGAGCTGACTCCTGGGTGCTGATCTCTTGAGGCCACGTGAGGGCTCCATCCCTGGCTTGGCCACCCACACCTCCCGTGGGCCGGCACCTTCTTATCTGGATGAAAACAATTCCCACCTCACGGGAAAGCTTTAGGCAACATTGTTTATTGCCTGCAAATCTCCCTGTGTGGTCTTGCTGAGGGACCAGCAAAAGCAAGTTGCTTCTGCTCTCTGTTGACTTTGGCCAGAGCATCTTTTGATCGAGATTTGACCGAATCACCACCGTCTGACAGTTATGAAGGATTTGATTTATTCTGGACACTGGCCTTCTCCAAGCTGGCGGCTAGTAAGGTCCTATAAATGTTGTTAGCTGTTGACTGTGGACCACATAATTTCTCAGAAATTCTGCACCTCTTTGGAGCACTAGCTGGGCGCTGCCTAGAGGAACTTTCTGATGGTGGAAATGTCAACAGATGGTTAGATGTTCAGGGGCACCCCATCCACCAGGCGAGCTCAAAGCAAATGTCCTTCTGGAGTGAGTGCATGAGTCCAGGAAGGCCAGGCGTGTCATTGTGTAGGGCCATGAGTCCACGAGGAAATGAGGTGCCAGTCCCCCTGCTCCTCACAGGGATGGACCGGGACTCACTTCCGACCAGTTAATTAATGGACTGGAGACTTGTGACCCACCTGAGGACCAAGTCCTCGCAGGACACTGGGTAGAATGGTAAAGACAAGCAGTGGCATGACCTCTAATGCCAGAGTAGGAACGTGTGCCCCATGCCCACCCGGGTCGCTAGGCCTTTACTGCAGCCGAGGCACTGCCTCTGTCTGGTCTTGGGTGCTGAGAGGCCGGGACCTGCTTCGGCCTGTTGGATGCAGCTCATGCTCCCTCCCGAGTCCATGGCAGAGAGCAGTAGGGGCTCAGGGCAGCAGAAGGCCCAGGGAGAGGAGGGGGTCCTCCCTGTCCAGGTGAAAGCCTTTGACCATCCCAAGAGCCGGGGTGCCCAGTCGTCCTTCAGCACTGGGCCTTCCAGCGGGCCAAGGGAGACACTATCAGAACCTCATCATAGGCTGTTTAAGGCTTAAGTGAGGTTGACAGGTGAAATGCTGAGAACAGTGGCCCCTTGCAAGCGTTTTATAGAGGCAGTGTATTCTCTGTGTGGATGCAGGTGGGGAGAATTGGAAGGAAGGACACACGAGAGCCAGCCTGTGACACCTAAGGACAGAAACACCTCCCTCAGCCCAGCCGGCTGCTGACTCCATGCGAAGAGGGACACCGACCCTTACAATCTCACAGTGTCCTGCCCCTGCCCCTGCCCCTGTGAGGTGGGAATCGTTATGCTTATTTCACAGACGCAGAAACTCAGAGGGCTTAAGGGTGATTGAAGGTTGCTCCAGGCCTGGACTCGAATCTGTGTCTTTGCCTCCTAGGGCGATGCTCCTTCCATCAAAACCAGAGTGTCCCAGCTCTAGATTCCCCACCCAATCCCCATGGCCCCCACTCACCACCTCCTGTGGCTGCCTCAGCACCTCCGTCGTGAATCCGTGCATCCCTTCAGACGACTGCCTTCCGATGCGACCCCTGACCTGCACCCCTTCCCATCACTGAATAGGACTCCTTTTCTCCTGGATTTCCTGTAGGAAGTTTCAAAATGCTCTCCAGGTTTTCTGTCGGTGGATTCTCTCTCTGGATCTTTCTAAGTGAGTCCTGTGTTTCACCACAGCTCCCCCGACACAGTTGAGCAGCTGTACCATGGGGAGGCTTGGTCCTCTTGCCCCATTTGTGTGATGTCTATTGTAGTCATGCCAGGGTCCTGACATCAGAGCTCCACCCTGACATGTGCTCATGCCGGTTTACAAACCCTCCCAGGACCAGACCCCCATCCCTCTTCCAGGACAGGCTCTGGAGCTCCAGCTATTAACAGAAACATTCCAGCCAGCATCCCCAGTGACCCTCAGCCTCCCACGCCGCTGTGTCTTCAGGACCACAGCCTGGCCACCACACAGCTCCCCCTCGAGGACTGTGACCACTTCCAGCCATTGTCTCTTTGGGCCATGCGGGATATATTCCCATTTCCCCATTCAGCTGGGAGATTTTACCAAGGGATTTTTCTCTCCTGGCTCCAATGCCAGCAAGACCATGAACAGCTGTGTCATTTTCACTTTCAAGCCTCAGCTTCTGTACATAAAAGAATACAGTTAATAATGATTTCCTCTTCCTGAGTTGCTATCGAATGAAATGAGGTTATGCACACACACGGCAAGGACCTCCGTCTGGCAGGAACAACATCTCCTTCATCGTCACGAATGCTTCCCCTTGTGTCTTCCCTCCTGTGTGTGAGATGGGGGCTCCCAGGCCTCCCCAACAAAATACACTTTTCCAGCTTTTAGAGGCCAGCATTCCTAACTCCTTGCAATAAATCCCTATCACAGTACAAATGTAAACACATCATGGTATAACTCAAATCAACTGCCCCTGATTTTGCCATGTTTCAACCTTTTGTTGCCATCAGCCTCCTAAACAATGGCTTTAATGGAAACACAGGTATGTAAGCTTGGAAGCTGCTCAAACATCTCAGTCATTCAGAAATAAAACACTTGTTGAGCAGCTAGTCTGTGCCAGTTGTATTAGAGTTCTCCATAGAAACAGAACCAATAGGATGTACACAGAGGGATGAGCAGGGATTTTTCATGTGACTTGGCTCATGTGATTATGGAGGATGAGAAGTCCTGCTGCCATCTACAAGCTGGAGAACCAGGGAAGTTGCTGGTGTATGTCCCAGAGTCCAAAGGCCTGAGAACCCCGAGTTCTGATGTTTGGGGGCAGGAGAAAATGGATGTCTCAGATCCAGAATAAGGAAAGAATTCACCCATCCTCTGCCTTTTTGTTCTATCTGGGCCCTCAGCACTTTGGGGAGCGTGGATTTTCCCACTCACTCCCCTGATTCAAATGCTGATCTCTTCTGGAAACGCCCTCTCAGGTGCACTTAGAAAGCATGTTTTATCAGCTATCTGGGTTTTCCTCAGCCTAGTCAAGTTGACACCTAAAATTAACCAACCACTAGGCAATGCACTACCTAGGAATACAGAGCCAAGGAGGGCGGGATCTTCCCAGGCCTCAAGGTCTCTCATCTGCTGAGCAGACAGGCATGAGGCAGACTCTCACAAGTAATGAGGTTGGTGGCAAGGGCTACAAAAGAGAAAGACCTCTGCCGAATGCAAATTTGCACTAAGTGCTAAGGTAAAGCCAAATCTGAACTGCAGAATTGTGGGCTGTGATGTTCACCCCCACCCAAGTGGCTATGTTGCCACATCGGCTGCAAACACACGTGAATTTGGGCTGGGTATCAGGAAATGAAGTCATTCTGGGAATGAAAATTTAAGTTTCTTTAGGGAACTGTGAAAATCTGCATTGGAAAACAGATACTGCGAGAGAACAGGTTCTGCAGACCAGCAAACAGTCCAGACACTGGATTTCTTCCCTGCTCGCTGTCTGGCCGCAGCAGGGGACAGACAGGCAGAGCAGGAGTGTGTCAGAAGGTGTTTTCTAGGGGAAAGAAGGAATAAAAGAAGACCCAGAGGAGATGCAGTGACATTGGGAGGTTCAATAATTTCCCTGCAGTTGAGGGCCCCTGGACCACTGTTTCCCCAGCAGAGACAAGGTGGAGGCTGGCATGGAGGGAGCTTCCTTAGAAGAACCCAGAACCCGTGTATTTCCCTGAGAAGCGTCATGAAACCTCTCAGATCTCTAATCCCTGCACTGCCCTGGAGCATCAAGGCCCAGCGCTGCTGTTGGATATTGTGAATGTGGTTTTTCCTGACTCACCGTAGAGTCAATAATTTCCAGTTTAAACGAGTTTGTTAAATATCCTTCCAGATTATGCCATTATCCAAGAAAGTCTTAGCTGGCTAAACTGGAGCAAGCAATTCTTTTAGGAATTTGGAGAGCAAGTTTATTGTCAGAATCTTGCAGCTGTGACATCCAAGAAAGTCTTAGCTGGCTAAACTGGAGCAAGCAATTCTTTTAGGAATTTGGAGAGCAAGTTTATTGTCAGAATCTTGCAGCTGTGACAGACAAATGTCCACAGAGAGAAGAGATGCCTTTGAGAGGTAGTGAGCCTGATAACTGAGCACCAGGAGGGCTGCAGAGCCAGACAGCTCAGCCTCAGGATCCAGCCCAGCCTCTCCTTCCCCACAGTGAGCTCCTGCCAGACCGCAATACCCTCCAGCATTCCTGACATGAATCTGACCTGCGGGGAGGATCCGGGAGAGACCCAGCGTGGTGGAGCATCTCGGATGCCATGAGTTTCCCGGTAAGCAGCCCCCAGGGGCAGCACCAGGGGGAGCAGCTTCTCAAGCTCCCAAGGGAGCATGTGGGTCGACGAACAGCAGCCTCCTCTGACTTCTTCCTGGTGATCTGGGGAAGGAGGAGGCAGCGTCGGTGCTTGGCCGCATTGATATATGACACCTTGTCCCTCCTTTTCATCGCCCCCTTTTCTCCAAATCAGGATTGTAAGGCCCATTAACTAACTTCTACAGATTGCCACAAGCTCGAAACATAGTAATTGAGGGAAAGAACAGCATTGCTGATGTTATTCCTTCAATCATAACACAAAAATTCTGAGTGTGTGCCAGGAAATGTCCTACCCAATGGAGATTAAAATTTTAGAGGGAGGAGACACGCAATAAACAACTAAATAATTAAAACATGCAGTGTGCAAGGCAATGATAAGGGCTTTGAAGAAAAGTAAAGCAGAAAAGGGGTAGACAATGTGAAAGCAGGAAGCAAGTTCAAAGGTATGGCCAGGGCTTCCCAAGAGGTTGTCACCTGCACAGAGACTGAGACAGGCGAGGGCCAGGCGAGCTGGGCCTGGGAGAAGTGGGAGCACACCCAGATCATTCCAGGAGCAGGGAGGCCAGTGAGAACCATGAGCTGTGGAAGATGGAGTTGAGAGGCAATGGGGCAGGGCCGGCGGGGCCTTGCAGGCCACTTGGAGGCGTGGACAAGTTCCTGGATGTTTGGAGCAGGAAGCTGGCATTCCCCGACCTGTTTTAACAGGAACATTTTGGCCAACGTATTGGCCACAGATCCACGCTGTAGGCCTGATGAACAGAAGTCTGACTCATGTCACCACAATAGAGAGTCACAGCATCTCAATTCTCAGACTTAAACCAGTTTACAGACCCAGAGCCCCTGGAGGAAGGGCCCACCACACTGCCACCTGGTGAAACCATAGAGGCTTCACCTTCCTCCCAGCCTTCCCTGAAGACGCTGTGGCCGCTGTCTCCACTGTGGAAGGGAACTGATCAGACTCTCCAAGCGTTACTGGACACTGGCTCTGAAATGACACCAACTCCTGGAAACCCCAAATGTCACTGTGGTTCACAGTCAGGGTGGGGACTTTTGGGTCAGCAGAGTTTTGGCTCAGGTTTGATGCATAGTGGGGCCCACTGCGTCCACCCTGTGGTTATTTCCCCAGTTCCCAAATTCATGACTTGAACTGACATATTCAACAATGGGCAAAATCCTCACATTGGCTCTCCGGGCCACAGAGCGAGAGCTGTTATGGTCAGAAAGGCCAAACAGAGGCCGCTGGAACTGCGTCTTCCTATGAAAATAGCAAACTAAATGCAATACCATATCCCTGGAGGATTGCAGAGATGAGGGCCACCATCAGAGACTTGAGGAGGCAGGGGTGGGATTCCTACCACATCTCCGTACAGCTCACCTACTCGGCCCACACAGAAGGGAGACAGCTCTTGGAGAAGGGCTGAGGATTATCATAAACTTAACCGGGGTCACTCTAGTTGCAGCTGCTGGTCCAGATTCAGTTTTGTTCCTGTTTTAAATCAACCAGTCCTCTGGCTCCTGGTCTGTAATGTTTATTGGTCACCCCAGGGGTGGATGAGCCTTGGCTGTTGGTTCTAATTCAGAAATTCCCAAGGAAGGTTCGTGGTTGGCCCAGTGTGGGGCAGACCCTCCCAAGAACCAATTGTCCTTGGAGAGGGTAGCAGAGCACTTTCCCCGGTTGAGGCCAGCGTGGGGCTCGGAGGATGTTTCAAAGGAGCACTTTGAAAGTCTTGGAAGAGGTGTGTGAAATCAAGAGCAGGGCTTCAGCCCACCGGCCCTCCACTGCTCAGTGCAGCTCATGCCCCATGACCTCCCAGGAAACGAGAAATGCCCATCCCAGGAGATCCCGCGCTCCACCGTAGTCAGAGCAGAGGAAGGCGCCTTCTGTGGCCAGGCCAGTTCACAACCAGCAGATTCCCCGAGTGCACAGGCGGGAGAGGGGCTGGCCGCTGCCTTCGCTCTCTTCTGAGCAGCACTGCTGTCTGAAGAGTCCAGCCCCCACACAGCTGAGGTGAGGGATGGTGCTTATGCGGAATGTCAAGTGAGATGCATTTGTTTTCAGCTTGGAAGACGCTGTTTACTGTTAATTTGACCAAGTGTTAGAGCGCATCTTGGAGAGAAGATAAGACATGGTCAGAGATGTAAAATGATACTCATTGTGCCTGTAGAGGCCGGGCTCAGGGCCCTGGTGCTTCTCCCAGCTCTGGGTGACCGTCTGCAATGGAGGGAGTGTGTGGGCTGGTTTGCCAATGGAGAGATTTGCCTCACGTCACCAGGAGCCTGGCCGAGCACCATGGTGACCGTGGCCGGGTGGAAGGAGATGGACGCCCACTTGTGCAATTTGCTTCCCTTCTTTCTCCAGGGGCCATTTCAGAATAAAATGTAATGGCCCTTTCTTGTTCAGTGTGGTCTCAAATGGAAGTTTCTTGCTTTGGATGCAGTTTCCATGGGAGGAGAGAGTGAAGGGTGCCACCCATGGTTCTTGTGTGGGAACAGGCTCTGTCTGGGCCTGGATCCCCGAGTCTCCCCAGGCCCCTGGATGGCCCCTAGCCTCCCTCAAACAGAGGGCATGAATGATGCTGCTTCCCCAGCAATTTGTCTGTTTTCTGAAAGTTGCTGGTGATTCTGCACAGTGCTTGGAAGTCCTCTCTGTACTCAGAAGCACTTATGACTCAATGCAGCAGCGACCTGTCTCAGGGCACCAGCACAGCAGGGAGAGAAACTGAGGTGGTCAGGGTGGGGGGACCTCACCAGCGAGTCAGCAGGGTTGGTTCAGGCCAGAGTGTGGGGAAAGGCTCAAGGAATTAGAATTCTCACCTGATTGTGCCCCCAGCTGTGGACAGTGCCCTCAGCTTCCTTTTCTCTATGATGACACAGTTGGGAAAGCTGCTCTCCAGGGTCCCCTGGCAGCTCAGATGGCCGGGAACACCCACAGCCTGGCCCCAATCAGAGACGGTCAGCAAGGTCACGCCGGCAGGGCTCAAAGAACCCCAGAGCTGAAGGGTAACACTGCACACTGTAACAGCTGCTTCCCCAGATGGTGACTAACGGCAGCTTCCAAGATCATTGCCTCACTGGTCTCAGCCCCGTAATAGGGAAATCCTCCTGCAAGCATGTGACTGTCCCCACCTGAGGAATGGGGGATGTTTATTAACCCCCATCATATAAGGAAGTGTTCATATTACAGACAGAAATGCCACATCTTGGCTAAAGGACGTGTCCGTTGAATCCCTTAAGTCTCCTGTGTTGCCGTCACTTACTGGGAGGTGTTCAGGTGGGACCTTGGGGCGTGGCCCCTTGCTCTTTTGTTGCCACTCTTGATTTTTAAAAGCATCGTCTTGTTCAGTTAGTACACCTGAAATCTGCTTTTATACAAACGAATTAAAGCTCAGCCTTAGCCGTGGTCCAGTGGGGCCTGGGGAGCGCCTCTGCACGAGATGCATGGGGCAGACCCCACAGCACCTGGCAGGCCAGCACCCGGGGCCCAGCGGCCTAGTTTGGCCACAGCAGGGAACATGCTGCCTCCACCCCTTACCCGGCTGGACCACAGAGACCTAGATGGTAACTAAGCAGAGACTCATGTCCTTGCTGTCTTTCATGGCGTGATTAAAGGGCCCTGCCCCACCGGGCGCTGAGAGCTCTGAGAGGAACGTCTGCTCCTGGCTTCTCTGGAAAGTGGGGCCCAAGTGAGGCTGAGCTGTGTGCACCCTGCAGGACAAGCAAGCTCAGAGTGGTGGGGACAAAGCAAGGACAGAGCCTCACGACAACGGAGCAGGTTACAGAGCTGGCTGTGACTTCAGACGAGTCAAGTGAGGCTGGCATGGCTGTGCTCCCTTGGGCCTGCAGTCTCCCAAGAAGCAGCAAGAAGAATCCACCCTTCAGAACAGCCTGCAAGGGAGAGCACCCTCCCTGCCTGCTCCTCTGTCCAGAAAGCTGCCTCCCCACCCTTCAGCAGTTCCAGGAGGGGCGACTCCTCCAGGCCTGAACTGAAGGGACTGGGAGTATGGAGCACTGAGCAAGAAGAAGGGAGGGGGGCTGAGAGGAGGGGGCAGTGCACATGTCTGTGCTCTCAGAAATGGTGGAAAGTGACAGCCCTGGCCCCTAGATGTCCAGAATTTAAGAAAGATTCTTGGAATTCACACACACAAGCACAGAAACGCACACCCAACACCCCTTAGCCCCTGCTGGTCATGAGACTTATTATTGGATACCTGGGAGTCTGCATGTGTCAGATCCCAGTGGTGACAAACCCGCTGGGCCCCCTTCCCATCACTCACTGTCCCCAGGACAGAGGCATCACCAGGCCTTTGTCCCTCTGCTGGGGCAGCTGGGTTGGTGGGGAATAGAGGGGCAAGGGAGAGACCTGGGGCTTCTTTTCTCCAGCGTCACTCTGGGGGGATGAACATACTATGCATTTCTCCTCCTGTGATAATCAGGCCCCCGGGCCTGCCCCTGCACTGCAGCTCCCACCTGGTGCCTGGCTGCCTCAAGCCAGCAAGATGCCTCAGCCTCTGGGGGTGAAGAGGAAAGCTAGCTGTGCCCCCTCGTGGAGAGCTGCTGGTTTATTCCTTAGTGATGGGTCCTGAGCATTGGCCTGATTATTTTATAACAGACTGGTATCTTTCTGGAGCCCCTGAAAACACAATTTGCTGCCATGAAGCATGCTGTTTCCTTGCTAAAACAGTAAGTTGTTTTCCCCAGCAATTCTAACAGGCAGAAAACCCTATCTCAGCACATCAGCATCCCTTCCCTGCCCCAGGAAGGTAAGAGAGGGCTGCAGGAGGAGGAAGGAAATGCTAGAAAGCGCCTCTTCCCCGGGGAGCAGCGGTCAGTCGTTCTGCATCCTCCTGGGAGCCTGGTTCCTGCAGTTCCCACGGCCGCGCTGGGTAAAGCTGGCAGGGAAGACAGACCTCTACTGGGGCAGGGCCCTGCAACTTCTTTCTCCTGTGTTAAACTGTTCTCAATGACAGAGGCTGCCATGATGGTGACACTGAAGAGCACTGGCAAACGCACTAGCTGAGTAACAGACACTGTAACCAGCTGGCTGCAGCATTCGGAGTGGGCAGGTGCTGCCTGACTGCAGGGACAGAGGGCCACCTGTCTTCTCTACACCCTCCTGGCATTTCAGAGCCCTGGCCGGAGCCTGCCTTCCTGGCCATGGTTGTGAGCAGGGAGGCCTGGGTGTACACGTGTCCATGTGTGGATCAGCAGAGGGGTAGAATGGGGCCTGTGTTTTTTTACCCCATCCCACCCGATGGCCTACGTCGGAAAGTCACGTAGGAATGAGGAAGGTGAAGAGGGTTCTTGCAGCTGACACCAGGCTGCCCAGCTTAGGTTGGGCCTGACCTCAGGACTGAGCCCAGCCCCCAGGGTAGCCCCAGTGCTCGCCGTCATACCCCATGATGCCCTACTGTGTTCACAGGGGAATGAGGCAGCTCCCCACACACAGAGGGCTCCCAGGACAGGTCCTGCCAAGGGTGTGACTGATGACCTGCTCCCCGAGTCCAAAGTCCTGGCTGAGGTCCAGGCAGCTGTGTCAGGGAGGGTCACATGGCACAGGCCAGGAAGCCCCTGCCCATGGGGCTAGCATTTACCATCCACGAACGCGCTCCCTTTCAGGGTGCCTGATAGTGGTGAGGGTCAGATCGGGGATGATGGAAGTCATGGCCAGGGCAGGAGGTAAAGAGGATGCATGGCCTCCTGGCCTCGGAGAGTTTGCAAAGTGCCCTCGGATCTGACACGGGCTGGCGAGCAGAGCACACGGTCACTGCGCTTGGTGGCTCCTACCTGTGGGGGCTCCTCGCCGCTGGACCAGAGACAGCTTTCTGGGGGGCCTTCTGCTGCTCACTGATATCATAGAATGTTGAGTATCATACTTTCCTACCTCGCTTTTATTTGCGCGGGTTTAAATGCGCCTTAACAGAACCCGTGCAAAGGCTTGCCAACTGTCTGGCTGCACCGGATGAGTAGAGCATCTTCCTTGGTGGCAGGTGGGTGCGAGGAGGAGGGGGCTGGGCTTTTCTCCGGACAGGTGTTTGCCCAGAAGACCATCATCCCTGGACTACGTTAGGAGGAAGTGGCACCGCTCCGAGGTACGGGAAGAAGGGTTATAAAGGGGGGAGTCCACCACACATGGTCTTGAAGAAGCTTTTATAAAAGGCAAAGGCATCTTTGCCGGACGTTGTTGCAAAGGAGTAGAAACAAGCAGACGAAAACATCCCAAAGGGTAACCACTAGCGTTCCTGCTTCTTGCAACATTCATCCCAGGCTTCTAGCTCAGCCCGCCCCAGGCCAGGTGATCGGCCGCCACATCCCCTGCGACTGAAGCACCTGCTCCTCCATGAACTTGCCAAGAGCTGAGCGCCTTCGCTCCACACCGCAGCGCAGCCTCCGGGACTCCGATGGGGAAGACGGTAAAATCGATGTCCTGGGAGAGGAGGAAGATGAAGACGAGGTGGAAGACGAGGAGGAGGAGGCGAGCCAGCAGTTCCTAGAGCAGTCGCTCCAGCCGGGGCTGCAGGTGGCCCGGTGGGGCGGGGTTGCGCTTCCCCGAGAGCACATCGAGGGCGGCGGCGGCCCGAGCGACCCCTCAGAGTTTGGCACCAAGTTCAGGGCACCCCCAAGGTCTGCGGCGGCCTCTGAAGATGCCCGGCAGCCGGCAAAGCCTCCCTACTCGTACATCGCGCTCATCACCATGGCCATCCTGCAAAACCCGCACAAGCGCCTCACGCTCAGCGGCATCTGCGCCTTCATTAGTGGCCGCTTCCCCTACTACCGCCGCAAGTTCCCCGCCTGGCAGAACAGCATCCGCCACAACCTCTCGCTGAACGACTGCTTCGTTAAGATCCCCCGCGAGCCGGGCCACCCAGGCAAGGGCAACTACTGGAGCCTGGACCCCGCCTCGCAGGACATGTTCGACAATGGCAGCTTTCTCCGGCGTAGGAAGCGTTTCAAGCGCCACCAACTGACCCCGGGAGCCCACCTGCCCCACCCCTTCCCTCTATCTGCTGCACACGCCGCCCTGCACAACCCCCGCCCAGGCCCTCTGCTTGGGGCCCCTGCCCCGCCGCAGCCAGTCCCTGGGGCCTACCCCAACACCGCCCCCGGGAGACGCCCTTACGCTCTGCTGCACCCGCATCCTCTTCGCTACCTACTGCTCTCGGCCCCCGTCTATGCCGGGGCACCGAAGAAAGCAGAAGGCGCGGACCTGGCGACCCCGGCACCCTTCCCGTGCTGCAGCCCTCACTTGGTCCTCAGCCTTGGGAGGAGGGCAAGGGTCTGGCGTCGCCACCGGGAGGCGGATGCATCTCTTTCAGCATTGAGAGTATTATGCAAGGGGTCAGGGGAGTGGGTACAGGGGCTGCGCAGAGTTTGTCCCCGACCGTGTGGAGCTACTGCCACCTGCTCCAGCTACCATCAAGCCTGTTGCATCCCCAGGCCGCTTCCCCTTTGCTGCAAGTGTCCGCCGCCGCCGCTGCTCGTACAATTTTGCAGCAATAGCAGCAGCATCAGGAGGAGGACTGCGCCAACGGCTGCGCTCCCACCAAGGGCGCGGTGCTGGGCGGGCACCTGTCGGCCGCGTCGGCGCTGCTGAGGTATCAGGCAGTGGCAGAGGGCTCTAGGCTGACATCGCTGGCTGCCCCTTTGGGCGGAGAGGGGACCTCACCAGTTTTTTTAGTATCGCCCACGCCCAGTTCCCTGGCCAAGTCCGCAGGGCCCTCCTAGAGCCAGGTGGGAGTGGGGAGCGACCCGCAGCTGCTCACTCCACCTTGCGCGGCCCATACTGGGCGTGTGCATCTGAATCCCGCTGGAGAGCAAACACGAACCTCTGTTCGCTGCAAAATGGTTAGAAAGAAACAGCTGGATTACGTTCCTCTAAAAACCACCTGAACGTAACCTTCGCAGGGCGTCAAGTCATCTTTTCTTGCCTTCGGTTGTGGCTTCTATGGCTTTCCCGATTTGCACATTTCCTGGGGTACTATGAACGTGAGTGGGGTATTTTGTTCTGGCATTAAAAGAAAAACAAGCAAGCAAACAAAAACACAGCCTCCGATGCCAAACATGTTCCCCCTTCTTCACTTCCTTGGAACTGGAAGTATTATTCCTAAGTCTAGTGCAAAATGCTTCTACTCTCTGTGTCTTCCTGATGGGGATGTTTAATGTAAGTAGGATATTAATTTCAGAACATTGATTTCTTATCTGTGTGTCTGACGTGCCATCTTTAATGTTAAAATTAAGGTGTTAAAATTAAGCCTAGTTATATAGACGAAATAAAATGCTAAGTCACTACACTACATCGTTTATTTTCTATTACGTCTCATTCTTCCCTTTCTAAATGGAACTTTTTAAAACCTACATTATTTTCCCTCAAACAATTTATTTTCACAATTCATATTTATTATAGATAGCAGAAGTAATCCATTTTAATATGGCCTTTAAAAATTCCAAATATTTGAGATTGAAAATGTCCTGGCTTTTAAAATAGGAAATTTACTATTTATGAGACTTCTAAAAGAAAAGAATAGGAGGGCATGTAAATATGTTCTCCATTTATTTTTCATCACCCCCCAACAAGCTGGAAAACCATTTGAGATCAATTTGGAATGTAGTGGCCAACATGTACTCAGGGAAAATAAAAGGCTATAAATATATATATATATATATATTTTTTAAGCACTAGAATTTTCAAAACGTATTTCTTAAAAAAAAAAAAAACTCTGAAAAGACTTTGCAACTAGAAAGGTTTAAGTGTTACTCGGCGTCAGGGGACGGAGTGGGGGGAAACCAGACAAGAACGCCCATCATGAATTGCTCCCCACAAAGAAAACAAATTTCTAGGAACTTGGCCGTTTTCCCCTGTCCTGAGTGGGGTTCCCGATTCCGTGCCGCTTTGAGGGAAGCTGCTCTGTGAATGTGAGAAAGTTTTTCCCCCAGCCCCCATCTACTCCCCACCCCCAGCTATGAATTTCTTATTTCAGGAGGGAGGACAAACATGGAGACACACATTTTTACAGTAGTCTAATTGGCCGATTTTTCTCCGGCTTCTCTTCTCCATCCCGTCTCTTGGAATTTCTTGGCATGCCCTACCTGAGATCCCCTACGGGAGATTTCCTCTTGGCTCCTGCGGTTCTGAGGACGTTCTGAAAAGTTCCCAAGCCCCACCTTTGGTAGCTGCCCAGACCCCAGCTTCCAATTCTTCCCTCTTCTTTGCACGGGTAGCCGTCAGCCCCATAGCACCACCAGCGTCCAAAATAGACCACTTTTAGCAAATCCGGCAGGGCTGGGGCAGTCTAAGAGTTTGGAAACAAACTGAGAATAGAGGGGTCCTATTTCATGCCAGGTTCTCGCTGGTTTACGTTCCAACTCCCCTCTGTCCGTTGTGCGAAAACGTCTCCAGGCCGACCTTCACTCATTTATTGTCAACAAACGTCCTGGGAGAGCGGCTACAGCCGGCCGCTGAACCCAGAAGGGACTTTCTCTAGGCTTTCTTGGCACCCTCCCAATTATCTTCCTTCTCTTGCCCGAGGGCAGACCAACACAGCTACGAACATGGGTGACTGAGGGTCAGACCCCTTCCCGGAACCGCCTCCAAGCTCCTAATTTTTGCCTAATGTTAAACCATATCCAAAGATGAATATTTAAACCATCAATTCAGTGGCGGAGTAAATTAAACGTTATTCTCCGATCAAACAGGAGCTTCGGGTCCACCTGTTTGGAAGCACCCAGGCGGCTTGGAGAGGTCCGGCCTTCGGGTGCGACCCGCAGGGGTTGCCTTGCCCGGCTCGCGGAACGGACGTTTACCTGTCGCAGCTACGAACCCACCAACGACACCAAGCACTCGCCGGGCAGACCAGGCCTCGTGGAGGCGCCCCAGCCCCCCCACCCCCCCGCAACGACGCGTCCCAGAGGTGCGTAGTGCTTGGCGCGGT
Organism: Pan troglodytes; assembly: GCF_028858775.2. Taxonomy (NCBI): domain Eukaryota; kingdom Metazoa; phylum Chordata; class Mammalia; order Primates; family Hominidae; genus Pan; species Pan troglodytes. The sequence continues at coordinate 90,525,787 of NC_072415.2, forward strand.
GACCAGACCTGGCCGCCTTCCTGACTGCACAGAGCGAGAGGCCACACTCTGGATCCCAGGCCGGGTCCCTGCGGTTCTGGGAGGGAGGTCCCGGACGCCTCCCAGATCTCGGGCTTCCGTAACCCTGAGGCTGGGTTTTAAAATCACGGCTCTTCCAAGTTACACGAAGAGTCTATGGTCAAGGGTCAGGGGTGGTCTTCGACCCTCGGGATCGTCTTCTTGAGAAATGGCTGAGAGCTAAGCCTAGAGCTGCCCAGGGAAGGAAGCCAAAGAGCTGGAGCCGAGCGCGAAGGGCTGGGAGGCGCGGGGAGGCCCCTTACCCCTGACCCCCCCCATACTGTCCTGCCCGCTAATAACGCTGATAATAGTAACAGTATCGGCCAACTGTTTCCCCCCTGCTCCTGGTCTGCCAGGCACCGGATCCTCCTTCAGCACTCCCAGCACTCACTGAAGAAGACACTATGGAATTCTCCGTTTTCCAGACTAGAAATAAGGAACTCGGGGAAATTAAGAAACTCGCCCGACGACCCTCAGGCAGTAGCACCTGGCCAGGTTTGCTTTCTGAACCACTAACTCCACTCGCGCGCGCCACCTTTCCTGCCTGGGCCTCTTGCGGGTCGCAGGGGTGGAAGCCTGACCTGGGCCAGGGCCCGGATTTCTTCCTCCTGGCCTCTGTGCCACCGCCCCCGGTGCCAGGAAGCGCTTTTCTCTCGCCGAGACCCAGACGCGCCGAAAGACTCGCGCGGTCCGTTCCCCGCCCCACGCCCTGGGCTGTGCGTGTTCTTGTCGCGCGGTCCGTTCCCCGCCCCACGCCCTGGGCTGTGCGTGTTCTTGTCGCGCGGTCCGTTCCCCTCCCCACGCCCTGGGCTGTGCGTTTTCTTGTCGCGCGGTCCGTTCCCCGCCCCACGCCCTGGGCTGTGCGTTTTCTTGTCGCGCGGTCCGTTCCCCGCCCCACGCCCTGGGCTGTGCGTTTTCTTGTCGCGCGGTCCGTTCCCCTCCCCACGCCCTGGGCTGTGCGTGTTCTTGTCGCGCGGTCCGTTCCCCTCCCCACGCCCTGGGCTGTGCGTTTTCTTGTCGCGCGGTCCGTTCCCCTCCCCACGCCCTGGGCTGTGCGTTTTCTTGTCGCGCGGTCCGTTCCCCTCCCCACGCCCTGGGCTGTGCGTTTTCTTGTCGCGCGGTCAGTTCCCCGCCCCACGCCCTGGGCTGTGCGTTTCTTGCCAGCCTCTGCCGAGTGCGGGCAACGGCGCCGCCAGACTCCCCCAGACCGCGCTCCGGCTCACGCCTGACCAGAGCACCCTGCTTCACAGGGGGGCGTTCTGCGCGTCCTTCCTCCCTGGTGTGATTTTCGTTCTTTTTCCTCTCGTGGTCCCCAAGAACCCAGGCACCCCTCGACGTCGGTGCCGGCGGTACCGGGAATCCCTCCCCCGGACTCCCTGCGGGCCCGAAGCCACCTTCTAATCCCAGCCGCCTTCTCCGGGCGGCGGAGGTGGGCAGCTCCGGGCTCCGCGCCGCCCCGCGAAGCCGGAATCTCTCTTCGGAGTCTCGCTGCAGCTCTCCACTTCGTCGCCCCGCACTGGATCCTGGTAGCGTGAACCTTGCCCGGGACGCGGGCTGCGCTGGCCTGGGGGGAAGGTCCAAGAGACGAGGGGGCCGGGACGCGGGGCTGTCGCAACGACTGGCCCTCTGCGAACCCTCGGGCCGGCAGGCTCGGGACTAGCGGGGTGGGAGTGGAGGCGGTGGCCGCTGGAGAGTAGAGAGAACGTCCGGGAACCGGTGGACTAGGGGTCCCCGGCGGCCGGCCGAGGGTCGCAAGCAGAGGGGACTGTCGGTTGCCAGCAAGTCCCGAGCAGATGCCTTCTGGCAGGGCAGTCACATCCTACAGTGCCGATTCTGTGGACATTGAGTATCCAAAATGAATAAAATCTGTTTATACATTGGAAGGTAGCTTATGATTCCAAAATCTCATCTCCAGGCTGCCTAGATCACACGGCCCCGTTTCATTCATTTTTACTTAATAACGGTCGTTAGACAATTGAGAGAAACAGCAGAAACCACGAGAAAAATAATGGAATCCAACGGCGGTAAGGACTGACGAGGCTGGCGGGGAGATTTAGCAAATGGTGGCTTCTGAGAGTTTGCACCAGTCCTTCACCACGTTTTATTGGAAGTGTGGAGAGTCATGATTCTCATTCCTCCCCAGCCTTCCGGAAAAACGCTCAGAAATTTCTTTCCACATTGACACCTGATTACAGTCTAAATAGTAACCTTATTCTGATTGTTAATGTAACCTTCTCGTAATCTCTACAAAAATACTTTAGTTTTTCTAGCTGCGTTTTCATGTAATCACTGAAATTATTTTTAATTGGTTTTAAGCATTCATTGATTCCATATACACCACCTGCAAAAAAGTTACATAGGTGATCGCTAACAATACTAGAATTCGCCCCATCCAAAGGAAACATTAGAGTAGAAAAAGAAAAAGGATTTGAGAATCCAGTATGAAATTCAGTTAATCATTTCTTCCCTGTTACTCAACTACCTTAACATTGTCAGGTTTACCTGAACATAAACTTCATTTTCTTAATTGTTCTTAGAACGAAGGGATATGTTTATTGAAATCAGTAATTAAGAATATTTTGGGACAGTTATGATCTACTTAGCCAGTGAAGCAGTTTCTATTCCCAAATCCAGGCAAAGAGAACAATAAGATTAAACGTAGCCTAAGAGATTTCCTTTTTGTCAAATAATGTGATTTTGCTATGTATAGAGGAGATGTCTATATGTAAGGGCATATTTATGACCAGTAGTTCCTAAAATTAAGGGGACTATTATTGTGTTACTCAAGGTATCAGTTGTATAGGATGCATTATGTCATATTTCAAACAATGTTTATAAAGAGATTAGTATAATTAACCTGTATGTACTTCTCCTCTGGGCCAACCTTGTGTCTTCTTTATCTGCTGACAGTCCCCTCCCCACTGAATTATTTTGAATCAAATCCCAGATAGTCTATCATTGTATTGTATTTTTGAATATTTCTCTAAAAGATAATAATTCCATCAATGAGACTGGGTGCAGTGGCTCCTCCCTATAATCCCAGCTCTTTGGGAGGCAGAGGTTGGAGGATCACTTTAGGCCAGGAGTTCAAGACCACCCTGAGCAACATAGCAAGACCCCATTTATAAAAAAGAAGATTCCCATCAATGTAACCACAATACCATTATCACACCTAAATAATCCATTAATAGCATCGGTTTATCCAGGCAATATTTAACTATCTTCAATTGTGTAAAAACTTTTTGTTTAGTTGGTCGGTTTGAATCAGAATGCTAATAAGGGTTACGTATTGTGTTTGGTTGATATGGGCTATTATATCTCTTTTAGATTTCCTCAATCCTCTTTTTTTGTTTCCCTTGCATTTTTTATGGGAGAAACTGAACTGTTTGTTCTGAAGAAGTTGACATTCTGGACTTTGTAGCTGCAGGTAATAGTTTTTTGGCAAGATATTCCCAGGGATAAGGTCGTTTATTCAGACTTTTGAATATTGGCAAATAATAATATTGTTTGTAGAGGGAGAAGGATTAGTCAAGATATTTTGAAGAATCAACTATTGGAAAAACAAATTTTTATCAGAGTAAGCATGGATCTGGTAAAGATTATGTGAAATTTTCCTAAATGCAAATACAATCTAAAATTGTAATGTCTTACAATTAAAAAATAGATTATTTTCCATATATTTATAGAAATATAAATGATCAATCAACTATTTCATTGACAATTTTAAATCTAGTTTTATCTTGAGGAGAATAAAGTTTTTTATATCTTTAGTATTTTAGTTGAAGATCCAAAGACATTTTTGTTAAAACTTTAGGTTTTATATTGTTTTGTGTTTTAAAACATAAAATCTAAAATGTGGTAATATCCATGAGGTGCAGATAAAGTAATAGCACAAATTCTATGTTCATGAAAATTCATTTTAGGATAACTTAATTAAAAGGACTCAGGATTTGAATGATATTAGATTAGACAGAAAAAAGTTCACTTGAGTGTAAGACATAAGTAATAAAAACCAAAGGTAGCTAACTTTTTTAGGCTTCTTCTTTCTTTAAAGAGTATGCATATGAAATAAAATTTCCATGTCCATGTCCAATTTTCCATGGTACATAGGGCTTCTATAATTTCATCTATTTCATCCTGCAGTTATTTTCACGGGTTTCTGTGTCCACCACTATCTGGAATCTCTGAGATGGTGAAAACGAAATCTTATTCTTCTTTATATTTCAAACAATTCCTAGCACATTATCAAAAATACCTGATAAAATTTATTGTGTCTGTAATACTGGTAAGCATGTAAAAGGGTGGTAAATATATAGGCTTTAAGTTTAGATAGATCTAAATATTATTAAAATTACCAAATTATTGTTTTTAAAAAGTATTAGTTTCCTAGGACAAATAGAGATTTTTAGATAAGGCTGGATTTGTAATACTTTAAGCAACAGGTCACAGTGCTTAAGTATTTAATGCCGATTTGGCAAGCAGCTGATGTTTTACATAATGCTGTCGGGTATTTTATATTTGCGTGTATTTTCTGATGCACTGGATCCAGCACTTCATGTCACGTCATATATCTGTTTATAATGTATACAAATGTATTTTCATATATATTTGATGTTTGATGGCTTTGAAACTTTAATCTTGAAATAGATTTTAAATTTTTATTAAAACTATTTAAATAACTACCGTAAGGAAAGAGCTCTTATTAGTTGAAAGAAAATGTAGATTCATGTTTCCTTGGAGACTAGTCTAGTTTCCAAGGATAGACGGCAGTGGGGAGTTGGGTATCTAGATGGAATTTCTGTTGGTTTGGATTCCAGCTTTGCTGCTTACCAGCTTTGTGACCTCAGGCAAACAACTTAACCTCTCCAAGCCTCAATTTCCCCATCTATATAATGGTGATATTTATAAGTTTCACCTTATAGGGCCATGGTGGGGATCCCATGAAATAGTGAATGTGAAGTGCTTAGCACAGTGCCTGGCACATACTCAATGCTCTATGCATGTCAGCTAGTACTTAATGATGCTAATAAACATGTTATGTCCCGAAGCACGGGTGGGATCTTGCCTGACGTCCTTCTCTCTGCGTCCTGGTCAGTCTTCACATGGTGGGCATCCTTTATTTCTGGTCACACACGGGTAGTACACAGAGCATGCTGTTTCTTTCCTGCCAGAAGGTTCCTGCTGCAGCTCTCCTGCTAGTTTAGCTTAGCCTTCTGGTTTGAGGGATGAGTCACATGTACCATCACTTCCCAGGACTAACAGGACCTTTTAGGAAAGCTATCCCTGCTTACACAGAGAATTGCCCTTGCCTAACACTGAAGCCTGGCAGAGTAACATGAAATAACCACAGCAATTCTAAAATTAGAATTAGCATGCCTAGAATAACAGGTATAACCTTCTCTTGTACTTTATCACTTGCTTCATTTCTGCTCAGCCTAATTTTCACTTGATGTGTAGATTTATTTTTTGTTCACCCATCCAGAAAATGTTGACTGAGGAATTACTCTGTGTTAGGTGCTCTTGTAGGAGCAAGGGATACAATGATGATCAAGGCAGATGCAGCCGTTACCTTCAGGTTGTGGAGTCCGGATACAGACTGGAGGCAGGCAGCTGTAAGATGTGCCACAAATGCTGCGCTGGATCAGCCAATGGTATTAGGAGAGCAGGTAAGGAAGGGTGGGGACGGCAGTGGACAACCTGGAGGAAGAGGCACCTAAGCAGAGTCCGGAAGGCTGAGGAGGAGTCAGCAGGTGAAAGAGAGGGGAATCATGACATGCCATCTCAACTGTAGGGCACGGCTAGCTGGCTGACTTAGCTGCTGTAACACCGGATTTTTGCAAGACTCCCTGAGTATTTCTCGTGGACTTGCGAACAAATCTGAGCAAGAAAACCACGTAATTTCTTTTATGCCCTGCCCAAGAAAGCCACCTGGAGGGGCAAGGGGACCTTAGCAGAAAGAAGCTGGAGGTGGGGGGAGAGCAGGGTGATATTACTCTCCATATGGTGGGGGGTGGACACCTCCCTGTCATATGGCTCGTAATATCCAGCGGGGGAGAGGGGGTTGACTTTCCCCTACGTTATTGGTAATATCACCCCCCTCTCTCCCGCTAAATATTAAGTACAATATCACAGGTGGGGTGTACACCCCCGGCGATGTGTGAAGTAATATCAACTTCTCCCCCTCTGGATGTTAGAAACAATATCACAGGGGGGTGTACACCCCCCTGCGATCCTGGGAGTAACATCATCCTCTTTCCCCCGGATATTAGGAACAATATCACGGGGAGGGGGGTGCACACCCCCTGCGATATTGAAAGTCATATCATCTTCTTTCTCCCCGGATATTAGGAACAATATCACAGAAGGTGTTTACAACTTTTGCAATGTTGGGAGTAATATCATCCTCTCTCACCCTAGATATTCAGAACAACATGACATGGGAATTGTACCCTTCTGTTTATTGAGAGTAATATCATCCTCTCCCTTTCTGTATATTAGAAACAATATCACAGAGGGCTGTGTACACCCCCAGGAATGTTTTGAGTAATATTATCCTCTCTCTGCCCGGATATTTGGAACAATATGACAGGAGTTGTGTACACCCACTGTGATATTCGGTTTAATATCAACTTCTATCCCCTGGATATTGGGAGTAATATCTATCTTTAGCCCCTGGATACTAGGGACAATATCACAGGAGGGGTGTATACACACGGCGCTATTGGGAGTAATATCATTTTCTCCACCCCTTGACATTAGGTACAATATAACAGTGGGGACGTGTACCCCCTGGGATATTGGGAGTAATATTAATCTCTTCCCCTGTAGATGTTAGGAACAATATCACAGAAGGGGTGTATACCCCCAGCAGATATTGGGAGTAATATCATCCTCTCCCAAAATGGAGATTAGGAACAATATCACAGGAAAGGTGTACACCTCTTCTGATATTTGTGGTAATATCATCTCCTCCCCTCATTGATATTAGGAACGATATCACAAGGTGTGTACAGCCCCTGCGATATTGGGAGTAATATTATTCTCTCTTCCCCTGGATATTAGAAATAATATCACAGGCGGAGTGTACAGCCAACCCCCTGTGATATTGGGGGTAATGTCATCCTCTTTTAACCTGGATATTAGGAACAATATCACAGGGGGCTTGGACACTTCTTTCGATACTGGGAGTAATATCATCCTCTCCACAAGTAAATAGTAGGAAAAATATCAAAGGTGTGTACACCGCTTGTGATATTGGGAGTAATATCATCCTACCTCACCTGGATATTAGAAAAAATATCGGGGGGCATTTACACCACCTGCGATATTGGGAATAATATAATTTTCTACCCCAGTGGATGTTTAGAACAATATCACAGGGGCAGTGTACACCCTCTGAGATATTGCGAGTAATATCGTTCTCACCCCGCCGCCCCCACCCCAGATATTAGGAACAATATAACAGGCAGATTATACACCTGCTGCAACATTGAAAGTAATATCATCCTTTTCCCCCTGGATATTAGGAACAATATCTTATGGGGGGTTTACAGCCCATTCCATTTTGGGAGTAATATCAACTTCTTCATTGCTGGAAATAAGAAACAATATAGCAGTTCTGGTGTACACACCCTGTGATATGGGCAGTAATATCATAGACTCTCCCCCGGCATACTAGGAACAGTATCAAAAAGGGGTGTATACCCACAGCGATTTTGGGATTAATATCATACTCTCCCCCCTGGATATTAGGAACCATATCAAAGAAGGAGTGTCTACCCCTTGCGATAGTGACAGTAATATCATCCTCTCCCTCCCTGGATATTAAGAACAATACCACAGAATTGGTGTAAACCCACTACGATCATGGGAGTAACGTCATCCTCTAACCCCTGGATATGAAAAACAATATCACAGAGGAGGTGTACACCCCTCGCGATATGGCCAGTAATATCATCGTCTCCTCCACTGCGTATTAGGAACAATATCAAAAGGGGTGTGTACACCTCCTGCGCTATTGGGAGTAATGTCATTCTCTTTTCCCCTGAATATGAGGAATAATATCACTGATGGGGTGTACAACTCCTACGATATAGGCAGTAATATCATCCTCTCCCAACCTGGATATTAGGAACAAAATAACAGGACATGTACACCCCCTGCGATACTGGGAATAATATCATCCTCTCTCCCACTCAATATTAGAAACCGTATCCCAGGAAGAGTGTAAACCCTCTGAGATATTGAGAGTAATATCATCCACTCCCTACCTAAATATTAAAAACAATGTCACGGGAGGGGTGTACACCCCTACAATATTGGGAGTAATATCATCCTCTCCCTCCCTAGTTATTAGAAACAATATAAAAGGGGTCACATACACCCCCTGTGATATTGGGAGTAATATCATTCTAATCCCCCCTGGATATTAGGAAGAATATTATAGAGGGGATGTACACCCCTTGACATATTGTGAGTCATATCATTTATCTTCCCTTGGACGTTAGGGACAACATCACGGGGCGGGGGGTGTCCCCTGTTATATTGAAATTATTATCATCCTCTCCCAAACTGAATATTAAAAACAACGTCACGGGGGTGTTGTGACCCCAGCAATATGGACAGTGCTATCATTGTCTCCCTCTCTAAATATTAAGAACAGTATCACAAGAGGGGTGTACCCCCCCTGCGATATGGCCAGTAATATCATCGTCTCTACCTTTGGATACTAGGAACAACATCACAGAGGGTGTGTACACCCCCTGCGATATTGGGCATAATGTTAGCCTCTCTTCCCCTGGATATGAGGAACAATATCCCTGGTCGGGGGAGGTGGAGTACATTAAGAACAATATCTGAAGGAGGTGGGTGTACACCCCGTGAGATATTGGGTGTAGTATCATCCTCTCTTTCCTAGGATATTAAGAACAATATCACAGGAGGGGTGTACAGCCCCTGCGATATTGTGAATAATATCACCCTACCCCCCTCTCGATATAAGGAACAATATCCCGGGGTGGCTGTACATCCCCTGCGATATTGGGCGTAATGTCATCATCTCCCAACGTGGATATTGGGAATAATGTCACAGGGGGGTGTACACCTTCTTCGATATTGGGAGTAGTATCGTCCTCTCCCCTCGGGATTGTAGGCAAAATATGGAAGGGGTTTTACAACTCATGCGATATGGGCAGTAATATCATCCTCTCTCCACCTAGATATTAGGAACTATATCACAGGCGGCTGTACACTTGTTACGATATTGGGAGTAATATCATCCTCTCCCATCACGGATATTAAGAACAATATTACCAAAGAGGTGTACACCCCCTGCGATATTGACAGTAATATTTGGCTCTCCCCTTCGGGTTATTAGGAACAATGTCGCAGGAGGTGTGCACAACCCCTGCGATATTGGGAGTCATATCATCTTCTCCCCCTGAATATAAGAAACAATATCACAGTGGGTGCGTACAGCCGCTGCGACGTTGCCACCAGTATCATCCTCTCCCTCCCAGGATATAAGGAACAATGTCACAAGGGGGGGCACACCCCCTGCGATATTGGGGGTAATATCTTCCTCTGCCCCGCTGGCTATTAGGAACAATGTCACAGAAGGGGTGTCCACTCCCTGCTATATTGGGAGTGAGATCTTCCTCTCCATCCCTGAATATTAGGAACAATATCCCTAGGGAGTGTACACCTCCTGCAATAGTGAGACTAAGATCATCCTCTCGCCCCCTGGATATTAGGATCAATATCATAGGGGTGGTGTACACCCCCTGCGAAATTGGAAGAAATATCATCCTCTCCACCTTTGGACGTTAGGGACAGCATCACGGGGGAGGTCTACGCCCCCTGCGATATTGGGAGTCATATCATCCGCTCCCACCCAGGACATTAGGAACAAGATGACTGAACGGAGGTACACCCGCAGCGATATTTTCAATCATGTCATCCTCTACGCCCTGGCAATTAGAAGAAACATCATAGAGGGGTGTACACTTTCAGCGACATCGGGAGTAATATCCTCTCCCCCACAGATATCGGGAACAGTTATATTAATTATTAATATTAATAAATATATTAATTAATAGTAATCATCGATATTAATAATTGCAATAGAGATAGTAAAAGTTAATAAGGATTAAAAATATTAACAATTACTATTAATAATAACAATATCACTATTAATAATAAAATAATGATATTAATCAATGTTACATAAATCAGTCATAAGTGATGTTGGTAATAAAACAATATTAAGATTAATAACTAATATTGAAAAATGACATTAATACAGATAATTTTAATCATGCAATCATACATTTAAAGTAATCATTAATGATTAATAACGTTATACTATTAATTAATATTACCATTGATAATTATTAAGACTGATGTTTAACAATTAATATTATTAAGATTGATGCTTAATAATTAATCGTATTATTTCTCCTAATACCGCAGGGGGTGTACACCTACCCGAGATATTGTTCCTAATATCCAGGGATGGAGAGCATGATATTAGTTTTAATATCTCAGTAGGTGTACACTCACCCTGTGACACTGATCCTAATATCCAGGGAGTAGAGTATGACATGACTCCCAACATAGCAATGAATGTACAGCCACCCGGTGATATTGCTCCTAATATTCACGGAAGAAGCGTAGGATATTACTTCCAAAATCGCAGGGAGTGTACACCTCTTCTGTGACATTGTTCCTGGTATCCCGAGGGGGAGAGGATGATAATAATTCCAGTATCGCAGGCTGTGATCACCCACCCTGTGATATTGTTATTAACATCCTGAAAGGGAGAGGATGATATTACTCCCCGTAATAGATAGATATTACTCCCCATAACAGAGCAGGAGGTGTACACCCACCCCGTGATATTGTTCCTAATATTCAGAGGCCAAGAGGTCGATATTACTCCCAATATGGCAGGAAGTGTACACCCCCGTGTGAGATGGTCCTTAATAATATTCCAAGGTGGAGGGGGAGATATTACTCCCAATATCGCAGAAAGTGTACCCCCCCAGGGATATTGTTCTCATGATCCTGGAGGGAAGAGGATGATGTCACTTTAAATATCACAGAAGGTGTGCACGCCCCCACTGATATCGGTTCTAATTTCCACGTGGGAGAGGAGGATGTGACGCCCAATCACACCTGCAGTAGAAACACAGCTATGATACTGTTCTTAATATTCAGGGAGGAAGACAATGATATTACTCCCAAAACAGACGGCTGTACACCCTCTGCACACCGAGGGTGTACCCCCATCTGTGAAATAGTTTATAATTTCCAGAGGGGGAGATGATATCATTCCGAATACCGTAAACAGGCTGTGAGTCCACCGCGGATCCTAAAAACCAGGGAGGGAAGAGGGGCTGGCAATTACTCCCCGCATCGCGGGGGGTGTCTCACCCCCTTGCGATGGGGGTCCTAAGAGCCAGTGGGGGATGAGGGGCTGGCTCTCAGTCACTGCCTTGCGGGTGGTCCTTCCCCCCGCTGCGATGGGGGTCCTAAGAGCCAGGGGGGGAAGAGGGGCTGGCTCTTACACCCCGCATCAAGGGGGATCCCGGCGATGGGGGTCCTAAGAGCCACGGGGGAAGAGGGGCTGCCTCTCAGTCCCCACCTTGCGGGGGGTGCCTCCTCCCCCTGCGATGGGGGTCCTAAGAGCCAGGGGGGGAAAGGAGCTGGCTGTCAGTCCCTGTCTCGCTGGGGTGCCTCCCCGCTCCGGGATGGGGGTCCTAAGAGCCAGTGGGGGATGAGGGGCTGGTTCTCAGTCCCAGCCTCGCGGGGGTGCCTCCCCCCCAGGCAATGGGGATCCAGAGAGCCAGGGGGGTAAGAGGGGCAGGCTCTCATTCCCCGCCTCGCGGGGGGTGGCTACCTCCCCTGCGATGGGGGTCCATAGAGCAAGGAAGGGAAGAGGGGCTGGCTCTCAGTCCCCACCTCGCCAGGGGTGCCTCTCCCCCCCTGCGATAGGTGTCCTAATAGCCAGGGGGGAAGAGGGGCTGGCTCTCAGTCCGCGGCTCACGGGGGATGCCTCCCCGTGCTGCAATGGGGGTCCTAAAAGCCAGGGGGTGAAGAGGGGCTGGCTCTCAGTCCCTGCCTCGCGGGTGGTCCTTCCCCCCGCTGCGATGGGGGTCCTAAGAGCAAGGGGGGGAAGTGGGGCTGGCTCTCTGTCCCCGCCTCGCGGGGAGTGCCTTGCACCCTTGCGATGGGGGTCCTAAGAGCCAGGGGGGGAAGCGGGGCTGGCTCTCAGTCACCACAGCATGGGGGACTTTCTGTTCTGGTTTTGCCCAAGAGTAAGCTTATTTGCATCTGGTTCTAGCAGGGCAGTTGCTGCGAAGGCCCTCAAAAAGGGGGGCCATCCTTTAGAAACCCTGTCTAGCTGTTTAGAGAGGCAGGCCACCGGTCTCAGCCAGGGCCCCACAGTTTGGGTTTAAAGTCCAGCTGCCATCTTTTCTCTGACGCATACCGTGGAAAAGGCTTTGTGAGATCCGCTAGCCCCTGGGCTAGGGCTTTCAGAAGTTTTTCCTTTAAGTCATGAAAGACTTGCTGTTGTTGGAATCCCCATTCCAAATGTTCCCGGTCCCCGCCCCCTTTGTGACATCATACAAAGGCGTGGCTAATACTGCAAAGTTGGGCTCCGCAGTCTACAAAACCCCACAGCTCCTAGGAATTCTCTCACCAGCCTTCTGCCCTTAGGCTCCGGAAGATTGCAAATGACCTGCTTTCTTTCGGATCCCGGGCTGCTTTCGGACACCTGTCGGCAGATCTGAGTTTTCTTCTTGGACACCTAATACCTACAGCCCTCCAGGTCGGTCCTAAGGGTCTTAGAACCCTCGATGGGGGTCATAAGCCAGGGGGGGAAGAGGGACTGGCTCTCAGTCCCCGCCTCGCGGGGTGTGCCTCCCCCGTGTGATGGGGATCCTCAGAGTTGGGCGAGGAAGAAGGGCTGGCTCTCAGTCCCCGCCACGAGGGGGTGCCTCCCCCCCTGCGATGGGGGTCCCAAGAGCCAGGGGGGGAAGAGCGGCTGGCTCTAAGTCCGCGCCTCGCCAGGGGTGCATCCCCCCACTGCGATGGGGGTCCTAAGAGCCAGGGGGGAAGAGGGGCTGGCTCAGTCCCCGCCTCGCGGGGGGTGGCTCGCTCCGCTGAGATGGCCATCCTAAGAGCCAGGGGAGAAAGAGGGGGAGAGGATGATAATTTCAGCATCGCAGGCTGTGTTCACCCAGCCTGTTAAATTGTTATTAGTATCCTGAAAGGGAGAGGATGATATTACTCCCCATAACAGACAGATATGACTCCCCATCGTAGAGCACGAGGTGTACACCTGCCCTGTGATTTTCTTCCTCATATTCAGAGACCGAGAGGTTGATGTCACTCCCAATATCGGAGGAAGTATACAGCCCCGTGTGAGATGTTCCTTAATGATATTCCACGGCGGAGGGGGTGATATGACTACATACATGGCAGAAAGTGGAAACCCCCCAGGGATATTATTCCCACGATCCTGGAGGGAAGAAGATGATGTTACTTTCAATGTGACAGAAGGTGGATGAAGTGGTGGACTGCCCCTCCACACCTGTGAGTATTTCTAGTTGGGTGGGACGAGAGACTGAGAAAAGAAATACGACACAGAGAGAAAGTGTAAAGATACAACAGTGGGTCCAGGGGACCGGCGCTCAGCACACCAAGGACCTGCACCGGCACCAGCCTCTGAGTTCCCTCAGTTTTTATTGATTATGATTTTCATGATTTTAGCAGAAAGGAATGTAGTAGGAGAGCAGGGTGATGATAAGGAGAGAGTCAGCAGAAGACATGTGAGCAAAAGAATCCATGTCATAATTAGGTTCAAGGGAAGGTACTGTGACTGGACGTGCACGTAAGCCAGATTTGTTTCTCTCCACCCAAACATCTCAGTGGAGTAAAGAAGAACAAGGCAGTGTTACTGCAAACATGTCTGGCCTCCCGCCACAGGGCAGCTTTTCTCCTATCTCAGAGTTGAACGAATGTACAATCGGGTTTTACACCGAGACATTCAGTTCCCAGGGGCAAGCAGGAGATAGTGGCCTTCCTCCATCTCAGCTGCAAGAGGCTTTCCTCTTTTACTAACCCACCTCAGCACGGACCCATTACGGGTGTCGGGCTGGGGGACAGTCAGGTCTTTCTCATCCCATGAGGCTATATTTCAGACTATCACATGGGGAGAAAGCTTGGACAATACCCTGCTTTCAAGGGCAGAGGTCCCTGCGGCTTTCCACAGTGCATTGTGTCCCCGGTTTATTGAGACTAGAGAATGGCGATGACTTTTACCAAGTATACTGCTGGTAAACATTTTGTTAACAAGGCACGTCCTGCACAGCCCTACATCCCTTAAACTTTGATTTTATACAACACATGTTTTTGTGAGCTCCAGGTTGGGTCAAAGTGGCTGGGGCCAAGCGGCTAGGGCAAAGCTACAAATTAACAACATCTCAGCAAAGCAATTGTTTAAAGGACAGGTCTTTTTCAAAATGGAGTCCCTTATGTCTTTCCTTTCTACATGGACACAGTGACAGTCTGATCTCTCTTTCTTTTCCCTACAGGTGGACACGCCCCCACTGATATTCCTTCTAATTGCAACGTGGGAGAGGAGGATATGACACGCGATATCGCAGGGAGCAGAAACACCCCTGTGATACTGTTCTTCATATTCAGGGAGGAAGAGGATGATATTACTCCCAATACAGACGGGTGTACACCCGTCTGTGAAAGAGTTTGTAATCTCCAGAGGGGGAGATGATATTACTCACAATATGGTAAAGAGGCTGTGAGTCCACGGAGGATCCTCAGAGCCAGCGGGGGAAGAGGGGCTGGCTCTGAGACCCCGCCTCGCTGGGGGTGCCTCCCCCCACTGCGATGGGGGTCCTAAGAGCCAGTGGGGGAAGAGGGGCTGGCTCTGAGACCCCGCCTCGCGGGGGGTGCCTCCCCCACCTGCGATGGGGGTCCTATGGGCCAGTGGGGGAAGAGGGGCTGGCTCTGAGACCCCGCCTCGCTGGGGGTGCCTCCCCCCCCGCGATGGGGGTCCTAAGGGCCAGTGGGGGAAGAGGGGCTGGCTCTGAGACCCCGCCTCGCTGGGGGTGCCTCCCCCCCCTGCGATGGGGGTCCTAAGGGCCAGTGGGGGAAGAGGGGCTGGCTCTGAGAACCCGCCTCACGGGGGGTGCCTCTCCCCCCGCGATGGGGTTCCTAAGGGCCAGTGGGGGAAGAGGGGCTGGCTCTCTGTACCCGCCTTGTGGGGGGTGCCTCCCCCCCTGTGATGGGGGTCCTAAGAGCCAGGAGCAGAAGAGGGGCTGGCTCTCTATACCCGCCTCGCGGGGGGTGCCTCCCTCCCCCGTGATGGGGGTCCTAAGAGCCAGAAGGCTTAGAGGGGCTGGCTCTCTGTACCCGCCTCGCGGGGGGTGCCTCCCCCCTCCCGTGATGGGGGTCCTAAGAGCCAGAAGGCTTAGAGGGGCTGGCTCTCAGTCTCCGCCTCGTGGGGGGTGCCTCCCCCCCTGCGATGGGGGTCCTAAGGGGCATTGGGGGAAGAGGGGCTGGCTCTGAGACCCCGCCTCGCTGGAGGTGCCTCCTCCCCCTGCGATGTGGGTCCTAAGAGCCAGGGGGGGATGAGGGGCTGGCTCTCAGTGCCCGCCTCTCGGGGAGTGCCTCCCCTTCCTGCGATGGGGGTCCTAAGAGCCAGGAGGGGAAGAGGGGCTGGCTTTCAGTCACCACAGCTTGGGGGGCCTTTATGTTCTGGTTTTTCCCAAGAGTCAGCTGATTTGCTTCTTGTACTAGCAGGGCAGTTGCTGCCAAGGCCCTCAAACAGGGGGGCCATCCTTTAGAAACCCTGTCTAGCTGTTTAGAGAGGTAGGCCACCGGCCTCAGCCAGGGCCCCACAGTTTGGGTTTAAAGTCCAGCTGCCATCTTTTCTCTGACGCATACCCTGGAAAAGGCTTTGTGAGATCCGCTAGCCCCTGGGCTGGGGCTTTCAGAAGTTTTTCCTTTAAGTCATGAAAGACTTGCTGTTGTTGGAATCCCCATTCCAAATGTTCCCGGTCCCCGCCCCCTTTGTGACGTCATACAAAGGCGTGGCTAATACTGCAAAGTTGGGCTCCGCAGTCTACAAAACCCCACAGCTCCTAGGAATTCTCTCACCAGCCTTCTGCCCTTAGGCTCCGGAAGATTGCAAATGACCTGCTTTCTTTCGGATCCCGGGCTGCTTTCGGACACCTGTCGGCAGATCTGAGTTTTCTTCTTGGACACCTAATACCTACAGCCCTCCAGGTCGGTCCTAAGGGTCTTAGAACCCTCGATGGGGGTCATAAGCCAGGGGGGGAAGAGGGACTGGCTCTCAGTCCCCGCCTCGCGGGGTGTGCCTCCCCCGTGTGATGGGGATCCTCAGAGTTGGGCGAGGAAGAAGGGCTGGCTCTCAGTCCCCGCCACGAGGGGGTGCCTCCCCCCCTGCGATGGGGGTCCCAAGAGCCAGGGGGGGAAGAGCGGCTGGCTCTAAGTCCGCGCCTCGCCAGGGGTGCATCCCCCCACTGCGATGGGGGTCCTAAGAGCCAGGGGGGAAGAGGGGCTGGCTCAGTCCCCGCCTCGCGGGGGGTGGCTCGCTCCGCTGAGATGGGCATCCTAAGAGCCAGGGGAGAAAGAGGGGGAGAGGATGATAATTTCAGCATCGCAGGCTGTGTTCACCCAGCCTGTTAAATTGTTATTAGTATCCTGAAAGGGAGAGGATGATATTACTCCCCATAACAGACAGATATGACTCCCCATCGTAGAGCACGAGGTGTACACCCGCCCTGTGATTTTCTTCCTCATATTCAGAGACCGAGAGGTTGATGTCACTCCCAATATCGGAGGAAGTATACAGCCCCGTGTGAGATGTTCCTTAATGATATTCCACGGCGGAGGGGGTGATATGACTACATACATGGCAGAAAGTGGAAACCCCCCAGGGATATTATTCCCACGATCCTGGAGGGAAGAAGATGATGTTACTTTCAATGTGACAGAAGGTGGATGAAGTGGTGGACTGCCCCTCCACACCTGTGAGTATTTCTAGTTGGGTGGGACGAGAGACTGAGAAAAGAAATACGACACAGAGAGAAAGTGTAAAGATACAACAGTGGGTCCAGGGGACTGGCGCTCAGCACACCAAGGACCTGCACCGGCACCAGCCTCTGAGTTCCCTCAGTTTTTATTGATTATGATTTTCATGATTTTAGCAGAAAGGAATGTAGTAGGAGAGCAGGGTGATGATAAGGAGAGAGTCAGCAGAAGACATGTGAGCAAAAGAATCCATGTCATAATTAGGTTCAAGGGAAGGTACTGTGACTGGACGTGCACGTAAGCCAGATTTGTTTCTCTCCACCCAAACATCTCAGTGGAGTAAAGAAGAACAAGGCAGTGTTACTGCAAACATGTCTGGCCTCCCGCCACAGGGCAGCTTTTCTCCTATCTCAGAGTTGAACGAATGTACAATCGGGTTTTACACCGAGACATTCAGTTCCCAGGGGCAAGCAGGAGATAGTGGCCTTCCTCCATCTCAGCTGCAAGAGGCTTTCCTCTTTTACTAACCCACCTCAGCACGGACCCATTACGGGTGTCGGGCTGGGGGACAGTCAGGTCTTTCTCATCCCATGAGGCTATATTTCAGACTATCACATGGGGAGAAAGCTTGGACAATACCCTGCTTTCAAGGGCAGAGGTCCCTGCGGCTTTCCACAGTGCATTGTGTCCCCGGTTTATTGAGACTAGAGAATGGCGATGACTTTTACCAAGTATACTGCTGGTAAACATTTTGTTAACAAGGCACGTCCTGCACAGCCCTACATCCCTTAAACTTTGATTTTATACAACACATGTTTTTGTGAGCTCCAGGTTGGGTCAAAGTGGCTGGGGCCAAGCGGCTAGGGCAAAGCTACAAATTAACAACATCTCAGCAAAGCAATTGTTTAAAGGACAGGTCTTTTTCAAAATGGAGTCCCTTATGTCTTTCCTTTCTACATGGACACAGTGACAGTCTGATCTCTCTTTCTTTTCCCTACAGGTGGACACGCCCCCACTGATATTCCTTCTAATTGCAACGTGGGAGAGGAGGATATGACACGCGATATCGCAGGGAGCAGAAACACCCCTGTGATACTGTTCTTCATATTCAGGGAGGAAGAGGATGATATTACTCCCAATACAGACGGGTGTACACCCGTCTGTGAAAGAGTTTGTAATCTCCAGAGGGGGAGATGATATTACTCACAATATGGTAAAGAGGCTGTGAGTCCACGGAGGATCCTCAGAGCAAGCGGGGGAAGAGGGGCTGGCTCTGAGACCCCGCCTCGCTGGGGGTGCCTCCCCCCACTGCGATGGGGGTCCTAAGAGCCAGTGGGGGAAGAGGGGCTGGCTCTGAGACCCCGCCTCGCGGGGGGTGCCTCCCCCACCTGCGATGGGGGTCCTATGGGCCAGTGGGGGAAGAGGGGCTGGCTCTGAGACCCCGCCTCGCTGGGGGTGCCTCCCCCCCCTGCGATGGGGGTCCTAAGGGCCAGTGGGGGAAGAGGGGCTGGCTCTGAGACCCCGCCTCGCTGGGGGTGCCTCCCCCCCCTGCGATGGGGGTCCTAAGGGCCAGTGGGGGAAGAGGGGCTGGCTCTGAGAACCCGCCTCACGGGGGGTGCCTCCCCCCCCGCGATGGGGTTCCTAAGGGCCAGTGGGGGAAGAGGGGCTGGCTCTCTGTACCCGCCTTGCGGGGGGTGCCTCCCCCCTTGTGATGGGGGTCCTAAGAGCCAGGAGCAGAAGAGGGGCTGGCTCTCTATACCCGCCTCGCGGGGGATGCCTCCCTCCCCCGTGATGGGGGTCCTAAGAGCCAGAAGGCTTAGAGGGGCTGGCTCTCTGTACCCGCCTCGCGGGGGGTGCCTCCCCCCCCCCGTGATGGGGGTCCTAAGAGCCAGAAGGCTTAGAGGGGCTGGCTCTCAGTCTCCGCCTCGTGGGGGCTGCCTCCCCCCCTGCGATGGGGGTCCTAAGGGGCAGTGGGGGAAGAGGGGCTGGCTCTGAGACCCCGCCTCGCTGGAGGTGCCTCCTCCCCCTGCGATGTGGGTCCTAAGAGCCAGGGGGGGATGAGGGGCTGGCTCTCAGTGCCCGCCTCTCGGGGAGTGCCTCCCCTTCCTGCGATGGGGGTCCTAAGAGCCAGGAGGGGAAGAGGGGCTGGCTTTCAGTCACCACAGCTTGGGGGGCCTTTATGTTCTGGTTTTTCCCAAGAGTCAGCTGATTTGCTTCTTGTACTAGCAGGGCAGTTGCTGCCAAGGCCCTCAAACAGGGGGGCCATCCTTTAGAAACCCTGTCTAGCTGTTTAGAGAGGTAGGCCACCGGCCTCAGCCAGGGCCCCACAGTTTGGGTTTAAAGTCCAGCTGCCATCTTTTCTCTGACGCATACCCTGGAAAAGGCTTTGTGAGATCCGCTAGCCCCTGGGCTGGGGCTTTCAGAAGTTTTTCCTTTAAGTCATGAAAGACTTGCTGTTGTTGGAATCCCCATTCCAAATGTTCCCGGTCCCCGCCCCCTTTGTGACGTCATACAAAGGCGTGGCTAATACTGCAAAGTTGGGCTCCGCAGTCTACAAAACCCCACAGCTCCTAGGAATTCTCTCACCAGCCTTCTGCCCTTAGGCTCCGGAAGATTGCAAATGACCTGCTTTCTTTCGGATCCCGGGCTGCTTTCGGACACCTGTCGGCAGATCTGAGTTTTCTTCTTGGACACCTAATACCTACAGCCCTCCAGGTCGGTCCTAAGGGTCTTAGAACCCTCGATGGGGGTCATAAGCCAGGGGGGGAAGAGGGACTGGCTCTCAGTCCCCGCCTCGCGGGGTGTGCCTCCCCCGTGTGATGGGGATCCTCAGAGTTGGGCGAGGAAGAAGGGCTGGCTCTCAGTCCCCGCCACGAGGGGGTGCCTCCCCCCCTGCGATGGGGGTCCCAAGAGCCAGGGGGGGAAGAGCGGCTGGCTCTAAGTCCGCGCCTCGCCAGGGGTGCATCCCCCCACTGCGATGGGGGTCCTAAGAGCCAGGGGGGAAGAGGGGCTGGCTCAGTCCCCGCCTCGCGGGGGGTGGCTCGCTCCGCTGAGATGGGCATCCTAAGAGCCAGGGGAGAAAGAGGGGGAGAGGATGATAATTTCAGCATCGCAGGCTGTGTTCACCCAGCCTGTTAAATTGTTATTAGTATCCTGAAAGGGAGAGGATGATATTACTCCCCATAACAGACAGATATGACTCCCCATCGTAGAGCACGAGGTGTACACCCGCCCTGTGATTTTCTTCCTCATATTCAGAGACCGAGAGGTTGATGTCACTCCCAATATCGGAGGAAGTATACAGCCCCGTGTGAGATGTTCCTTAATGATATTCCACGGCGGAGGGGGTGATATGACTACATACATGGCAGAAAGTGGAAACCCCCCAGGGATATTATTCCCACGATCCTGGAGGGAAGAAGATGATGTTACTTTCAATGTGACAGAAGGTGGATGAAGTGGTGGACTGCCCCTCCACACCTGTGAGTATTTCTAGTTGGGTGGGACGAGAGACTGAGAAAAGAAATACGACACAGAGAGAAAGTGTAAAGATACAACAGTGGGTCCAGGGGACCGGCGCTCAGCACACCAAGGACCTGCACCGGCACCAGCCTCTGAGTTCCCTCAGTTTTTATTGATTATGATTTTCATGATTTTAGCAGAAAGGAATGTAGTAGGAGAGCAGGGTGATGATAAGGAGAGAGTCAGCAGAAGACATGTGAGCAAAAGAATCCATGTCATAATTAGGTTCAAGGGAAGGTACTGTGACTGGACGTGCACGTAAGCCAGATTTGTTTCTCTCCACCCAAACATCTCAGTGGAGTAAAGAAGAACAAGGCAGTGTTACTGCAAACATGTCTGGCCTCCCGCCACAGGGCAGCTTTTCTCCTATCTCAGAGTTGAACGAATGTACAATCGGGTTTTACACCGAGACATTCAGTTCCCAGGGGCAAGCAGGAGATAGTGGCCTTCCTCCATCTCAGCTGCAAGAGGCTTTCCTCTTTTACTAACCCACCTCAGCACGGACCCATTACGGGTGTCGGGCTGGGGGACAGTCAGGTCTTTCTCATCCCATGAGGCTATATTTCAGACTATCACATGGGGAGAAAGCTTGGACAATACCCTGCTTTCAAGGGCAGAGGTCCCTGCGGCTTTCCACAGTGCATTGTGTCCCCGGTTTATTGAGACTAGAGAATGGCGATGACTTTTACCAAGTATACTGCTGGTAAACATTTTGTTAACAAGGCACGTCCTGCACAGCCCTACATCCCTTAAACTTTGATTTTATACAACACATGTTTTTGTGAGCTCCAGGTTGGGTCAAAGTGGCTGGGGCCAAGCGGCTAGGGCAAAGCTACAAATTAACAACATCTCAGCAAAGCAATTGTTTAAAGGACAGGTCTTTTTCAAAATGGAGTCCCTTATGTCTTTCCTTTCTACATGGACACAGTGACAGTCTGATCTCTCTTTCTTTTCCCTACAGGTGGACACGCCCCCACTGATATTCCTTCTAATTGCAACGTGGGAGAGGAGGATATGACACGCGATATCGCAGGGAGCAGAAACACCCCTGTGATACTGTTCTTCATATTCAGGGAGGAAGAGGATGATATTACTCCCAATACAGACGGGTGTACACCCGTCTGTGAAAGAGTTTGTAATCTCCAGAGGGGGAGATGATATTACTCACAATATGGTAAAGAGGCTGTGAGTCCACGGAGGATCCTCAGAGCAAGCGGGGGAAGAGGGGCTGGCTCTGAGACCCCGCCTCGCTGGGGGTGCCTCCCCCCACTGCGATGGGGGTCCTAAGAGCCAGTGGGGGAAGAGGGGCTGGCTCTGAGACCCCGCCTCGCGGGGGGTGCCTCCCCCACCTGCGATGGGGGTCCTATGGGCCAGTGGGGGAAGAGGGGCTGGCTCTGAGACCCCGCCTCGCTGGGGGTGCCTCCCCCCCCGCGATGGGGGTCCTAAGGGCCAGTGGGGGAAGAGGGGCTGGCTCTGAGACCCCGCCTCGCTGGGGGTGCCTCCCCCCCCTGCGATGGGGGTCCTAAGGGCCAGTGGGGGAAGAGGGGCTGGCTCTGAGAACCCGCCTCACGGGGGGTGCCTCCCCCCCCGCGATGGGGTTCCTAAGGGCCAGTGGGGGAAGAGGGGCTGGCTCTCTGTACCCGCCTTGCGGGGGGTGCCTCCCCCCTTGTGATGGGGGTCCTAAGAGCCAGGAGCAGAAGAGGGGCTGGCTCTCTATACCCGCCTCGCGGGGGATGCCTCCCTCCCCCGTGATGGGGGTCCTAAGAGCCAGAAGGCTTAGAGGGGCTGGCTCTCTGTACCCGCCTCGCGGGGGGTGCCTCCCCCCCCCCGTGATGGGGGTCCTAAGAGCCAGAAGGCTTAGAGGGGCTGGCTCTCAGTCTCCGCCTCGTGGGGGGTGCCTCCCCCCCTGCGATGGGGGTCCTAAGGGGCAGTGGGGGAAGAGGGGCTGGCTCTGAGACCCCGCCTCGCTGGAGGTGCCTCCTCCCCCTGCGATGTGGGTCCTAAGAGCCAGGGGGGGATGAGGGGCTGGCTCTCAGTGCCCGCCTCTCGGGGAGTGCCTCCCCTTCCTGCGATGGGGGTCCTAAGAGCCAGGAGGGGAAGAGGGGCTGGCTTTCAGTCACCACAGCTTGGGGGGCCTTTATGTTCTGGTTTTTCCCAAGAGTCAGCTGATTTGCTTCTTGTACTAGCAGGGCAGTTGCTGCCAAGGCCCTCAAACAGGGGGGCCATCCTTTAGAAACCCTGTCTAGCTGTTTAGAGAGGTAGGCCACCGGCCTCAGCCAGGGCCCCACAGTTTGGGTTTAAAGTCCAGCTGCCATCTTTTCTCTGACGCATACCCTGGAAAAGGCTTTGTGAGATCCGCTAGCCCCTGGGCTGGGGCTTTCAGAAGTTTTTCCTTTAAGTCATGAAAGACTTGCTGTTGTTGGAATCCCCATTCCAAATGTTCCCGGTCCCCGCCCCCTTTGTGACGTCATACAAAGGCGTGGCTAATACTGCAAAGTTGGGCTCCGCAGTCTACAAAACCCCACAGCTCCTAGGAATTCTCTCACCAGCCTTCTGCCCTTAGGCTCCGGAAGATTGCAAATGACCTGCTTTCTTTCGGATCCCGGGCTGCTTTCGGACACCTGTCGGCAGATCTGAGTTTTCTTCTTGGACACCTAATACCTACAGCCCTCCAGGTCGGTCCTAAGGGTCTTAGAACCCTCGATGGGGGTCATAAGCCAGGGGGGGAAGAGGGACTGGCTCTCAGTCCCCGCCTCGCGGGGTGTGCCTCCCCCGTGTGATGGGGATCCTCAGAGTTGGGCGAGGAAGAAGGGCTGGCTCTCAGTCCCCGCCACGAGGGGGTGCCTCCCCCCCTGCGATGGGGGTCCCAAGAGCCAGGGGGGGAAGAGCGGCTGGCTCTAAGTCCGCGCCTCGCCAGGGGTGCATCCCCCCACTGCGATGGGGGTCCTAAGAGCCAGGGGGGAAGAGGGGCTGGCTCAGTCCCCGCCTCGCGGGGGGTGGCTCGCTCCGCTGAGATGGGCATCCTAAGAGCCAGGGGAGAAAGAGGGGGAGAGGATGATAATTTCAGCATCGCAGGCTGTGTTCACCCAGCCTGTTAAATTGTTATTAGTATCCTGAAAGGGAGAGGATGATATTACTCCCCATAACAGACAGATATGACTCCCCATCGTAGAGCACGAGGTGTACACCCGCCCTGTGATTTTCTTCCTCATATTCAGAGACCGAGAGGTTGATGTCACTCCCAATATCGGAGGAAGTATACAGCCCCGTGTGAGATGTTCCTTAATGATATTCCACGGCGGAGGGGGTGATATGACTACATACATGGCAGAAAGTGGAAACCCCCCAGGGATATTATTCCCACGATCCTGGAGGGAAGAAGATGATGTTACTTTCAATGTGACAGAAGGTGGATGAAGTGGTGGACTGCCCCTCCACACCTGTGAGTATTTCTAGTTGGGTGGGACGAGAGACTGAGAAAAGAAATACGACACAGAGAGAAAGTGTAAAGATACAACAGTGGGTCCAGGGGACTGGCGCTCAGCACACCAAGGACCTGCACCGGCACCAGCCTCTGAGTTCCCTCAGTTTTTATTGATTATGATTTTCATGATTTTAGCAGAAAGGAATGTAGTAGGAGAGCAGGGTGATGATAAGGAGAGAGTCAGCAGAAGACATGTGAGCAAAAGAATCCATGTCATAATTAGGTTCAAGGGAAGGTACTGTGACTGGACGTGCACGTAAGCCAGATTTGTTTCTCTCCACCCAAACATCTCAGTGGAGTAAAGAAGAACAAGGCAGTGTTACTGCAAACATGTCTGGCCTCCCGCCACAGGGCAGCTTTTCTCCTATCTCAGAGTTGAACGAATGTACAATCGGGTTTTACACCGAGACATTCAGTTCCCAGGGGCAAGCAGGAGATAGTGGCCTTCCTCCATCTCAGCTGCAAGAGGCTTTCCTCTTTTACTAACCCACCTCAGCACGGACCCATTACGGGTGTCGGGCTGGGGGACAGTCAGGTCTTTCTCATCCCATGAGGCTATATTTCAGACTATCACATGGGGAGAAAGCTTGGACAATACCCTGCTTTCAAGGGCAGAGGTCCCTGCGGCTTTCCACAGTGCATTGTGTCCCCGGTTTATTGAGACTAGAGAATGGCGATGACTTTTACCAAGTATACTGCTGGTAAACATTTTGTTAACAAGGCACGTCCTGCACAGCCCTACATCCCTTAAACTTTGATTTTATACAACACATGTTTTTGTGAGCTCCAGGTTGGGTCAAAGTGGCTGGGGCCAAGCGGCTAGGGCAAAGCTACAAATTAACAACATCTCAGCAAAGCAATTGTTTAAAGGACAGGTCTTTTTCAAAATGGAGTCCCTTATGTCTTTCCTTTCTACATGGACACAGTGACAGTCTGATCTCTCTTTCTTTTCCCTACAGGTGGACACGCCCCCACTGATATTCCTTCTAATTGCAACGTGGGAGAGGAGGATATGACACGCGATATCGCAGGGAGCAGAAACACCCCTGTGATACTGTTCTTCATATTCAGGGAGGAAGAGGATGATATTACTCCCAATACAGACGGGTGTACACCCGTCTGTGAAAGAGTTTGTAATCTCCAGAGGGGGAGATGATATTACTCACAATATGGTAAAGAGGCTGTGAGTCCACGGAGGATCCTCAGAGCAAGCGGGGGAAGAGGGGCTGGCTCTGAGACCCCGCCTCGCGGGGGGTGCCTCCCCCACCTGCGATGGGGGTCCTATGGGCCAGTGGGGGAAGAGGGGCTGGCTCTGAGACCCCGCCTCGCTGGGGGTGCCTCCCCCCCCTGCGATGGGGGTCCTAAGGGCCAGTGGAGGAAGAGGGGCTGGCTCTGAGACCCCGCCTCGCTGGGGGTGCCTCCCCCCCCTGCGATGGGGGTCCTAAGGGCCAGTGGGGGAAGAGGGGCTGGCTCTGAGAACCCGCCTCACGGGGGGTGCCTCCCCCCCCGCGATGGGGTTCCTAAGGGCCAGTGGGGGAAGAGGGGCTGGCTCTCTGTACCCGCCTTGCGGGGGGTGCCTCCCCCCTTGTGATGGGGGTCCTAAGAGCCAGGAGCAGAAGAGGGGCTGGCTCTCTATACCCGCCTCGCGGGGGATGCCTCCCTCCCCCGTGATGGGGGTCCTAAGAGCCAGAAGGCTTAGAGGGGCTGGCTCTCTGTACCCGCCTCGCGGGGGGTGCCTCCCCCCCCCCGTGATGGGGGTCCTAAGAGCCAGAAGGCTTAGAGGGGCTGGCTCTCAGTCTCCGCCTCGTGGGGGCTGCCTCCCCCCCTGCGATGGGGGTCCTAAGGGGCAGTGGGGGAAGAGGGGCTGGCTCTGAGACCCCGCCTCGCTGGAGGTGCCTCCTCCCCCTGCGATGTGGGTCCTAAGAGCCAGGGGGGGATGAGGGGCTGGCTCTCAGTGCACGCCTCTCGGGGAGTGCCTCCCCTTCCTGCGATGGGGGTCCTAAGAGCCAGGAGGGGAAGAGGGGCTGGCTTTCAGTCACCACAGCTTGGGGGGCCTTTATGTTCTGGTTTTTCCCAAGAGTCAGCTGATTTGCTTCTTGTACTAGCAGGGCAGTTGCTGCCAAGGCCCTCAAACAGGGGGGCCATCCTTTAGAAACCCTGTCTAGCTGTTTAGAGAGGTAGGCCACCGGCCTCAGCCAGGGCCCCACAGTTTGGGTTTAAAGTCCAGCTGCCATCTTTTCTCTGACGCATACCCTGGAAAAGGCTTTGTGAGATCCGCTAGCCCCTGGGCTGGGGCTTTCAGAAGTTTTTCCTTTAAGTCATGAAAGACTTGCTGTTGTTGGAATCCCCATTCCAAATGTTCCCGGTCCCCGCCCCCTTTGTGACGTCATACAAAGGCGTGGCTAATACTGCAAAGTTGGGCTCCGCAGTCTACAAAACCCCACAGCTCCTAGGAATTCTCTCACCAGCCTTCTGCCCTTAGGCTCCGGAAGATTGCAAATGACCTGCTTTCTTTCGGATCCCGGGCTGCTTTCGGACACCTGTCGGCAGATCTGAGTTTTCTTCTTGGACACCTAATACCTACAGCCCTCCAGGTCGGTCCTAAGGGTCTTAGAACCCTCGATGGGGGTCATAAGCCAGGGGGGGAAGAGGGACTGGCTCTCAGTCCCCGCCTCGCGGGGTGTGCCTCCCCCGTGTGATGGGGATCCTCAGAGTTGGGCGAGGAAGAAGGGCTGGCTCTCAGTCCCCGCCACGAGGGGGTGCCTCCCCCCCTGCGATGGGGGTCCCAAGAGCCAGGGGGGGAAGAGCGGCTGGCTCTAAGTCCGCGCCTCGCCAGGGGTGCATCCCCCCACTGCGATGGGGGTCCTAAGAGCCAGGGGGGAAGAGGGGCTGGCTCAGTCCCCGCCTCGCGGGGGGTGGCTCGCTCCGCTGAGATGGCCATCCTAAGAGCCAGGGGAGAAAGAGGGGGAGAGGATGATAATTTCAGCATCGCAGGCTGTGTTCACCCAGCCTGTTAAATTGTTATTAGTATCCTGAAAGGGAGAGGATGATATTACTCCCCATAACAGACAGATATGACTCCCCATCGTAGAGCACGAGGTGTACACCCGCCCTGTGATTTTCTTCCTCATATTCAGAGACCGAGAGGTTGATGTCACTCCCAATATCGGAGGAAGTATACAGCCCCGTGTGAGATGTTCCTTAATGATATTCCACGGCGGAGGGGGTGATATGACTACATACATGGCAGAAAGTGGAAACCCCCCAGGGATATTATTCCCACGATCCTGGAGGGAAGAAGATGATGTTACTTTCAATGTGACAGAAGGTGGATGAAGTGGTGGACTGCCCCTCCACACCTGTGAGTATTTCTAGTTGGGTGGGACGAGAGACTGAGAAAAGAAATACGACACAGAGAGAAAGTGTAAAGATACAACAGTGGGTCCAGGGGACCGGCGCTCAGCACACCAAGGACCTGCACCGGCACCAGCCTCTGAGTTCCCTCAGTTTTTATTGATTATGATTTTCATGATTTTAGCAGAAAGGAATGTAGTAGGAGAGCAGGGTGATGATAAGGAGAGAGTCAGCAGAAGACATGTGAGCAAAAGAATCCATGTCATAATTAGGTTCAAGGGAAGGTACTGTGACTGGACGTGCACGTAAGCCAGATTTGTTTCTCTCCACCCAAACATCTCAGTGGAGTAAAGAAGAACAAGGCAGTGTTACTGCAAACATGTCTGGCCTCCCGCCACAGGGCAGCTTTTCTCCTATCTCAGAGTTGAACGAATGTACAATCGGGTTTTACACCGAGACATTCAGTTCCCAGGGGCAAGCAGGAGATAGTGGCCTTCCTCCATCTCAGCTGCAAGAGGCTTTCCTCTTTTACTAACCCACCTCAGCACGGACCCATTACGGGTGTCGGGCTGGGGGACAGTCAGGTCTTTCTCATCCCATGAGGCTATATTTCAGACTATCACATGGGGAGAAAGCTTGGACAATACCCTGCTTTCAAGGGCAGAGGTCCCTGCGGCTTTCCACAGTGCATTGTGTCCCCGGTTTATTGAGACTAGAGAATGGCGATGACTTTTACCAAGTATACTGCTGGTAAACATTTTGTTAACAAGGCACGTCCTGCACAGCCCTACATCCCTTAAACTTTGATTTTATACAACACATGTTTTTGTGAGCTCCAGGTTGGGTCAAAGTGGCTGGGGCCAAGCGGCTAGGGCAAAGCTACAAATTAACAACATCTCAGCAAAGCAATTGTTTAAAGGACAGGTCTTTTTCAAAATGGAGTCCCTTATGTCTTTCCTTTCTACATGGACACAGTGACAGTCTGATCTCTCTTTCTTTTCCCTACAGGTGGACACGCCCCCACTGATATTCCTTCTAATTGCAACGTGGGAGAGGAGGATATGACACGCGATATCGCAGGGAGCAGAAACACCCCTGTGATACTGTTCTTCATATTCAGGGAGGAAGAGGATGATATTACTCCCAATACAGACGGGTGTACACCCGTCTGTGAAAGAGTTTGTAATCTCCAGAGGGGGAGATGATATTACTCACAATATGGTAAAGAGGCTGTGAGTCCACGGAGGATCCTCAGAGCCAGCGGGGGAAGAGGGGCTGGCTCTGAGACCCCGCCTCGCTGGGGGTGCCTCCCCCCACTGCGATGGGGGTCCTAAGAGCCAGTGGGGGAAGAGGGGCTGGCTCTGAGACCCCGCCTCGCGGGGGGTGCCTCCCCCACCTGCGATGGGGGTCCTAAGGGCCAGTGGGGGAAGAGGGGCTGGCTCTGAGACCCCGCCTCGCTGGGGGTGCCTCCCCCCCCTGCGATGGGGGTCCTAAGGGCCAGTGGAGGAAGAGGGGCTGGCTCTGAGACCCCGCCTCGCTGGGGGTGCCTCCCCCCCCTGCGATGGGGGTCCTAAGGGCCAGTGGGGGAAGAGGGGCTGGCTCTGAGAACCCGCCTCACGGGGGGTGCCTCCCCCCCCGCGATGGGGTTCCTAAGGGCCAGTGGGGGAAGAGGGGCTGGCTCTCTGTACCCGCCTTGCGGGGGGTGCCTCCCCCCTTGTGATGGGGGTCCTAAGAGCCAGGAGCAGAAGAGGGGCTGGCTCTCTATACCCGCCTCGCGGGGGATGCCTCCCTCCCCCGTGATGGGGGTCCTAAGAGCCAGAAGGCTTAGAGGGGCTGGCTCTCTGTACCCGCCTCGCGGGGGGTGCCTCCCCCCCCCCGTGATGGGGGTCCTAAGAGCCAGAAGGCTTAGAGGGGCTGGCTCTCAGTCTCCGCCTCGTGGGGGCTGCCTCCCCCCCTGCGATGGGGGTCCTAAGGGGCAGTGGGGGAAGAGGGGCTGGCTCTGAGACCCCGCCTCGCTGGAGGTGCCTCCTCCCCCTGCGATGTGGGTCCTAAGAGCCAGGGGGGGATGAGGGGCTGGCTCTCAGTGCCCGCCTCTCGGGGAGTGCCTCCCCTTCCTGCGATGGGGGTCCTAAGAGCCAGGAGGGGAAGAGGGGCTGGCTTTCAGTCACCACAGCTTGGGGGGCCTTTATGTTCTGGTTTTTCCCAAGAGTCAGCTGATTTGCTTCTTGTACTAGCAGGGCAGTTGCTGCCAAGGCCCTCAAACAGGGGGGCCATCCTTTAGAAACCCTGTCTAGCTGTTTAGAGAGGTAGGCCACCGGCCTCAGCCAGGGCCCCACAGTTTGGGTTTAAAGTCCAGCTGCCATCTTTTCTCTGACGCATACCCTGGAAAAGGCTTTGTGAGATCCGCTAGCCCCTGGGCTGGGGCTTTCAGAAGTTTTTCCTTTAAGTCATGAAAGACTTGCTGTTGTTGGAATCCCCATTCCAAATGTTCCCGGTCCCCGCCCCCTTTGTGACGTCATACAAAGGCGTGGCTAATACTGCAAAGTTGGGCTCCGCAGTCTACAAAACCCCACAGCTCCTAGGAATTCTCTCACCAGCCTTCTGCCCTTAGGCTCCGGAAGATTGCAAATGACCTGCTTTCTTTCGGATCCCGGGCTGCTTTCGGACACCTGTCGGCAGATCTGAGTTTTCTTCTTGGACACCTAATACCTACAGCCCTCCAGGTCGGTCCTAAGGGTCTTAGAACCCTCGATGGGGGTCATAAGCCAGGGGGGGAAGAGGGACTGGCTCTCAGTCCCCGCCTCGCGGGGTGTGCCTCCCCCGTGTGATGGGGATCCTCAGAGTTGGGCGAGGAAGAAGGGCTGGCTCTCAGTCCCCGCCACGAGGGGGTGCCTCCCCCCCTGCGATGGGGGTCCCAAGAGCCAGGGGGGGAAGAGCGGCTGGCTCTAAGTCCGCGCCTCGCCAGGGGTGCATCCCCCCACTGCGATGGGGGTCCTAAGAGCCAGGGGGGAAGAGGGGCTGGCTCAGTCCCCGCCTCGCGGGGGGTGGCTCGCTCCGCTGAGATGGGCATCCTAAGAGCCAGGGGAGAAAGAGGGGGAGAGGATGATAATTTCAGCATCGCAGGCTGTGTTCACCCAGCCTGTTAAATTGTTATTAGTATCCTGAAAGGGAGAGGATGATATTACTCCCCATAACAGACAGATATGACTCCCCATCGTAGAGCACGAGGTGTACACCCGCCCTGTGATTTTCTTCCTCATATTCAGAGACCGAGAGGTTGATGTCACTCCCAATATCGGAGGAAGTATACAGCCCCGTGTGAGATGTTCCTTAATGATATTCCACGGCGGAGGGGGTGATATGACTACATACATGGCAGAAAGTGGAAACCCCCCAGGGATATTATTCCCACGATCCTGGAGGGAAGAAGATGATGTTACTTTCAATGTGACAGAAGGTGGATGAAGTGGTGGACTGCCCCTCCACACCTGTGAGTATTTCTAGTTGGGTGGGACGAGAGACTGAGAAAAGAAATACGACACAGAGAGAAAGTGTAAAGATACAACAGTGGGTCCAGGGGACTGGCGCTCAGCACACCAAGGACCTGCACCGGCACCAGCCTCTGAGTTCCCTCAGTTTTTATTGATTATGATTTTCATGATTTTAGCAGAAAGGAATGTAGTAGGAGAGCAGGGTGATGATAAGGAGAGAGTCAGCAGAAGACATGTGAGCAAAAGAATCCATGTCATAATTAGGTTCAAGGGAAGGTACTGTGACTGGACGTGCACGTAAGCCAGATTTGTTTCTCTCCACCCAAACATCTCAGTGGAGTAAAGAAGAACAAGGCAGTGTTACTGCAAACATGTCTGGCCTCCCGCCACAGGGCAGCTTTTCTCCTATCTCAGAGTTGAACGAATGTACAATCGGGTTTTACACCGAGACATTCAGTTCCCAGGGGCAAGCAGGAGATAGTGGCCTTCCTCCATCTCAGCTGCAAGAGGCTTTCCTCTTTTACTAACCCACCTCAGCACGGACCCATTACGGGTGTCGGGCTGGGGGACAGTCAGGTCTTTCTCATCCCATGAGGCTATATTTCAGACTATCACATGGGGAGAAAGCTTGGACAATACCCTGCTTTCAAGGGCAGAGGTCCCTGCGGCTTTCCACAGTGCATTGTGTCCCCGGTTTATTGAGACTAGAGAATGGCGATGACTTTTACCAAGTATACTGCTGGTAAACATTTTGTTAACAAGGCACGTCCTGCACAGCCCTACATCCCTTAAACTTTGATTTTATACAACACATGTTTTTGTGAGCTCCAGGTTGGGTCAAAGTGGCTGGGGCCAAGCGGCTAGGGCAAAGCTACAAATTAACAACATCTCAGCAAAGCAATTGTTTAAAGGACAGGTCTTTTTCAAAATGGAGTCCCTTATGTCTTTCCTTTCTACATGGACACAGTGACAGTCTGATCTCTCTTTCTTTTCCCTACAGGTGGACACGCCCCCACTGATATTCCTTCTAATTGCAACGTGGGAGAGGAGGATATGACACGCGATATCGCAGGGAGCAGAAACACCCCTGTGATACTGTTCTTCATATTCAGGGAGGAAGAGGATGATATTACTCCCAATACAGACGGGTGTACACCCGTCTGTGAAAGAGTTTGTAATCTCCAGAGGGGGAGATGATATTACTCACAATATGGTAAAGAGGCTGTGAGTCCACGGAGGATCCTCAGAGCAAGCGGGGGAAGAGGGGCTGGCTCTGAGACCCCGCCTCGCTGGGGGTGCCTCCCCCCACTGCGATGGGGGTCCTAAGAGCCAGTGGGGGAAGAGGGGCTGGCTCTGAGACCCCGCCTCGCGGGGGGTGCCTCCCCCACCTGCGATGGGGGTCCTATGGGCCAGTGGGGGAAGAGGGGCTGGCTCTGAGACCCCGCCTCGCTGGGGGTGCCTCCCCCCCCTGCGATGGGGGTCCTAAGGGCCAGTGGAGGAAGAGGGGCTGGCTCTGAGACCCCGCCTCGCTGGGGGTGCCTCCCCCCCCTGCGATGGGGGTCCTAAGGGCCAGTGGGGGAAGAGGGGCTGGCTCTGAGAACCCGCCTCACGGGGGGTGCCTCCCCCCCCGCGATGGGGTTCCTAAGGGCCAGTGGGGGAAGAGGGGCTGGCTCTCTGTACCCGCCTTGCGGGGGGTGCCTCCCCCCTTGTGATGGGGGTCCTAAGAGCCAGGAGCAGAAGAGGGGCTGGCTCTCTATACCCGCCTCGCGGGGGATGCCTCCCTCCCCCGTGATGGGGGTCCTAAGAGCCAGAAGGCTTAGAGGGGCTGGCTCTCTGTACCCGCCTCGCGGGGGGTGCCTCCCCCCCCCGTGATGGGGGTCCTAAGAGCCAGAAGGCTTAGAGGGGCTGGCTCTCAGTCTCCGCCTCGTGGGGGCTGCCTCCCCCCCTGCGATGGGGGTCCTAAGGGGCAGTGGGGGAAGAGGGGCTGGCTCTGAGACCCCGCCTCGCTGGAGGTGCCTCCTCCCCCTGCGATGTGGGTCCTAAGAGCCAGGGGGGGATGAGGGGCTGGCTCTCAGTGCCCGCCTCTCGGGGAGTGCCTCCCCTTCCTGCGATGGGGGTCCTAAGAGCCAGGAGGGGAAGAGGGGCTGGCTTTCAGTCACCACAGCTTGGGGGGCCTTTATGTTCTGGTTTTTCCCAAGAGTCAGCTGATTTGCTTCTTGTACTAGCAGGGCAGTTGCTGCCAAGGCCCTCAAACAGGGGGGCCATCCTTTAGAAACCCTGTCTAGCTGTTTAGAGAGGTAGGCCACCGGCCTCAGCCAGGGCCCCACAGTTTGGGTTTAAAGTCCAGCTGCCATCTTTTCTCTGACGCATACCCTGGAAAAGGCTTTGTGAGATCCGCTAGCCCCTGGGCTGGGGCTTTCAGAAGTTTTTCCTTTAAGTCATGAAAGACTTGCTGTTGTTGGAATCCCCATTCCAAATGTTCCCGGTCCCCGCCCCCTTTGTGACGTCATACAAAGGCGTGGCTAATACTGCAAAGTTGGGCTCCGCAGTCTACAAAACCCCACAGCTCCTAGGAATTCTCTCACCAGCCTTCTGCCCTTAGGCTCCGGAAGATTGCAAATGACCTGCTTTCTTTCGGATCCCGGGCTGCTTTCGGACACCTGTCGGCAGATCTGAGTTTTCTTCTTGGACACCTAATACCTACAGCCCTCCAGGTCGGTCCTAAGGGTCTTAGAACCCTCGATGGGGGTCATAAGCCAGGGGGGGAAGAGGGACTGGCTCTCAGTCCCCGCCTCGCGGGGTGTGCCTCCCCCGTGTGATGGGGATCCTCAGAGTTGGGCGAGGAAGAAGGGCTGGCTCTCAGTCCCCGCCACGAGGGGGTGCCTCCCCCCCTGCGATGGGGGTCCCAAGAGCCAGGGGGGGAAGAGCGGCTGGCTCTAAGTCCGCGCCTCGCCAGGGGTGCATCCCCCCACTGCGATGGGGGTCCTAAGAGCCAGGGGGGAAGAGGGGCTGGCTCAGTCCCCGCCTCGCGGGGGGTGGCTCGCTCCGCTGAGATGGGCATCCTAAGAGCCAGGGGAGAAAGAGGGGGAGAGGATGATAATTTCAGCATCGCAGGCTGTGTTCACCCAGCCTGTTAAATTGTTATTAGTATCCTGAAAGGGAGAGGATGATATTACTCCCCATAACAGACAGATATGACTCCCCATCGTAGAGCACGAGGTGTACACCCGCCCTGTGATTTTCTTCCTCATATTCAGAGACCGAGAGGTTGATGTCACTCCCAATATCGGAGGAAGTATACAGCCCCGTGTGAGATGTTCCTTAATGATATTCCACGGCGGAGGGGGTGATATGACTACATACATGGCAGAAAGTGGAAACCCCCCAGGGATATTATTCCCACGATCCTGGAGGGAAGAAGATGATGTTACTTTCAATGTGACAGAAGGTGGATGAAGTGGTGGACTGCCCCTCCACACCTGTGAGTATTTCTAGTTGGGTGGGACGAGAGACTGAGAAAAGAAATACGACACAGAGAGAAAGTGTAAAGATACAACAGTGGGTCCAGGGGACCGGCGCTCAGCACACCAAGGACCTGCACCGGCACCAGCCTCTGAGTTCCCTCAGTTTTTATTGATTATGATTTTCATGATTTTAGCAGAAAGGAATGTAGTAGGAGAGCAGGGTGATGATAAGGAGAGAGTCAGCAGAAGACATGTGAGCAAAAGAATCCATGTCATAATTAGGTTCAAGGGAAGGTACTGTGACTGGACGTGCACGTAAGCCAGATTTGTTTCTCTCCACCCAAACATCTCAGTGGAGTAAAGAAGAACAAGGCAGTGTTACTGCAAACATGTCTGGCCTCCCGCCACAGGGCAGCTTTTCTCCTATCTCAGAGTTGAACGAATGTACAATCGGGTTTTACACCGAGACATTCAGTTCCCAGGGGCAAGCAGGAGATAGTGGCCTTCCTCCATCTCAGCTGCAAGAGGCTTTCCTCTTTTACTAACCCACCTCAGCACGGACCCATTACGGGTGTCGGGCTGGGGGACAGTCAGGTCTTTCTCATCCCATGAGGCTATATTTCAGACTATCACATGGGGAGAAAGCTTGGACAATACCCTGCTTTCAAGGGCAGAGGTCCCTGCGGCTTTCCACAGTGCATTGTGTCCCCGGTTTATTGAGACTAGAGAATGGCGATGACTTTTACCAAGTATACTGCTGGTAAACATTTTGTTAACAAGGCACGTCCTGCACAGCCCTACATCCCTTAAACTTTGATTTTATACAACACATGTTTTTGTGAGCTCCAGGTTGGGTCAAAGTGGCTGGGGCCAAGCGGCTAGGGCAAAGCTACAAATTAACAACATCTCAGCAAAGCAATTGTTTAAAGGACAGGTCTTTTTCAAAATGGAGTCCCTTATGTCTTTCCTTTCTACATGGACACAGTGACAGTCTGATCTCTCTTTCTTTTCCCTACAGGTGGACACGCCCCCACTGATATTCCTTCTAATTGCAACGTGGGAGAGGAGGATATGACACGCGATATCGCAGGGAGCAGAAACACCCCTGTGATACTGTTCTTCATATTCAGGGAGGAAGAGGATGATATTACTCCCAATACAGACGGGTGTACACCCGTCTGTGAAAGAGTTTGTAATCTCCAGAGGGGGAGATGATATTACTCACAATATGGTAAAGAGGCTGTGAGTCCACGGAGGATCCTCAGAGCAAGCGGGGGAAGAGGGGCTGGCTCTGAGACCCCGCCTCGCTGGGGGTGCCTCCCCCCACTGCGATGGGGGTCCTAAGAGCCAGTGGGGGAAGAGGGGCTGGCTCTGAGACCCCGCCTCGCGGGGGGTGCCTCCCCCACCTGCGATGGGGGTCCTATGGGCCAGTGGGGGAAGAGGGGCTGGCTCTGAGACCCCGCCTCGCTGGGGGTGCCTCCCCCCCCTGCGATGGGGGTCCTAAGGGCCAGTGGGGGAAGAGGGGCTGGCTCTGAGACCCCGCCTCGCTGGGGGTGCCTCCCCCCCCTGCGATGGGGGTCCTAAGGGCCAGTGGGGGAAGAGGGGCTGGCTCTGAGAACCCGCCTCACGGGGGGTGCCTCCCCCCCCGCGATGGGGTTCCTAAGGGCCAGTGGGGGAAGAGGGGCTGGCTCTCTGTACCCGCCTTGCGGGGGGTGCCTCCCCCCTTGTGATGGGGGTCCTAAGAGCCAGGAGCAGAAGAGGGGCTGGCTCTCTATACCCGCCTCGCGGGGGATGCCTCCCTCCCCCGTGATGGGGGTCCTAAGAGCCAGAAGGCTTAGAGGGGCTGGCTCTCTGTACCCGCCTCGCGGGGGGTGCCTCCCCCCCCCCGTGATGGGGGTCCTAAGAGCCAGAAGGCTTAGAGGGGCTGGCTCTCAGTCTCCGCCTCGTGGGGGCTGCCTCCCCCCCTGCGATGGGGGTCCTAAGGGGCAGTGGGGGAAGAGGGGCTGGCTCTGAGACCCCGCCTCGCTGGAGGTGCCTCCTCCCCCTGCGATGTGGGTCCTAAGAGCCAGGGGGGGATGAGGGGCTGGCTCTCAGTGCCCGCCTCTCGGGGAGTGCCTCCCCTTCCTGCGATGGGGGTCCTAAGAGCCAGGAGGGGAAGAGGGGCTGGCTTTCAGTGACCACAGCTTGGGGGGCCTTTATGTTCTGGTTTTTCCCAAGAGTCAGCTGATTTGCTTCTTGTACTAGCAGGGCAGTTGCTGCCAAGGCCCTCAAACAGGGGGGCCATCCTTTAGAAACCCTGTCTAGCTGTTTAGAGAGGTAGGCCACCGGCCTCAGCCAGGGCCCCACAGTTTGGGTTTAAAGTCCAGCTGCCATCTTTTCTCTGACGCATACCCTGGAAAAGGCTTTGTGAGATCCGCTAGCCCCTGGGCTGGGGCTTTCAGAAGTTTTTCCTTTAAGTCATGAAAGACTTGCTGTTGTTGGAATCCCCATTCCAAATGTTCCCGGTCCCCGCCCCCTTTGTGACGTCATACAAAGGCGTGGCTAATACTGCAAAGTTGGGCTCCGCAGTCTACAAAACCCCACAGCTCCTAGGAATTCTCTCACCAGCCTTCTGCCCTTAGGCTCCGGAAGATTGCAAATGACCTGCTTTCTTTCGGATCCCGGGCTGCTTTCGGACACCTGTCGGCAGATCTGAGTTTTCTTCTTGGACACCTAATACCTACAGCCCTCCAGGTCGGTCCTAAGGGTCTTAGAACCCTCGATGGGGGTCATAAGCCAGGGGGGGAAGAGGGACTGGCTCTCAGTCCCCGCCTCGCGGGGTGTGCCTCCCCCGTGTGATGGGGATCCTCAGAGTTGGGCGAGGAAGAAGGGCTGGCTCTCAGTCCCCGCCACGAGGGGGTGCCTCCCCCCCTGCGATGGGGGTCCCAAGAGCCAGGGGGGGAAGAGCGGCTGGCTCTAAGTCCGCGCCTCGCCAGGGGTGCATCCCCCCACTGCGATGGGGGTCCTAAGAGCCAGGGGGGAAGAGGGGCTGGCTCAGTCCCCGCCTCGCGGGGGGTGGCTCGCTCCGCTGAGATGGGCATCCTAAGAGCCAGGGGAGAAAGAGGGGGAGAGGATGATAATTTCAGCATCGCAGGCTGTGTTCACCCAGCCTGTTAAATTGTTATTAGTATCCTGAAAGGGAGAGGATGATATTACTCCCCATAACAGACAGATATGACTCCCCATCGTAGAGCACGAGGTGTACACCCGCCCTGTGATTTTCTTCCTCATATTCAGAGACCGAGAGGTTGATGTCACTCCCAATATCGGAGGAAGTATACAGCCCCGTGTGAGATGTTCCTTAATGATATTCCACGGCGGAGGGGGTGATATGACTACATACATGGCAGAAAGTGGAAACCCCCCAGGGATATTATTCCCACGATCCTGGAGGGAAGAAGATGATGTTACTTTCAATGTGACAGAAGGTGGATGAAGTGGTGGACTGCCCCTCCACACCTGTGAGTATTTCTAGTTGGGTGGGACGAGAGACTGAGAAAAGAAATACGACACAGAGAGAAAGTGTAAAGATACAACAGTGGGTCCAGGGGACCGGCGCTCAGCACACCAAGGACCTGCACCGGCACCAGCCTCTGAGTTCCCTCAGTTTTTATTGATTATGATTTTCATGATTTTAGCAGAAAGGAATGTAGTAGGAGAGCAGGGTGATGATAAGGAGAGAGTCAGCAGAAGACATGTGAGCAAAAGAATCCATGTCATAATTAGGTTCAAGGGAAGGTACTGTGACTGGACGTGCACGTAAGCCAGATTTGTTTCTCTCCACCCAAACATCTCAGTGGAGTAAAGAAGAACAAGGCAGTGTTACTGCAAACATGTCTGGCCTCCCGCCACAGGGCAGCTTTTCTCCTATCTCAGAGTTG
This sequence comes from Pan troglodytes, assembly GCF_028858775.2. Lineage (NCBI taxonomy): Eukaryota > Metazoa > Chordata > Mammalia > Primates > Hominidae > Pan > Pan troglodytes. Next base: position 90,564,161 of record NC_072415.2, read on the forward strand.
AACGAATGTACAATCGGGTTTTACACCGAGACATTCAGTTCCCAGGGGCAAGCAGGAGATAGTGGCCTTCCTCCATCTCAGCTGCAAGAGGCTTTCCTCTTTTACTAACCCACCTCAGCACGGACCCATTACGGGTGTCGGGCTGGGGGACAGTCAGGTCTTTCTCATCCCATGAGGCTATATTTCAGACTATCACATGGGGAGAAAGCTTGGACAATACCCTGCTTTCAAGGGCAGAGGTCCCTGCGGCTTTCCACAGTGCATTGTGTCCCCGGTTTATTGAGACTAGAGAATGGCGATGACTTTTACCAAGTATACTGCTGGTAAACATTTTGTTAACAAGGCACGTCCTGCACAGCCCTACATCCCTTAAACTTTGATTTTATACAACACATGTTTTTGTGAGCTCCAGGTTGGGTCAAAGTGGCTGGGGCCAAGCGGCTAGGGCAAAGCTACAAATTAACAACATCTCAGCAAAGCAATTGTTTAAAGGACAGGTCTTTTTCAAAATGGAGTCCCTTATGTCTTTCCTTTCTACATGGACACAGTGACAGTCTGATCTCTCTTTCTTTTCCCTACAGGTGGACACGCCCCCACTGATATTCCTTCTAATTGCAACGTGGGAGAGGAGGATATGACACGCGATATCGCAGGGAGCAGAAACACCCCTGTGATACTGTTCTTCATATTCAGGGAGGAAGAGGATGATATTACTCCCAATACAGACGGGTGTACACCCGTCTGTGAAAGAGTTTGTAATCTCCAGAGGGGGAGATGATATTACTCACAATATGGTAAAGAGGCTGTGAGTCCACGGAGGATCCTCAGAGCAAGCGGGGGAAGAGGGGCTGGCTCTGAGACCCCGCCTCGCTGGGGGTGCCTCCCCCCACTGCGATGGGGGTCCTAAGAGCCAGTGGGGGAAGAGGGGCTGGCTCTGAGACCCCGCCTCGCGGGGGGTGCCTCCCCCACCTGCGATGGGGGTCCTATGGGCCAGTGGGGGAAGAGGGGCTGGCTCTGAGACCCCGCCTCGCTGGGGGTGCCTCCCCCCCCTGCGATGGGGGTCCTAAGGGCCAGTGGAGGAAGAGGGGCTGGCTCTGAGACCCCGCCTCGCTGGGGGTGCCTCCCCCCCCTGCGATGGGGGTCCTAAGGGCCAGTGGGGGAAGAGGGGCTGGCTCTGAGAACCCGCCTCACGGGGGGTGCCTCCCCCCCCGCGATGGGGTTCCTAAGGGCCAGTGGGGGAAGAGGGGCTGGCTCTCTGTACCCGCCTTGCGGGGGGTGCCTCCCCCCTTGTGATGGGGGTCCTAAGAGCCAGGAGCAGAAGAGGGGCTGGCTCTCTATACCCGCCTCGCGGGGGATGCCTCCCTCCCCCGTGATGGGGGTCCTAAGAGCCAGAAGGCTTAGAGGGGCTGGCTCTCTGTACCCGCCTCGCGGGGGGTGCCTCCCCCCCCCCGTGATGGGGGTCCTAAGAGCCAGAAGGCTTAGAGGGGCTGGCTCTCAGTCTCCGCCTCGTGGGGGCTGCCTCCCCCCCTGCGATGGGGGTCCTAAGGGGCAGTGGGGGAAGAGGGGCTGGCTCTGAGACCCCGCCTCGCTGGAGGTGCCTCCTCCCCCTGCGATGTGGGTCCTAAGAGCCAGGGGGGGATGAGGGGCTGGCTCTCAGTGCCCGCCTCTCGGGGAGTGCCTCCCCTTCCTGCGATGGGGGTCCTAAGAGCCAGGAGGGGAAGAGGGGCTGGCTTTCAGTGACCACAGCTTGGGGGGCCTTTATGTTCTGGTTTTTCCCAAGAGTCAGCTGATTTGCTTCTTGTACTAGCAGGGCAGTTGCTGCCAAGGCCCTCAAACAGGGGGGCCATCCTTTAGAAACCCTGTCTAGCTGTTTAGAGAGGTAGGCCACCGGCCTCAGCCAGGGCCCCACAGTTTGGGTTTAAAGTCCAGCTGCCATCTTTTCTCTGACGCATACCCTGGAAAAGGCTTTGTGAGATCCGCTAGCCCCTGGGCTGGGGCTTTCAGAAGTTTTTCCTTTAAGTCATGAAAGACTTGCTGTTGTTGGAATCCCCATTCCAAATGTTCCCGGTCCCCGCCCCCTTTGTGACGTCATACAAAGGCGTGGCTAATACTGCAAAGTTGGGCTCCGCAGTCTACAAAACCCCACAGCTCCTAGGAATTCTCTCACCAGCCTTCTGCCCTTAGGCTCCGGAAGATTGCAAATGACCTGCTTTCTTTCGGATCCCGGGCTGCTTTCGGACACCTGTCGGCAGATCTGAGTTTTCTTCTTGGACACCTAATACCTACAGCCCTCCAGGTCGGTCCTAAGGGTCTTAGAACCCTCGATGGGGGTCATAAGCCAGGGGGGGAAGAGGGACTGGCTCTCAGTCCCCGCCTCGCGGGGTGTGCCTCCCCCGTGTGATGGGGATCCTCAGAGTTGGGCGAGGAAGAAGGGCTGGCTCTCAGTCCCCGCCACGAGGGGGTGCCTCCCCCCCTGCGATGGGGGTCCCAAGAGCCAGGGGGGGAAGAGCGGCTGGCTCTAAGTCCGCGCCTCGCCAGGGGTGCATCCCCCCACTGCGATGGGGGTCCTAAGAGCCAGGGGGGAAGAGGGGCTGGCTCAGTCCCCGCCTCGCGGGGGGTGGCTCGCTCCGCTGAGATGGGCATCCTAAGAGCCAGGGGAGAAAGAGGGGGAGAGGATGATAATTTCAGCATCGCAGGCTGTGTTCACCCAGCCTGTTAAATTGTTATTAGTATCCTGAAAGGGAGAGGATGATATTACTCCCCATAACAGACAGATATGACTCCCCATCGTAGAGCACGAGGTGTACACCCGCCCTGTGATTTTCTTCCTCATATTCAGAGACCGAGAGGTTGATGTCACTCCCAATATCGGAGGAAGTATACAGCCCCGTGTGAGATGTTCCTTAATGATATTCCACGGCGGAGGGGGTGATATGACTACATACATGGCAGAAAGTGGAAACCCCCCAGGGATATTATTCCCACGATCCTGGAGGGAAGAAGATGATGTTACTTTCAATGTGACAGAAGGTGGATGAAGTGGTGGACTGCCCCTCCACACCTGTGAGTATTTCTAGTTGGGTGGGACGAGAGACTGAGAAAAGAAATACGACACAGAGAGAAAGTGTAAAGATACAACAGTGGGTCCAGGGGACCGGCGCTCAGCACACCAAGGACCTGCACCGGCACCAGCCTCTGAGTTCCCTCAGTTTTTATTGATTATGATTTTCATGATTTTAGCAGAAAGGAATGTAGTAGGAGAGCAGGGTGATGATAAGGAGAGAGTCAGCAGAAGACATGTGAGCAAAAGAATCCATGTCATAATTAGGTTCAAGGGAAGGTACTGTGACTGGACGTGCACGTAAGCCAGATTTGTTTCTCTCCACCCAAACATCTCAGTGGAGTAAAGAAGAACAAGGCAGTGTTACTGCAAACATGTCTGGCCTCCCGCCACAGGGCAGCTTTTCTCCTATCTCAGAGTTGAACGAATGTACAATCGGGTTTTACACCGAGACATTCAGTTCCCAGGGGCAAGCAGGAGATAGTGGCCTTCCTCCATCTCAGCTGCAAGAGGCTTTCCTCTTTTACTAACCCACCTCAGCACGGACCCATTACGGGTGTCGGGCTGGGGGACAGTCAGGTCTTTCTCATCCCATGAGGCTATATTTCAGACTATCACATGGGGAGAAAGCTTGGACAATACCCTGCTTTCAAGGGCAGAGGTCCCTGCGGCTTTCCACAGTGCATTGTGTCCCCGGTTTATTGAGACTAGAGAATGGCGATGACTTTTACCAAGTATACTGCTGGTAAACATTTTGTTAACAAGGCACGTCCTGCACAGCCCTACATCCCTTAAACTTTGATTTTATACAACACATGTTTTTGTGAGCTCCAGGTTGGGTCAAAGTGGCTGGGGCCAAGCGGCTAGGGCAAAGCTACAAATTAACAACATCTCAGCAAAGCAATTGTTTAAAGGACAGGTCTTTTTCAAAATGGAGTCCCTTATGTCTTTCCTTTCTACATGGACACAGTGACAGTCTGATCTCTCTTTCTTTTCCCTACAGGTGGACACGCCCCCACTGATATTCCTTCTAATTGCAACGTGGGAGAGGAGGATATGACACGCGATATCGCAGGGAGCAGAAACACCCCTGTGATACTGTTCTTCATATTCAGGGAGGAAGAGGATGATATTACTCCCAATACAGACGGGTGTACACCCGTCTGTGAAAGAGTTTGTAATCTCCAGAGGGGGAGATGATATTACTCACAATATGGTAAAGAGGCTGTGAGTCCACGGAGGATCCTCAGAGCAAGCGGGGGAAGAGGGGCTGGCTCTGAGACCCCGCCTCGCTGGGGGTGCCTCCCCCCACTGCGATGGGGGTCCTAAGAGCCAGTGGGGGAAGAGGGGCTGGCTCTGAGACCCCGCCTCGCGGGGGGTGCCTCCCCCACCTGCGATGGGGGTCCTATGGGCCAGTGGGGGAAGAGGGGCTGGCTCTGAGACCCCGCCTCGCTGGGGGTGCCTCCCCCCCCGCGATGGGGGTCCTAAGGGCCAGTGGGGGAAGAGGGGCTGGCTCTGAGACCCCGCCTCGCTGGGGGTGCCTCCCCCCCCTGCGATGGGGGTCCTAAGGGCCAGTGGGGGAAGAGGGGCTGGCTCTGAGAACCCGCCTCACGGGGGGTGCCTCCCCCCCCGCGATGGGGTTCCTAAGGGCCAGTGGGGGAAGAGGGGCTGGCTCTCTGTACCCGCCTTGTGGGGGGTGCCTCCCCCCCTGTGATGGGGGTCCTAAGAGCCAGGAGCAGAAGAGGGGCTGGCTCTCTATACCCGCCTCGCGGGGGGTGCCTCCCTCCCCCGTGATGGGAGTCCTAAGAGCCAGAAGGCTTAGAGGGGCTGGCTCTCTGTACCCGCCTCACGGGGGGTGCCTCCCCCCTCCCGTGATGGGGGTCCTAAGAGCCAGAAGGCTTAGAGGGGCTGGCTCTCAGTCTCCGCCTCGTGGGGGGTGCCTCCCCCCCTGCGATGGGGGTCCTAAGGGGCATTGGGGGAAGAGGGGCTGGCTCTGAGACCCCGCCTCGCTGGAGGTGCCTCCTCCCCCTGCGATGTGGGTCCTAAGAGCCAGGGGGGGATGAGGGGCTGGCTCTCAGTGCCCGCCTCTCGGGGAGTGCCTCCCCTTCCTGCGATGGGGGTCCTAAGAGCCAGGAGGGGAAGAGGGGCTGGCTTTCAGTGACCACAGCTTGGGGGGCCTTTATGTTCTGGTTTTTCCCAAGAGTCAGCTGATTTGCTTCTTGTACTAGCAGGGCAGTTGCTGCCAAGGCCCTCAAACAGGGGGGCCATCCTTTAGAAACCCTGTCTAGCTGTTTAGAGAGGTAGGCCACCGGCCTCAGCCAGGGCCCCACAGTTTGGGTTTAAAGTCCAGCTGCCATCTTTTCTCTGACGCATACCCTGGAAAAGGCTTTGTGAGATCCGCTAGCCCCTGGGCTGGGGCTTTCAGAAGTTTTTCCTTTAAGTCATGAAAGACTTGCTGTTGTTGGAATCCCCATTCCAAATGTTCCCGGTCCCCGCCCCCTTTGTGACGTCATACAAAGGCGTGGCTAATACTGCAAAGTTGGGCTCCGCAGTCTACAAAACCCCACAGCTCCTAGGAATTCTCTCACCAGCCTTCTGCCCTTAGGCTCCGGAAGATTGCAAATGACCTGCTTTCTTTCGGATCCCGGGCTGCTTTCGGACACCTGTCGGCAGATCTGAGTTTTCTTCTTGGACACCTAATACCTACAGCCCTCCAGGTCGGTCCTAAGGGTCTTAGAACCCTCGATGGGGGTCATAAGCCAGGGGGGGAAGAGGGACTGGCTCTCAGTCCCCGCCTCGCGGGGTGTGCCTCCCCCGTGTGATGGGGATCCTCAGAGTTGGGCGAGGAAGAAGGGCTGGCTCTCAGTCCCCGCCACGAGGGGGTGCCTCCCCCCCTGCGATGGGGGTCCCAAGAGCCAGGGGGGGAAGAGCGGCTGGCTCTAAGTCCGCGCCTCGCCAGGGGTGCATCCCCCCACTGCGATGGGGGTCCTAAGAGCCAGGGGGGAAGAGGGGCTGGCTCAGTCCCCGCCTCGCGGGGGGTGGCTCGCTCCGCTGAGATGGGCATCCTAAGAGCCAGGGGAGAAAGAGGGGGAGAGGATGATAATTTCAGCATCGCAGGCTGTGTTCACCCAGCCTGTTAAATTGTTATTAGTATCCTGAAAGGGAGAGGATGATATTACTCCCCATAACAGACAGATATGACTCCCCATCGTAGAGCACGAGGTGTACACCCGCCCTGTGATTTTCTTCCTCATATTCAGAGACCGAGAGGTTGATGTCACTCCCAATATCGGAGGAAGTATACAGCCCCGTGTGAGATGTTCCTTAATGATATTCCACGGCGGAGGGGGTGATATGACTACATACATGGCAGAAAGTGGAAACCCCCCAGGGATATTATTCCCACGATCCTGGAGGGAAGAAGATGATGTTACTTTCAATGTGACAGAAGGTGGATGAAGTGGTGGACTGCCCCTCCACACCTGTGAGTATTTCTAGTTGGGTGGGACGAGAGACTGAGAAAAGAAATACGACACAGAGAGAAAGTGTAAAGATACAACAGTGGGTCCAGGGGACCGGCGCTCAGCACACCAAGGACCTGCACCGGCACCAGCCTCTGAGTTCCCTCAGTTTTTATTGATTATGATTTTCATGATTTTAGCAGAAAGGAATGTAGTAGGAGAGCAGGGTGATGATAAGGAGAGAGTCAGCAGAAGACATGTGAGCAAAAGAATCCATGTCATAATTAGGTTCAAGGGAAGGTACTGTGACTGGACGTGCACGTAAGCCAGATTTGTTTCTCTCCACCCAAACATCTCAGTGGAGTAAAGAAGAACAAGGCAGTGTTACTGCAAACATGTCTGGCCTCCCGCCACAGGGCAGCTTTTCTCCTATCTCAGAGTTGAACGAATGTACAATCGGGTTTTACACCGAGACATTCAGTTCCCAGGGGCAAGCAGGAGATAGTGGCCTTCCTCCATCTCAGCTGCAAGAGGCTTTCCTCTTTTACTAACCCACCTCAGCACGGACCCATTACGGGTGTCGGGCTGGGGGACAGTCAGGTCTTTCTCATCCCATGAGGCTATATTTCAGACTATCACATGGGGAGAAAGCTTGGACAATACCCTGCTTTCAAGGGCAGAGGTCCCTGCGGCTTTCCACAGTGCATTGTGTCCCCGGTTTATTGAGACTAGAGAATGGCGATGACTTTTACCAAGTATACTGCTGGTAAACATTTTGTTAACAAGGCACGTCCTGCACAGCCCTACATCCCTTAAACTTTGATTTTATACAACACATGTTTTTGTGAGCTCCAGGTTGGGTCAAAGTGGCTGGGGCCAAGCGGCTAGGGCAAAGCTACAAATTAACAACATCTCAGCAAAGCAATTGTTTAAAGGACAGGTCTTTTTCAAAATGGAGTCCCTTATGTCTTTCCTTTCTACATGGACACAGTGACAGTCTGATCTCTCTTTCTTTTCCCTACAGGTGGACACGCCCCCACTGATATTCCTTCTAATTGCAACGTGGGAGAGGAGGATATGACACGCGATATCGCAGGGAGCAGAAACACCCCTGTGATACTGTTCTTCATATTCAGGGAGGAAGAGGATGATATTACTCCCAATACAGACGGGTGTACACCCGTCTGTGAAAGAGTTTGTAATCTCCAGAGGGGGAGATGATATTACTCACAATATGGTAAAGAGGCTGTGAGTCCACGGAGGATCCTCAGAGCAAGCGGGGGAAGAGGGGCTGGCTCTGAGACCCCGCCTCGCTGGGGGTGCCTCCCCCCACTGCGATGGGGGTCCTAAGAGCCAATGGGGGAAGAGGGGCTGGCTCTGAGACCCCGCCTCGCGGGGGGTGCCTCCCCCACCTGCGATGGGGGTCCTAAGGGCCAGTGGGGGAAGAGGGGCTGGCTCTGAGACCCCGCCTCGCTGGGGGTGCCTCCCCCCCCTGCGATGGGGGTCCTAAGGGCCAGTGGAGGAAGAGGGGCTGGCTCTGAGACCCCGCCTCGCTGGGGGTGCCTCCCCCCCCTGCGATGGGGGTCCTAAGGGCCAGTGGGGGAAGAGGGGCTGGCTCTGAGAACCCGCCTCACGGGGGGTGCCTCCCCCCCCGCGATGGGGTTCCTAAGGGCCAGTGGGGGAAGAGGGGCTGGCTCTCTGTACCCGCCTTGCGGGGGGTGCCTCCCCCCCTGTGATGGGGGTCCTAAGAGCCAGGAGCAGAAGAGGGGCTGGCTCTCTATACCCGCCTCGCGGGGGATGCCTCCCTCCCCCGTGATGGGGGTCCTAAGAGCCAGAAGGCTTAGAGGGGCTGGCTCTGAGACCACGCCTCGCGAGGGGTGCCTCCGCACCTTTCGATCGGGGTCCCAAGAGCCAGGGGGGAAGAGGGGCTTGCTCTCTTTGTGGATGATTCTTTTTCCATTCTCAGGCAGTTTTCTTTTTTCTTTCTTTTTTTTTTTTTGAGACTGAATCTTGCTCTGTTGCCCATGCTTTGCTGGATCTCGGGTGACTGCAACCACTGCCTCCCAGGTTCAAGAGATTCTCCTGCCTCAGCCTCCTGAGTAGCTGGGACTAGAGGCGTGTGTCACCACACCCAGCTAATTTTTGTATTTTTAGTAGAGATGGGGTTTCACCATGTTTGCCAGGATGGTCTCTATCTCCTGATCTTGTGATCCACCCACCTCAGCCTCCCAAAGTGCTGGGATTGCAGGTGCGAGCCACCGGGTCCACCCTCTCAGGCGATTTTCATACCGGCATACTCTGATCACTACTCCGTTAAACAGTCAACGAGGGTAAGTATTATCTTCAGATTTCCAGAGCTCTGTCTCTGTACAGCCCTCTCCTCCTCAATATTCTGCCCTATGAATTCTAACCACATTGGCCTTCCCAGACTCAGAGTTCTGTCCTCTCAACTCAGAAAGTTCTCTGAGCTCCATCTGCATTCTTTCTTCCTGTGCTGTGGCCTGGAAAGTTTTCTAAGGTGTTTGGGAGGTCAATTGTGGGGCTAGCCTCATTTGTTTCTCATTTCTTGAGGATCACTGCGTTTTGATGCTTGATTCCAGTGATTGATTCCCTTTGTTGCTTGAGGGCCATAGTTTCATATATTTTGTCCAGTATTTTTGTTGTTTTAGGTCAGAAAGTAATTTTGGTCTCTGTTAGTCCATCTTGGCCAGAAGTGTAAGACCTAAGCATTTACACATCAAAATACTGCACACATAATTTTAGTTTAAGCTACTTTAAAAAAATCTCCTTCATTTTCCATTTAGCATTCTATTTAGGGTATTACATTGGTTTTTTTTGAAATTCTGTTATTGGCAGTTTCTATTGCCTATCAATCCCATTTAAAGATAGTGCATAGGGTATTCTAAAATAGCTGTTAAGCAGAGAGAAAATTGGGTCTGATAGGGTGAGAATCACAGCTCTAATACCTAGAGTGACCTTATAATGTATTGTCCAAAGGAGATATTTTTGACAGTGAAAGAGGGTGTTGTTAGTAATTATATCAGGACCATGGCCTAAACCAGGACTATCCCAGGCAGCCTGGGACATATTTGTACCCCATCTCTATTTAATGCCTTTATACAATTCTTTACTTAATTCTACCAGCCTTTATTGAGCCTGCTTTCTTTGTCTAGCTGAGTGCCACGTGCTGACATCACTAAGATCAATACAGCAAACTCTGAAAGATGGACAGAGAGACAGGAGATGGTCCTTTATAATGCAGTGTGATCTGTGCTGCAATAGAGGTGAACACAAGGGCCTTACGAAGGCTCAATGAAGAGCATGCTTGACTGCAGGGGAGGGTACTTAGGTTAGAAAAGATGAGTCGAAGTATGTTCATAGGGAGCATGGGGTGAGAGGTGGTGGGAAAGGTGTTCCAGACAGTGTGTGTCAAGGCCAAGAGCCAGGGGAACACAGGTGGGGCTTCTTTTTTTTTTTTCTAAGATGGAAGAGTGTTCTGATTGGCTGGAAAACAACGCACATGGGAAGCTGTACAGAAATGAGTGGGGAAAGGTAATACTTAACAGCAACAGCAGTTAATATTTAGTGCCCACTTACGACATGCTGGACACAGTTCCGGGTACTCTGAACATATTCGCTCATTTAATCTTTACAACAACCCTATGAGGTAGGTACTATTATTATCCCCATTTTCAGGTGAGGAATCTGAGGCACAGAGAGAGTAAGTATGTTGCCCAGGGCCATGCACCAAGTATGTGGTAGGTCCTGGAGTTGAATGCAGAGCCCCTCCACTCTAAACTCCTGAAAGCCAGATGCTACAAGGCATTGTTATTCCAAGTGGAGGGATGCTAAGGACAGCATCCTGCAGGTGACCAGGAAACCCTGAAGCATTCAAAGCAGGGGAATGGCTTAAAACAAGGTGGTATAAGAAAGTGCTCCCAGAGCAGCATGAAAGTCTGGTGTAGTGGAGGTCTCCGCTAGCCACAAGAGGTGGTAAGAGGCTGAGCTGAAGCAGCTGCAGCAGGGATGCAGAGGATACATTCCCCAAACCCTTATGGGCAGAGTCCTTTGGCTTCAGTGACCACGGCCAAGGGTGCAGAGGAGAAGCCCAAGAAGATGCCAGGTGTCTGGCTTATGCCCCTGTGTGAACGTGAAGCCTCTCATTGACATGCAGGTTACAGGAGGAAAAGCAGGTTTATTTGGGAAGGAGGCTTCTAGACCATGACTTCCATTTTAGCCATGTAGTTTTTGAAGTGCTTGTACAAGTTCTAGGTGGAAATGTCCAGGAGGCAGTGGGGAACTCAAAGTAGATCTCAGGAGAGAGGTTTAGGCCAGAGGGCTTGGGGAATCATCAGCATGGGGGTGGGAGGAGAGCTGGTATTTGGATGAGATTGCAGCGGAGCATGAACAGAGTGGGAAAAGGTGGTGATGAACCCAGGGACTCCAGTATGCGGTAGCTGGCTGTGAGATTAGGAAGCAATGAAGGAGGCCGAGAAGGATGTGGGGGAGAAGCATCAATAAGGAATAAATGAGTTGCACGTGCTCCAGAGAGGCCAAATAAAGACTGGATTTGGCTCTCGCAGGTCATACACGAAAGAATCTTGGAACCAAAAGGAAAACGGTGGTGGTTTAAAGGGTATATTCAGTTTCTAGGTCTGCTGTCACAAAATACCAGAAACTGGGTGTCTTGTTAAAACAACAGAAATTTTTTCTCTCACAGTTTTGGAAGCTAGAAGTTCAAAATGAGGTGTTGGCAGCACCATGCTCTCTCTGAAGATGCTAGGAAGAATCTGCTCCATGCCTTTCCATTCGCTTCTGGGGTTTCCTGCAAGCCCTGACATTCCTTGGCTTGTAGATGCATCACCCCAGTTTCCGCCCCCATCATCACATGGCCTCCTCTCTGTGTGTGCCTCTGCGTTCCCTCTATTCTTCTTCTAAGGACACCGACACCAGTCATAGTGGATTAAGGGTCCACTCCTAACTAATTACATCTGCAACAACCCTATTTCCAAATAAAGTCACATTCTAAGATTCCTAGGGAGAACATGAATTTTTGGGGGTGTGTGGATACTGTTCAACCTGGGACATGGAGTAAATAAATGGCAAGGAAGATTACAGATGACTTTAAGCTAAAGAGGGAGATAGGGTTAAATGTAGGACTTTTTTTTTTTTTCCAGGACGGGAGAGGATTAAACATGTTACTACATTGAATAAATGAAATAACCATGAACATGGAGTGGCTAAAGATTCTGAACTAAGTGCAAGTAATTGATAGCGCAAGCTCCCAAGGGGCTGGGGCCTGGAGCGCAGATGGATGGATCCACTGTGGGCAGAACTGGGGCGTGGGAGGGGTGTGCCGATGCAGATGTGTTTGAGTGTGGGGGGCCAGAAGCTGATTGGGGTGAAGCGTGACAGTGCAGCTCCAAGCCCGCTGGAGGTGTTCACCAAGCAACTCAAGAGCAGATGGCAGAACGAGCAGCTGAAATAACAGCTTGTGAAATCAACCCTACTTTGTGGGGAGAGGATTGGTTAAGGATTCTAGCCATGAGAACCAAGAAGAGGAGGATAATCTGTTCATGCCTATTATGGGGCTTTGGGGGAGCAGTTTCAGCCTCAACCTGGAGAATGTTTTAGAAGGCCAGAGAAAGGAACCCTGCAAATCACGTGAGCTGGCCCCTCACTTTGAGATGAAGTGTCCATACAGCAGTAACGCCACCCTCTGTAGTGGTTCTAGAGTGTGGCAATCTGGAGGGGTCATTATGGAAAAGGGCTGAAGCATAAGAATGTAGGCCCAATACTGAGATAGAGGATTCTCTGAGATGACTTAGGCAGGGTGATGGTGGTGGAGGTGGGTGTAAGAAGCCCTCTGCTGCCTCAGTCCGAGCATGGAATTCAATTGGTCAAGAGCAGAGCCAATCACCATTTAGGCCCCCTTGTTAGCCTTAATTTATTCCTCAGGTATGGAGAATACTCCTCAAGATGCATTCAGAGTGTAAGCTACCTCTTCCTCAGCAGAGGACTGCCCTGCAGGTTTGCAGTTCTGTCATTTGGAAACTCCCTGATGTGTCCCTTGGCTCTTCCCATTCTTTTGCTTCAACACATTTCAAGACCAGGCACCTTAACTGCAGAAACAGCATGAAAAACAAGTAGGTTTCAGGAAAAATTATCCCAAGTGGAGTCTCTACTGTGCTCTGTTTATCAGATGTAAAGCTTAAAACAGTGTAAGAGTTTTTACAGAGTGTATTCATATCACACCAGTTTTGGGTCCATAGACAGGGGCTTTTTCTAGATCAAACCGTTCAATTGTCCTGTTGATCCTGGCCTAAAATCTGAGTGGATAAAAAATATTTTAGGAGAGATGAGATTCTAACCCTCAATGGCAAAAAGCAGGGCTGAGCCCTAAGCCCACGTTTTTACACATATTTTACAATTGAATGTGTTGCACTACCGCTAGAACACTAGTTCTCAACCAGGGGCGATTTTGCTTTCCAGGGGACATTGGCAATGTCTGGAGACATTTTTTTTTCCATTTTCAAAAATTGTGGCAAAGCACAAACATAAAATTAGCCATTTGAACCATTTTCATGTGTATAGTTCAGTGGCACTAAGCACCTTCACACTGATGTGCAACCATCACCATCATCCATCCATAGAACTCTTTTCATTTTGCAAAACTGCAACTCTGTACCCATTAAACACTAACTCGCCATTTCCCTCTTCTCCCAGCCCCTGACAACCATCATTTGACTTTCTGTCTCCATTATTTTGACTACTCTAGGTACCTCAAATAAGTAGAATCATACTGTTGAGGGATTTTTGATGGTCACAACTTGGGATGGGGTGCTGCTGGTGTCTAGTGGGTAAAGGCTAGGGAGGCCACTTAACATCCTGCAATGCACAGGATGGTCCCCACAAGAAAGCAATAACTAACCCCAAACGTCAATCCTACCAAAATTGAGAAACTCTGAGCTAGAAAAATCCCATGAGTAATCTTACACCATGGAGTATCAGTCAATAGAGGCTAGTTATGTTGCAATAAGAAACCACTTCCAAATTTCTGTGGTTTAAAACAACTTATATTTTTGCTCTAACATGGAGCATCCTTAATCAGCAATCCAGGCTGGTGGGAGTTCCATCCTGACCTGGGCTTCTACGATGACTGAAGCAGAACAAGGATCAGTGATAAATTGTGCACTGGCTTTTAAAGCTCCCATTGGAAGTGTCCAGGTCATTTTCGGTCACACTTTCTTGGCCAGATCAAATCACAGGTCCACATCTCACTTCAAAGGGAGGAAGGAAGTGCATTTTTACTCTGAGGAAATACAACCACCACACCTAGCAATTAAAAATAAACCTCATAGTGTTATCACCTGCTTGAAGTGCTGATATCAGAGCAAGCCTACCAGTAGGAGTGGTGCAGGCTGCAGGTTTTTGGTTTTGTCTTGTTTTGTTTTGTTTTGTTTTTGGAGACTGCACTCCAGCCTTAGTCTGTCATGCAGGCTGGAGTACAGTGGTGTCATCACAGCTTATTGCAGCCTTGACCTCCCCACACAAGTGATCCTCCCACTTCAGCCTCCTGAATAGTTGAGACTACAGGCCCGTGCCACCACGCCCGGTTAATTTTTTGTATTTTTTTGTAGAGATGGGGTTTCACTATGTTGCCTAGACTGGTCTTGAACTCCTGGATGCAAGTGATCCACTTGCCTCGGCCTCCCAAAGTGCTGGGATTACAGGCGTGAGCCGCCATGCCTGGCCTAGAAGCTCATTCTTATTGGCCAGAAGCTAGAGAGTGATCTAAAGGCTCCAAGCCAGGCCAGACTGGTTTCAAGCCTTAGGGCTAGTGTATTAATGAATGAGGTTCGAGCTTCTATGGCATGGGAACTGAGGGGCACCACAACACTCAGCTTACTCAAGGGACCAATTCTAGCAGCCTTCGAAGGAGTCTGAAAAAGGTAGACTTGAATTAGTTTCCAGGTGAAAAATATTTGTCCCAATTGAAGCAAGTACTACTAGTGACTGCCTCTGCTATGGAAGCAGGGGTTACCTGCTTACCTGTGAGCAATAGGATTTCTTGGGGTTGATTTTGCAGGAACATGTACCTCCATGTGGCCAAACAAGCAGGCTTGCTTAGATTTGCACCACAGGATATTAAAGTGGAAAGGAATCTTAAACATCTAATTGAGGGATGGCAAATTGGGTTCATTGTAAGGGTCACCTCTGACCCTTTGGTTGTGGCTGCTAGGAGCACTGGGTGGGAAGAATTCTGTAGTTTTTTCCAGAGAGAGGCAGCCACGCTTCATTAGAGAGTCTAGTGGGCATGGAAGGGAGGGGGTGAGTTGTTGTGCCTGTAACAGGATTTTGCCATCCCTAGTTCTAATCTAACACTTTGAGAGCTGAGGCTCAGCTCCACGAGTGATTTATAGAGGTCCTTCTTTTATTGCTTTTATGTCACCACATCTAGAATTAGGTCTTCTGCTTCCAAGAAAGTCAGCTGCCTCATTACCATGTAGCATAGTTAGATTCCCCATTTCACCTAGAAAATAAATATTTATTGAGGGCTGGCCAAGTGCGGTGGCTCACGCCTGTAATCCCCGCATTTTGGGAGGCCAAGGTGGATGGATCATTTGAGGTCAGGAGTTCGAGACCAGCCTGGCCAACATGGTGAAACCCTGTTTCTACTAAAAATACAAAAATTAGCCAGAAATCCCTTGAACCCAGGAGACGGAGGTTGCAGCGAGCCAAGATCGCACCACTGCACTCCAGCCTGGGCGGAAGAAAGAGATTCCGTCTCAAAAAATAAAATAAATAAATAAATAAATTCACAAAAATATTTATTGAGGGCCCACTTGGTTTTTAGCACTGAAATAGGAGCCGAACATAGAGCAGTGAATGAATAGGCCAAGTCCCTGCTCTTTTTGGCCTTACATTTTGGGGGAGGAGACAGATTAGTAATTATTAGGAGAATTATTTGTAATTATTAGGAGAAAGCAGGAAATTTCTGCTTTCATGGGTGGGATACCAGAAGGTAAATCATTATGCAAGGATATTTTGGGACAAGTTTCTATAGCATAGATGTATTTTAGGATGATTGGGGCTGTGTGTTGTGAGCACGGGATCTCTGAGGCAGTCAAAGGGCACCAGGAACCTCGTCTCTTAAGACATGCATGCACCGTAGGCTGCCGTTTGTGTCCCTCACTCTGGCCAAGCTCCCTTCTTCATCATGGCCTTTGCACTTGCTGTTCTCTGTCTGGGGAAGAATGCTCTTTCCCTAGAGATCCAAATGGCTCACTCCTTCAGTGTCTTCAAATCTCTGTCAAATATCACCTAAACAGAGAGGCTTTCCCTGGCCTCTAGAGGACAAAGTAGCACATTTTCTCACCCACGTACCCTGCTCATCCTTCTTTATAGCACCTCTCACCACCTGCTGTATTATTTGTTTATCGTTCAGCTTTCTCTCTAAAATGGAAGATCTATGAGAACAAGAACCTGTCTGCTCATTGAGGTGTTACTCTAGAAAAATGTCTGGCCCATAGCAGGTGCTTAATCAACAATTTTTGAAGGAAAAGTGGAGGAAAAAAGATAGGAGAAAGCAAACTCATGAAGAAGAGTGCTTGGGTGGGGTGGGAGGAGAAGAGGGCAATGGATCCAGGCCCTACAGGGATTCACTGTTCAAGCAGAAAGTCCAGGGAAAGCCACATGGCCTCCTTCAATCGGATGAGCTGGAGCTGCTGACATCCCCTGCAACCTGGGAGCCAGTGCATGCAATGCTCCAGCTGGGTCTAAGGACAGAAGGAGGCTAATGAACAGCCACCTTCGGAGCAACAGGGTCACTTCAGTCCTCCCTGTTTACTTCCAAGCTGCTGGGAGTCTTATGCACATTTCCTCTTCTCACTTGCCTCTTCACATCCCTAGCTGCCGCAGGAATTTATGGCTTAATTAAAGTGGGAAGCAGGGTTTATACATGTTTATATAAAGTTATATTTTCTTCCACCTCTTTGTTGGAAGAAAACTCAAATGTTAAAATTCTTAGGAGCCCAGGAGTTCGAGACTAGCCTGGGAAACATTGCAACCCCATCTCTACAAAGAATAAAAAAATTAGCTGGGAGTGGTGGTCCCAGCTACTTGGGAGGCTGAGGCAGGAGAATCATTTGAGCCCAGGAGGTTGAGGCTGCAGTGAGCCATGTTAGTGCCATTGCACTCCAGCCTGGGTGAGAGAGTGAGATCTTGTTTAAAAATAAAGAAAGAAAGAAACACCTAGAAAGGACACTAGAGATAAATCTAGTTCATGCTCCTTGTTTTCTATGGGAGGACACTGAGGTCCAGGGTCACACAACTCACAAATGGCCAGCCTACGGAAACCCTGTAAGAGGCAGAGTGTGAGGAAAAGGCAGGCACTTGTGATAACCCCACTGGTGGGCAGGAGCTAAGCCTCCATAGGTGGGGAAGGGAATTAACCCCAGGACACAGGCTGCAGTCTGGGGGCTTGAGATGCTCAGGGGACACCAGTTAGAACTAAGGCAGGAGGCCAAGGCAGAAGCTGTGCTCCTCTGCCTGGATGTATGAGGGCAGCAGAGGAAGAAGAGTTGGCAAAGCAGCCCAGAAACACATGAAGAGGAGGAGTGAATGTAAGTAGAGCATGCCAGAGATGGCAGATCAAGGCAGGGAGTTAAATTGAAGGAGGAGGCGGCCGCGGCCAAGGGTGCACAGTGATTCAAAGTTACAGTTGGTTATGGGCTGAGGAAACAGCTTTCTGTTTCACTGCTGTGAGAGGCAACCAGGTTGCAAGGAAAGGAGGGGAAGAGGGAGGCGTTAACATGGAGGAGTGAATGTAGACAGAGCCTTCCAGATGTTAGCTGAAGATAGAAAGGAGAGGGAGGAGGGGTTCTGGAGGGAGAAAGAAGTTAAAGAGTATTTTTTTATATGGGGAGATATGGGAGTTTTGGGTTTATTTTTGGCTTGTGAGAATGAGCTAATCTTGTATAAAGGGATTAAAGATTTTTTAAAAAATTTATCTCTGAGCCTTAGGTCTTTCAACTTTAAAACGAAGATAAAAAAATCTATGTCTTTGGCTTATGAGGATTAAAATGTGAAAACACATTACTCCAGTGCCTGGCACATTATAAACACATAATACATGGTAGCTATTTTAAACATTTTATTATAAACTTATGTAGTGCTCATCTGGAGGCCTAGGAAAGTGTTATTGAAAGTATTTTAAATCTTAATATCTTATATTTATCATTTATAGGGTATAGTAGGTTAAGAAATACTTCACGTATTTTGAAAGATTGGGCTGGAAACATACCCGAAGAAGCATTCTTTTTATCTCTCATGTACATGTGGACATTATACATTTTAATTAAGTGTTATTATATGAGCCAAATTCCCTCCTCATGGGTGTTAGTAGGAGTTGACCTCGAAGGAGGGAGGATTTGGTTGTGGATTTATGACTCACATCTGCGAAAGGAGTAAGGGCGAATAAGAACAGGAAACTCTCTGATAAGCAATTTTACTATGTTTTCATTTTTATCTGAAACTCTGTAATCCAAGACTGGGGTAACTTTTCATATTTTTTAAAAATACTTTTTAATAGGCTGGAGTGATCTTGTGTAAGCAAGGATAAATCATAGACGTTAGAGAGACGTTTGTCTCTGTGCTGTTTGGTGCAAATTCCATGAAAAAGAGCCAAGGCAGGGGGTGGGGGTGGTTGTCAGGAAACCAAGGGATGAGATGTTTTTCTTTTTCAAAGATGACACCTGTGATGCCAACTAGTGAGCATGGGCGAACAGAGCGGAAAGGAACTCGTTACAGTCCTAAAGAGAGATAAATGCATCTGGTGTCAGATTAACTCCAGCCAACAGCCTCACTCAGTCCTAAATACTGACTCAAAAGCATGTTGATTTCAGTGTGAGAAACAGATGTGTAAAGGTGACTTCTCATGAGGTAAAATATAAAGCAACATGCCTAGGTCTTAAAATCATGATGTTGAGTGCAACTATAAGAAAAAAATGGGCTTACTGATATAATGTTATTATGTAATTTAAAGCCACATTTGCATATCAAACAACCTGCCTATTTCTACAGAGATAGTTGTTTTTTCTTTCTTTTTTTTCTTGTGACAGGGTCTCACTCTGTTGCCCAGCCTGGAGTGCAGTGGCGCCATCTCAGCTTACTGCAGTCTTGACCTCCCAGGCCCAAGTGATCCTCCCGCCTCCGCCTCCCGAGTAGCTAGGATTACAGGCACAGGCCACCATACCTGGCTAAATTTTTTTGTTTTTTATTTTTAGTAAAGATGAAATCTTACTATGTTGCCCAGGCTGATCTCAAACTCCTGGGCTCAAGTGATAGACCCACCTCCATCTCCCAAAGTGCTGAGATGACAGCCACCGCGCCCCCGGCCAAGATAGAAAGTTTAAGGACACATATCAAACATACTAGAGAGGTTGCTGATGGGATAGGGAGGATGAGTGTGAGCATCACAGACGAGGGAAAAAGCAAAATGAGACAGCGGCTTTGCCCAGATGGACAATGAAAATGTGCTATGAGTTAAAGAGCATGATTTTTAAAAGGAGAGAAATCTTTTAGTCATCGGTCTTCTCTTTGTTCTGGCTTAATGAATCTGCTGCAAAGGCAAATAGCTTTCAGGCACACTTGCTGTCCTAGTGGTAACATTGGCTTCAAGGACTCCTCGAGTGGTTTGGGATGGCTTCCTGAGGGTGACAAAGAGGAGCTGTGTTTTCAGCCAAATATCAGAACCAGGGCCACTGCCTGCCGCCAAACCCCAGCGGGCACCCCTACTTTGTGTTTATCTGTGGTGGCTATGTTTGCCCACCTGGGTGGGAACCCCGAGAATGACTCCAGACTTTTCCAGGGACTGCATGCCAGGGTATTTTTACAATTTATGTGTAGACTTTGTTCGGGTGGAAAAGTTATTTTATGAAGACGAAACAAGCAATTGGGGTACCTACCTTATGGCATTTTTTACATTGAGAGTGTTAAAAATACCCCACCCCTAACCAAAACCCTGACAAATAGAGCCAGGGAAGGCCATGCAAAAAAGGATTCTTGGGCTTGTATGCCTGATAACAAAAACTTATCACAGAAGACTGCAAAAAACACAATCTTGCACAAAGCCCATTGCAACTTTGCACACAACAATGCTTCTGAAGGATATTTGCCCAACAACTGCCTGTCCAACCTGGGCCTGGCATCACCTTTGTTATTGATCTTTGTAGCCAAGGATAATCATTTCCAAATGATCATATAATCTTCCTCATTTTTTCTTTTGTCTTCCTTTACCTCCGTGAATATGCATATAGTTTACTCTGGCTTGCCTATTTCTATTGCAAGGCTCTGTTTCCAAACGAATATCTTTTTCTTGTGGAGAGCCTCTCTCTGTTTGTTATTTAGGTTGATAAGAGAAATGTGAACATTTGAGAGATCAGGTAAAAGGCCTTAGTCTACAGTAAAACTTTTTTGCACCCTTAGATGCTTACTTCCACTACAACTTGCAGGTGGGCCTTGAAAAGTTCTTGGAATAAGTTTGAGCTTTGATCTTGTCCGGTTCATTTAGCATAGATTCTCAAAATGTGGTCCCTGGACCCACAGCATCAGCATCGCCTGGAGATTGTTAGAAATGCAAATCATCGGGCCTCATTCCAGACCCTCAGCTGGAAACTCTAGGGGCATGGCCAGACCCTCTGTAGCTGAACAAGCCATCCAGGTGGTTTTGATGCAGCTAAAGTTCTGGAACAACTAATGTAGCCCCATTTGGAAAACTTGGCTGTACAGGCCTCCCTAGCTGGTAAGCTGCTAGCATTTTTTGTTTGTTTGTTTGTTTGTTTGTTTTGATACAGGGTCTTGCTCTGTTGACCAGACTGTGACCTCCTGGGTTCAAGCGAGGACTCAGCCTCCTGAGTAGCCGGGACTACAGGTATGTGCCACCACCATGCCCAACTACTTTTTGTATTTTTTTTTTGTAGGGATGGGGTTTTAGCCCAGGCTAGTCTCAAACTCCTGGACTCAAGCAATCTGCCCACTTTGGCCCACGAAGTGCTGGGATTATAGGCATGAGCCACTGTGCCCGGCCCTGCCAGCTTTGTATAAGCTGAGGAGTTTTTAAAAATACCTAGACTCAGGGCAAACCCCAGACACTTAAATCAGATTCTCTGGGAGGTGAAGCCCAGGCACTGGTATTTTTAAAGTCTCTACAGATGGTTCTAATGTACTGCTAAGTTAGAGAACTGCTGATCTAGACCAGGCCTTTTCAAACTTAATGTGCACGTGAATTGCCTGGACCTTGTTAAAATGCAGATTAAGTCTGCATAGGCCTGGGGTGGAGCCTGAGCTTCTGCATTTTTAACAAGTCTCTAGAGGATGCTGCTGCATCTGGGCTGCTAACTACACTTGGAGATAGGAGGTTCTGGAGAGCAGAGGAAAGAGCATGAACCATAACCTAGGGGCTGGTAGTCCTGACTTCTGAGCCAAGGTTTGCCTTTATGTGGCTGGCAACTTGCTTGGACTCCTACCTCAATTCTTTGGGCCCAAGGTTTGTCCTGCCTCAGAAGGATGTCAAGAAAATTGAGTGAGTAATGCAGAATTGTTTCTTAAAGTGTGTGCAGATGCTCCATGAATTTAGAGAGTATGTGGATGCACATTACTAAATTTTAATAGTTGTGAACATGTTGTTATGAGTACTTAGAACAAGTAATAATGGCTTTTGATGTATAGTAGTAAGAAAGCTTCCTTTTAAAAGGCACGTATTTAAGTTTCAAAAGTGGGGCTATTTAAAAATATATGAAATAAATAATAGTAGAGGTAATTGACAGAGCAAAATTATGAAGGCAGGATGAGAATGACTCAAGTTTGGGAAATGCTGAGAAAGCAGATGCCCAAGGGCTATGAAAACTTAAAAAAATAGGTAGCACTTGATTTTGATTGGCTGAATGAGATGATGTGTTTGATCATTTATGGGGTTGGCATTTGGCAACATGCACTGGGTGGCTGGGATCACTGTTTATTAAAAAATATTTGAGTCTCTACTTTGCACTAGATACTCTTTTAGTCTCTTGGAAAAGGGATTGGGGGGGCAGGCAGGATAAAAACAAATCATTTATGCCCACAAGAAAATTGCAGGAAGATAAAAGTCATGAAATAAACTCTGTGCTTCTAATTTAATATTTTTTTATAGATTATGAGGAAAAAGTTTTGCTCACTATCAGCTAGGAAAGCTGTCTTAGCACAACCATTCATTCTTGCACAAATCAAAATCAAGACGAGCCAGATTTAATTTAATATTTTTTTACAGATTATGAGAAAAAAGTTCTAATTTAATTTTTTTATAGATTATGAGAAAAAAGTTTTGCTCACTATCAGCTAGGAAAGCTGTCTTAGCACAACCATTCATTCTTGCACAAATCAAAATCAAGATGAGCCAGAAGTCTCCATTCTGACAGCTTCTAATGGAGAAGCTACATTTACTGGACATGGGGAAAGTTGCTGGGCTCTAAGGACTGTGCTCATTTCTTGAACTAGATAAATGGTCTTGGTGTAGCATAATACCAAAACTTCTTGTCGCAGCCCATAAGGACAGAACTCAATCAGCCTGAAAAGGAAGTCAGTGACTCCGACTCAACACAGGAATGTTCTGTGATTCCTAAAGAAGGATGTAGGAGTGTGGCTCAATTCAACCACAGTCTGTGGCCCTGTGCCTCTGCCTTGACATGAGTGGGATTTCCCAGCTGGTCATTTTCTTCTTATCTAAGACATTGGGAACAAAGTACTTGACCTCCTCTGGGCTTCAGTACTCCCACTCATCAAATTAGAGGACTGGGCCGTCGCTAGGCTCTCTTTAGGCATCATATTTTAGTTTCTGTGATTTTAAATTTGAGAAGGGGTGTCTAAGGGAGAATACATAGGGGAGGGGGAAAGGCTTATTAAAAGTGTAGTTAGACACTGCATTTTTAAGAATTGCATTTTGTAATAATACCTTTACCTAATCAGGACTGACAATCTTACCTGATGATAGCACCTGGAGGAATGGCTGCATTCAAAAATAAAAATGAAATAAAACAAGACCTTATTTGAACTTAGCAATAATGCTGATTCCTCTTTTTGATTTGAGGAGGTTATAGCTGTTGTAAATGCTTGAATTGGGTCTGCCCAGGCAAAACGGAGTCAAGAGTCCATGTCTGATGAATTTTAACAATGTAGACAATAAAAAGGGTTGCTTAAACTGCCCCTCTTTTACCAAAACACATTTACAAATGAAAGAACAACACTTCCATTTTTTAAAAACATTTTTTGAGATGAAGTCTTGCTTTGTCACCCAGAGTGGAGTGCAGTGGTGCGATCTTGGCTCACTGCAAACTTTGCCTCCCGGGTTCAAGTGATTCTCCTGCCTCATCCTCCCGAGTAGCTGGGACTACAGGCGCCCACCACCATTCCTAGCTAATTTTTGTATTTTTAGTAGAGACAGGGTTTCACCATGTTGGCCAGGCTGGTCTCGAACTCCTGACCCCAGGTGATCCGCCGACCTCGGCCTCCGAAAGTGCTGGGATTACAGGCGTGAGCCAACACGCGTGGCCAAAAAATTTCCATTTTTAATTGCAGGGTCTGGGGAATTAAAATGCATCCATAATTTCTTGCATCTCTCCGCTCGGGCTTGCATGAATGCAGAGGGATGGGGAGGACTTCTTGAGGCAAGCATCCCCCTCTTGTCGCCTGCCATCTGGAGAGAGAGGGCTGTGATTTATCTCACTTTAATCAGGAAGGACCCGATGGGTGGATGGAGAGGTCGGATGGCTTTGTTGCTCCATGTGGGAAAGAAACGGACAGAGTGAATTTGTGTATGATCCCTAAGGAGAAAGCGTCTTTGTGCTCTATTTCTTTTTGACCTGGAGCCCCTGAAAGCAAGCTAGTTACAAGTTGAAATAGGCCGTTTCTAAAGTGTGATTTTGTTTGTGTATGAGCCTTGATTACAAAGGGGAAAAAAACCCGCTTAATTTACATACAGCAGATGTAGTGCAGGATCCCCCGGGCTGTCTTTTCAGGTATCAGGAAACTTTGATGAAAGTCGCTTGTCTCATCTAGGAGTCATTTCATATTGTTTAGCAGAGCCTGGTATTAACATTTCCTTCCAACTGTTTACTGGAATCTGTGTGTTCCCTTCAAGTGATGCATACTAGGTGCACAGGCTTCCTGCCACTGTCATCCTAATCTTTCCGTGCAGACAGGAGCAGAGGGGAGAGCGCTGAGCCAGGCCCCAGCTTGCTTTTCTTTCCTGACTCAGCCCGGCTCCGCTGCACTTCTCAGCTCTTGCTGTAGGTGGTGCTGTTTGACCATTTTCCTCATGTGACCCTCCACTTGGTAATATAAATTCATTCGGAGGATGACCTGATATCAAAAAAAATTCCTTTTGATTAGTAGAATCAACTTGTTTCTTCACACGATACTCTTCCCACTGAGAAACATGGAGACAATTCTGACTCCAGGTTTTCAACCTTGAGATTTCTCTCAGATGCAATAAAAAAAACAAAAAAGCATTTTGAGTGGCACAGTGATGCCTAGTGCATGATCATGTTTGTCTGCTCAAACATAAAAGGGAAACTGGTGGGTTTGAGGATGCCCAGCAGCATGACAGCTGCCAATGTAAATGAGCGGTGTAGAGAGAGAGGGGGCGGGAGGGGACTACAAACTTCAGAATATGAGCTGATCGTTTATAAGTTTAAAAAAAAAAAAAACAAGTCAAAAGGGAGCCCAGGATGGTGCAGGAAAAAGGAGAAAGGAAGATTTTCCTTGCAGCTAATCAGGAGAGTTCATAAGGGCTGATTACATGTGTGGAAGCCTTAAGTTCTTTTTTTTAAAAAATGTGAAAGTTTGCATGTATGTATGTATGTATGTATGTATGTATAGCTTCGTGTATTACCATTATTATTGCAATCAGCAAATGGATTTACTTCCTTTATCTCATGGGCTCCTTCCCACTCACTTCTGGCAGCACATTTTCCTTTCTCCTTCATCCCAGAACACCAAAGAACAGATGCGCTTCCTAACCCTGGCTCCAGGGGACTTTATACAATGTAAACAGTGCACCTCTAACGTGGTTCACTGCTTAGAGAACGTGTGTCCTATTTTAAAACTGTGACTCCTGTATATTTTGCAGTGCTTATTTTAATAAGAGACATTGGACTTGTGACTTATTTTTCATGGAGGAGTGAGCTTAATGGTTGAAAGTAATCGATAAACTTGTTTTTCCTCTGATGCCATCAGCCAAGATCCTATGGCAATAGTAAGAGGATGACACTGGGCTGGCACCCCATCCATAACATATTTGGACCATTTTTTCCCCCCAGAATGCACATGCAATATCTTTGGTTTGGTAAGAGAGAGATGGTGTACTTGGTTTCCTTCTGTCACACTTTTGGTGAAATGAATTAGACTTTTAAATCAGGAAATTCAGCGAGATGAGTTAGATTTTTACACAAGAGCAGTGGAGGACTTCCAGCTGGTTGGGGGAATGATAGGGAAATATCTTGCTAAATCAGGGTCTGGTGGAATGCTGCTCCCCTGGCAGGCTCCTCTTCACAGGGAGCAATCTCTGGGTTGCTTATAGAACAGAGCGAGCAGGAGGCATAGCATGGTCTTGCTCGTGGGAAGACCTGGTGTTCAGATGTTTGTCATTAGGAACTGGGTGTGGGCTTTTTCAAGCTAAACTGAAGCAGCAGTTCTATTAGGAAGAGCCTCCCAGATCAGCATCTTCTGTTTCTGGATACTCTCCCTTTGAAAAGCCAGATTTCAGCAAAAAGCTTTGCTAATGGTGAAATTGCACAACTGAAACCCTATGGGAGCAATGGGAAAGATGGAGAAAGAGGTGGTTATATCATGTACTTCAACAGTTTATTTAGAGGCTGTTGATGTTAGAATAACAAGCCAAGACAAACAAAAATACTCATTTTGGATGAAAATATTGTCTTTTCATGTTATTATAGATAGCTGAGTCCTAAGACTTATACAGAAACACATTTTCCTAATGAGTGGCTGATTTTTCTGGTTGTGCAAGTAATATCCAAATTATTGTACAAATTTTTGGCTCAGGAGCAAACATTGTATTGCATATTGAGCTAATCACTTGCCCTTTCTAAGGTAAGCCCTTACCTCTGCTTTCCCTTCATCTTGTCATTTCTGTTTGTTGGGTACAGGTTTCCTGTTGGTTCTTTCTGTTGGCTCTGATGTAACATGAATGAAGTTCTTAACATCCTTTCAGACATAAACACAACTTAGCTCATTGTTTCTGAGTTCCTATAGAGGTTTTCTTGCCCCTGAGACTTTCGTGTCAGACAGCTGGATGTTGCTGTGTTCAAGGCTCTATATGTTGATTTTGTATCCTACAACTTTACTGATTTCACCTATCAGTTCAGTTCTAACAGTTTTCAAATTTTATTTATTTGTTTTTGTTTTTTAAATATTGTATGTTTCATTTTAGAGTCAGGAGGGTAGATGTACAGGTTTCTTACACAGGTATATTGCATGGTGCTGAGGTTTGAGCTTCTAATGATCCCACCACCCAAGCAGTGAGCATAGTAATCGATAGGTAGTTTTTCAACCCTTGCTCCCACCATCCTTCCCTCCCACCTTTGGAGTCCCCCAGTGTCTATTGTTCCCTTCTTTGTGTTGAGTTCTAACCTTTTTTTAGTGAAGTTTGTAGGGTTTTCTATATATAACAAGATCATGCTGTCAGTAGAGACAATTTCACTTCTTCCTTTCCTATTAGGATGCCTTTTATTTCTTTCTATTGCCTAATTACCCTGAGAAGTGGTGTCTGTGGGCATCCTTGTCTTGTTCCTGATGGTAGAGGAAAAGTTTCAACTTTTCACCATTGATTATGGTGTTAGCTATGGGTTTGTCATATATGGCCTTTATTTTGTTGGGATACAGTCCCTCAATACGTGATCTGTTGGGTGTTTTTTTTTTTTAACCATGAAAGGGTTTTGAATTTTGTCGAAAGCTTTTTCTATATCTATTGAGATGGCCATATAGTTTCTATCCTTTATTTTTCTAATATGGTATATTATATGTATTGATTTGCTTATGTTGAACCATGACATGATCATGGTGAATGGTTCTTTCAATGTGCTATTGAATTTGGTTTGCTAGGATTTTGTTGAGGATTTTTGCATCTATGTAGATCAAGGATATTGGCCTGTCATTTTCCTTTCTTGTAGTGTTCTTGTCTGGCTTTGGAATCAGGGTAATGCTGGCCCTGTAAGATGAGTTTGGAAGTATTCCCTCCACTTCAGCTTTTTGGAAGAGTTTGAGAAGGACTGGTATTAGTTCTTCTTAAAATATTTGGTAGAATTAATCTGGGAAGCCATCTGGTTTTGGGTTTTTCATTGATAGGAGACATTTTCTTACTGATTCAACCTCCTTGCTTGCTATTAGTCTGTTCAGATTTTTTAATTTCTTCATGAGTCAATATTGGTAGGTTTTATGTGTCTGGGAATTTATCCATTTCTTCTAGATGATCCAGTTAGTTAGTGTGTAATTATACCTAGCAGTTTCTTAGGATCCTTTGTATTTCTGTGATATTGGCTATGATGTTTCATCTTTCATTTCTGATTTTATGCTATATTGAAAACATGAGGCATAGCAGGTAGGGGGCACTGGTCAGGACTTGGGGTATAAACTGGCAGATGTTAAGGTGGGTGATTCTGGTTAACTCAGAAACTCCGAAGTCCCGTGTGGAAGAATTAACTGCCTGTACTCACCTAGTAATGTATATCCTTGGTCAAAAAAAGATCCAGCTGAGAATGTTGGATGAAGGGACCAAATCAATATTCATCATTATATTGAAAACAAGTCAGATTGGCTGTGGTCTTTTGACAGCAGGTCAGTGGCTAAGTCTATTTGAACAAAGTTAGGGCAGGTTCAAGGGAGAATCCTGAGATCGGTATTCTTTGTTCCATACAACCTTGCCTTTCAGTTTCTTCTCCCCATGCCTCCAGGATGTCCCTGCACAGCCCGTAGGGGCCCCTCCTTCAGTACCTTGCCTTACAAAGGGGAGAAAATGAGTTTTCCAATGTTAGCATATATTTAGCCTTCCAAAATTTCTATTTCTATTTTAGGGGAGCTCTAGGAAAA
Organism: Pan troglodytes; assembly: GCF_028858775.2. Classification (NCBI taxonomy): domain Eukaryota; kingdom Metazoa; phylum Chordata; class Mammalia; order Primates; family Hominidae; genus Pan; species Pan troglodytes. The sequence continues at coordinate 90,591,821 of NC_072415.2, forward strand.
CAGCAGATTACTCTAAATCCCCAGGTAAAAATCTGAAATGGTGGAATTTCATATGACCAGGAGACATATTTTGGGGCAAGTGGGCTTTTCACAATCACTTGGACATGAAGGCATCTGCTTCTTCTATGCCTAAAATATTCCTTCAATTTAGTAGTTTAATTCCTCTTCCTCTTTTTCAAATTTCAAGACAATACATGTAGTGACTGAACAATTTGGATCCAAGTTTCACTATTTAACTGCCAGTGTGACCTTGGGCGAGTCACTTAATCTTTTCAAGGCTCAATTTCATCATGTAAAGTAGAAGTACAAACAATCCCTGACTTACAATATTTTGACTTATGATTTTTCAACTTTAAGATAGTTTGAAAGCAATACACATTCAGCAGAAGCTGTACTTTGAGTACCCATACAACCATTCTGTTTTCCACTTTCAGTACAGTATTCATTATATTACATGAGATATTCAAAGCCCACTTTATTATAAAATGGGCTTTCTGTTAGATGATTTTGCCTAACTGTAGGTTAATGTGAGTGTTTAAGGTAGGCCGAGCTAAGCTATGATGTTTAGTAGGTTAAGTGTATTAAATGCATTTTCAGCTTACAATATTTTCATAAGTTTATTGGAATATAACCCCATTGTAAATTGAGGGGTATTTGTAATAATGATATCTCTTCAAGGAGACTTTGTGAGCCTCTCATAGGAAAATGCATACACAGATGCATATAAATATATAATCTTTCTTTTCCATACATATGATATTCTTTAAGGATATTCAAAAATCTGGAAACAGTTGCCTCCAGGGAGATAAATGGTAGTGGGTTGGGAAACTTTTAACTGTATACGCTTTTGTACCTTTTGCATTTTGAATCAGATGAATGTATAATCTACATAAAATATTAAGATTAAAACATCACCGAATAACTTATCAGGAGTTTGGTGAACATAAGGGAAGGACATCTATGGTGGCTGTATTTTATTCAGTGTTGGTCACTGTTGGGCACTTCATAGAGCTTATTTCATTTCATCCTCACAAGCGCCGTAGGAGGAAGGGGCCCCAGAGGGATTCATGGTTAGAATAGCAGAGTAGGAGCATTTGGCAGCTATATTCTGTGTAGGTGATAACTTTAAAGATATTTTTGTTATAAAATGTTTCAAATATACAAAAAATATAGAGAAGCAGTTTTCTATAGTTATTAAATATTGTTAATGGGTAGTCACAGAAATTATCATCCAAAGTGGGATATTCTTGTGAGAAAAAGGAGGTTCTATTTATAATTATGGTGGGATAACAAACTTAAGATGAACAGCTCTAGACAAACTGGGTTGTATGGTTCCTGGAAAACAAGGATTACTGTAAATGTGAGTCCCGCCTTGTGCTTCTCTCTGTCCCACCAAGAAAATATGATCTTGATACAGATGTTCATTGTGTCAAGGCAACCATGGCAACCATGATCTAGATACACTGTTTAAGTTTTATGCTGATCCTACCTATATATGTCTCAGGAACTTTCCAGAGTTTCCTTTGAGTGCTTCTAAATTTTGCATAAATGGTATGTTGTCCCTTGTCTCTTTTTAAAACCAGTAAGCCATTTTCCCTTATTTTCTGGAAAATTAAAGGAACAAAGACCAGGAAATAACAATGTATTAGCTAAGGTTCTGTTGATTGAAAGCAACAGAACCTAATTCTGGCTAGCTTAAACCATGCTAGGATTTAATGAAGAATACTGCAGAATCTTAGATATCTTATGACTGGGAAAGAGGAGGTTCAGGCAGTTCCTGGGATGTCAGCAACAGGTAGCTGTCAATTAACTGCCCCCACACCACCCACTGCTGCTGTCATCAATATAGCACACCACAATGGCTCCCAGCCTCTGTACGTCTGGGTTCCGGTGTTCAAATTCTACAGACAGCAAGAGAAATCTCATTGAGTCAGGGATCCTTCCCTGGGTCACACTCCCTGCCTACGGTCAGAAATGCAGGATTATGTAGTAAAGTCACAGCTAAAGAGGACCCACTTCACTGTTTTGGGACCATTTGCAGGGGAGGCAAAATTATGAGCTACGCACTTAAAGAGGTGATAACCATAAGTTTGCAGGAAAAAAAATATTGGAGAAGAGAAGGATAACACTATGCTACAGTTTCTTCTGAAAATGGACGAAGGGAACAGCATTTTCATTTGGAAATTCTCTCCTGGCATTTCAATATTTATGGATTCTGAATTCTGAGAAAAATCAGTTGAGAAATTAGGAAAATGGGAAGGAACATTCTAATTTTCCTGTGAAAATTACAGCTTAATAGTCAGTATAGAGAACTTACTGGCTTGAAGAAATGCACTGACTTCAAGTCAAGCAAGATGAGGAAGCACTGACATGTGGAGATGAAAGTTAAGGTGAACAGGACAGGAGCAGTAAAGGAGCCTCAGTCAGACTTTCTTGTATCTGTTGCTGTGTTATAAGTGTGTGTTCATGGCCTTGTCCACTGCTAACAGTGAACCATTTCTGCAAATAAATATTAATGTGTTCATAGGCATAGTATATGTTTTACAAATCCTATGAGAGGTTTTCTAAGAAATGCCAAGTTTTAGAAACAAAATATGCCCTTAAATCGGCAATTTTGACAGTTGCTTCTTTCTAGTGCTGTTCATCTTGCCAGGAGATCAGAATGTTACGTTATTTAAATGGTATTGGAGGAGATGATTGATGCCTTGTTTAACAATGTCATGTAAACAATGATTAAAGCATTAAGTATTTGTGGTGTTACCTTTCAATCTTTAAAGGACTTTTCTTTAGCATTTATTTTGTGATAATATTCATTTCTTTTTAATGTTTTCTCTATTAATGCTATTGGATTTTATAATCTTGTTACAATATGTTGGCTCATAATAATAATAAATCATCATTTGTTATCATATCTTTTTAAAACAGAAGACTACTAAAACTTTTCATGTAATCCTGTTACAGAAAAAAATGACTATTTGCGTGTTATTATAGTCACTTATTATTTTTCAAAAACTTGTAAGTGAAGTGTTATGAAAATCATATGAATTTGGGAATTCCCAAGCATTCTCAGAAATTCTATTTCCTTGTTCCCAAATCCCAATGATTAATGTCTGCCAGGAGTCGGAAAACAGTGAAAGGAAGTAACATCCTATGTTGGATACCTGGTAGGGGTAGTGAAGAAACGTTATTGCTGAGCTCTGTGTTACGCTCACAAATGATGCCATTGAGGAAGTCACACTTGTTGAAAGGAACGCAGATACACAAAGAGTTTTGCTGCTGTCTGTTGGATAAGAACCCCCTGGTCGATTTCAGCTCCTACTGCAAGTTACAAAAATCAATCCAATGATAAATGAAAAGTGACCAGTGTGCTGGGAAATAACTTATTTTTTGGCTTCAGAGGAAATTTTAGAAACAGTGCCAAGTGAAACGTAAAAACAAACTACGAAGACGTTCATGAATTTCCCTCTGAAGCTGACAGCCGTATTTTAGCAGATGGAACTCCTACTATTAGCCCAACTCTTGGGTTGAAACAGTGTGTCCAGGAAACCCTATGTTAAAACGCAATGTGTTGGGGATATTGTTCCTCTATTTGCTTGAGTTAATTTTCAAATTAGTGTACTCTTGCTTAGCTGTGCTCTGAGGGAATGAACAAAAGATTGGTAAACTCTGATGGAGAACACTGGTCAGGCAGGGCACATAGAATCCCTGGGGATGGTGGTTCCTGACAAATGGGGGAGGAGGACCTGAGCCAGGCTTGGGCTGGGCTGGAGGAACATGAAGATGGGATCTACTCACAACCCCCAAAACTGAGGGGTCCTGATAACACATTATTTCACCCTCAGCCATGCAAATTCATTATTTTTATGGATAAAATAGCTTTAAAAAACTAATTTACATTGAAATGTTAAAATATTTATGTAGAGATTAGAAATATTTATATAGAGATTATTGGGAATCCCCTCCTAAAGCCCAAACATAAAAACTACCAAAAAAAAAAAAAATTCCGTGTAGGCTAAGATTGCAAATGACTGATGGAATGTAATTTAAATTAAACATGGAAAATATATTTCCTCTTTAATAAAGATCTAAATTCTATTCTTTTTAGGAGCCTTCAGAAATGAAATTCAACTATTAAAAAAAGTATAGAGAAGCCTTTAGAAAAGAAACTTTTCTTTTGCTGTATTATATAATAAAGAACTTTGATGAGAATAGTTCTAAAGTGTTTAATAATCGATTACACTGATGTTTCTAGGTATTGTGGGGAACACCTAGAAATTAAATCTTCATCTTTGGCAGATCAGAGGCCTATTATTTTTAGGTAAAACAATTAAAATCTGCTTTTAATAAATCACAAATTTTGCAAGTTAGACATTAATAGTAAGTGCTTTTCAAAGTTGGGCCCAATACATGAAAAAGCCAGAAAAACATACCTGCATTAGTTTTGCTCATCACCTTCTTATGCTGGCCTCAGGAGATTTATTAACAGCATTCAATATTTTAGGTAGGCTGGATGTGGTGGCTCATGCATGTAATCCCAGCACTTTGGGAGACTGAGGTGGGAGGATGGCTTGAGGCCAGGAGTTCAAGACCAGCCTGGTCAACCTAGTGAGCCCCTCGGTCTCTCTGAAAAGAAAAAAAAAATTTAGGTATCCTGTGGCTACCTCCAAAAACAAACTCCAGAGGAACTGAATTTTTTTTTTATTTCATGTGTTGGGATAATGGCTTCTTTTGCAGTTACTTACGAAGAATTTAAGGGTCAGTAAAAATATTTTTTCATCCTTAATAACATGAATTCTCTAATTTGTATGTGATATAATGCTAGATATTGTGCCAAAATGGTTACATAGACATAATCCATGCCCATTTTCAAAGATAATACTAATATAGAGAATAAGAATCATTATTATTGTAGTAATTATTATTTTAGTAATAGTAGTAATAATCAAAACAATTACATCAAACACTTATTAAACCCTTATTATGTGACAGGTACTGTGTAAGCAATTTCCACATATTAGCTCCTTAAATGTGATCACTAACCCCATGAGGTAGGTAGCATTATGTCCATTTTATAGATGCAGAAACTGAGCTTTGAAGAGGGAAAGCAACTTGCCCAAGGCCATGCAGGCAGTCATTGATAAGGGTGGGGAGCGAGAAGTTGAAGTCTGAGATGTAAGTTCACAGACACGAGTACGCAAACATGTACAAGATACTCGTATGACATGTGGGGTTGCTTGAAATATGTAATTGACTTTCCCCAGCACAAGAAAGTGTTTGGACAGATTTCAAAGGGATCTAACACTTCCTTAGAGGACTGCCCTACGACATTTTTCCGTGTGCTTTTCTGCCTCTTGTCCTATACTTTTGGCATTTCTTCTGCTCTTAGAGGCAGTGAGTCAACAGCATATTTTTAGCACCTCCTGTGTGCATAGAAGTGGCCCCTGACTCAATGGGAGTGTATAACTACCATGGGCCAAATCAGTGTGCTTTCCTGTCAGCCAGGGGATTATAGAAGAACACGCTCCCCTGATTCCAACAGAACTTGCTGCCACTCTGATGTCTTCATTGTAAGGTCTCTAAATGAATGTTCAAGAAATTCATGTTAAAGGCATGGGTCATATGTGTAACTTGTAAACATTTGTGTACTTGTCTCCGTGTCCTTACACCTCAGGCTTCAACTCTTGTTTTTACCTTTATCAATGACTACCTGCGTGCTGTGTGGCTTTGGACCAATTGCTCACCCCCTCTAAAGCTCAGTTTCTGCATCTGTAAAATGGATATAATGCCATATATACATAGATATAGATAGACATACACAAATATATATACACACACATATATGTGTGTATATACATATATATATAATATACAAACTGAAATATATAGTTATATAAATATTTCAGTTTAAGTTTCAAAAATCACTGGAGGGTATTTTTATAATACCCTTCGGCAATTTTACCTGCTGCCTTTGCACATTCTGGTGAATTTCTAAATGGAAGTCTGATAGAGATTAATCTTTTAATGCATCATAAATAAAAAAGAAAATCACAGAATGATGTAGCTGGAGAGGACCCTGGGGATCTAAAGTGTTTCATGAAAGATTAATGTCCTTGATCTGTTTGTAAGTGTTTTGGAAAAATCTTCCATGGTCAAATAAAACTTGGCAATGTTGGATTAAAGTTAAATAGGTTTTTTTTCCTGCAGAACTTAATAGTCTTTAATATGCTAATGTGTTTTGTGAATCTACAAGGAATGAAGTGTTTCAATACTTATTTTACCCAGATTCTCATTTTGGGACAGGCGGGTCAAGCTGAGTCAGCTAGTATATTCTCTAGATGGAGATGATGGCTGATGCCTTTTTGAGAGCAAGAGAGTCCCCAGGGGAAGCAAGGGTATATCAGTTGCTCCTATTTCATGCCAAGGATCCTCAGTCTTTAGAGGCTCAGAGAAGGCTGAAAGGCTGCTCTAGGCTATCAGGGCTATCATTCATTGTGACCCATGCTACAGAGAAGCTTTGAGCTCAGTGCAAAGGAGTGACCAGCCCTTGAGAATCAGGAAAATTTATTTATTCCTGACCTAGTCCACTGAGGACATACAAGGAATGGGGCAGGGGAGTGTCACCAGCTATGGTTACAAGCTAGTCTGATTCTCTTTCATTAAGAAAACTGGTCCTTGTGAGTTTAGATTGGGAAGCACCAGGTTAAAAAACTTTTAGGCCAGGAGTGGTGGCCACTGTACTCCAGCCTGGGTGACAGAGTGAGAATCTGTCTTAAAAAAAAAAAAAAGTTAAGTGATGTCTTCTGTTGAGGACCTCTCAGAACTTTTAATATGAAAGTGTGCATTGTGAAGAATGGGAGTAGAGTGTACAGGAGTTTTAAAAGCTACTTGGTCATGAAACTCTTGCTTTGTGCAGGATTCAAGGGGCACTAACATTCTGAGGAAAATATTTTGGGAAACATTGATCTAATCCAAACTTCTCATTTTACCAGCAAACAACTGTGGGGCCCTCTAAGTTTCCTTTCTCCATCATTGTGACAAATTCATTGGAATTAATTCAATTAAACCTGGGGTCAGCTTTGAAGAGATTTATTTAGCAGGTAAATCTGTTTTGTACATTTTGAGGGAGTTCTGAGTTTCCATAGTCAAAAACCACAGATCAATTTAACCAACCTTTATGGAATATCACCTATGGCCCAAAGACCTTTTAGCTACAGTGATGGTCTACAAAAATATAAACTGTAATTCTTGCAATACAGGAGATTAGTAATAATGGTAAATATAATGATGATGACACCATGAATAGCTAACATTTATTGAATGCCTTTCTATTAGTCAGGCACTTTACTAAGTATTTTAATCCTCCCAACAATTTATGAGGTAGGGATTATAATAATTCCCATCTTATAGTGAGGACACTGAGGTTAGGAAATTATTCTAGCCTAAATGTTAAGTATAAGCATGAATAGAAAGGTGTTATCAGCCTATAAGACATTCCTTTATGAGTGATACAAAGTCCTATATAAATTCAGAGAAAAGAAAAGTGGTTTTAGAAATCCTTGATCAGTGAGTGTGAAGCACGTGGTGGCCCGGTTACTGTTTGGTTGCCCATCTGTCCTCCCTCTGGGGATCAGCACCCCCTTACTTTGGAAGAATTGTTTTCCTTTTCACTGTAAGGTTCTTTCTGGCTATGTGGTAGGGCACATTGCCTCAAACTAGCCCTGTTCCAGTCTTTGAGAACCTTGAAATTGGAACCAAGGGAAGAGGATTGCCTCTTGAATGGTAATTCTCTAAAATCTAGTCTGAGGTGCTGGTGCCTAATCCCTGGGTCTGTGGAAGGAGCTGGGCTGTGAGAGGGGAGAATGATGTTGATGTCAAGAGAGAGGCAGGTGCTAGGAGCAGAGAGATGGAGGCCTGGAGGGTTTCTGGGCTTCTCTGAGGCTTAGGGTTTGGATCATTGTCTTCGTTACTGGAACAAAGGATTTACCATACCTGCTCTTCTGGGAATGAAACTGTCCTGCTTTGCAAAATGAAGTGTCATTAGAAAGAGATCTTAAAAACCCCACACCATAGACAGGTGCACAGATCCGTAGAAGTGTTAAAGTTCTGTCTGTTGGATGCTAAGCCAAGACTCTTAAGTATGTTCTAAAGAGAAACTGGTGTGTGTAGGCTGTGCACTCCCAGGGAGATAAAAAGTTAGGAACTTTATGGGTTGGGCTTGGTGGCTCCCACCAGTAATCCCAGCACTGTGGGAGGCTAAAGTGGGCAGATTGATTGAGCTGAGGAGTTCGAGACCAGCCTAGGCAACATGGTGAAACCCCATGTCTACAAAAACTACAAAAATTAGCTGGGCGTGGTGGCATGTACCTGTAGGCGGGAGGATCACTTGAGCCCAAGAGGGAGAGGGTGCAGTGAGCCATGATTGTGCCACTGCACTCCACCTGGGTGACAGGAACTTTATGGGGAATGGGATCTTGGAGACTGAGTACAGACTAGAGGAAAAAAAAAAAAAAACTACCTCCCCGACTGGCCACACTATTCTTTTAAAAAAATGTTAATTGACAAATTAAAATTCTATGTATTTACGGAGGTATAATGTGATGTTATGATATATGTGTACATTGTGGAATAATTAAATCCAGAGAATTAATAGATTCATCACCTCAAAACCTATCTTTTTTGTGGTGAGAACATTTGAAATTTAGTGTCTTAGCAATTTTGAAATACACAATACTTCATTGTTAACTACAGTCACCATGCTGTGCTGTAGATCTCAACAAAATGTATTCTTCCTGTCTCAACTAAAACATTGTACTCTTTGACAACATTTCCCCATTCCTCTCACCCCCTCCAAAAACACCCATTCTTTATGTTGAAGAGAATGGCTAAAAAGTCCCAGCAGGTTTCAACTGACGGCTTCAGTGGTTTTCCCATCACACTTCAATGTTATTAATAGAAAGGGGAGGGGCAATACATAATTCGGACAGGCGGAAAGTACCATTGTAACCACTTTCTTGACTTCACAGAAAAAGTCCTCTTGTTTTCATCTGTAAAATGGGAACTGCGTGAATACCATTCTTCTTTTCTTCAGCCTCCAAAGAAGAAACAGATGCAAAGCCTTTTATCAATTGCAAAACACAGTATACAATGTGTGTTATTACTCACAGTTGTCTTACTGTGACCAAACACTTTATAAGCCTGCGGCAAGTCAGCCTTACTCTCAGGAAGTGGACAATATTTGGGGAAGGAGAAGCAGCAGGATCTTTCAGGACAGTAGCCTTGGTGGGTCCAAAAATTCCTTGAGAGAAATGGGAGACAGAACTTTCTTCCTGCTTTGGGTTTTATCCTGTTAGTCTTTCCTCTCTTCACTCCTATTTTCTATGGAGAATTTCCTGGTTTTGGAGTTTGGGTGCGTTTTATGGAGAGGAGGCCGAACATCTTTAGCTCCAGCAGAATGAAAGGATCCATGCAAAGGAAACTAGCACAGCATCTGGTACCCAGTTCTCCTTTAACTTGGCTTTATTCATTCACTCCTGGTAGGGCATTAATAAGGGATTTAGCCCCCTCCTATTGAAAACGATTAATTCAGGGAAGAGTTCAGACAGTGTGGACAGATACAGTGTAGGCCAAGCCTGTTTCCAAGGCAGGAGCTGGGTAGGGAGGGTGAGAAGGGCGAGAAGAATAGGGAAATATGTGTCGTCTGTGTTGCTGCTGTTGCAACCACCACAACAAACAAATAAGTGAAAAAAAAAAAAAAAAGAATCGTCCATACCGGAAAATGTGCTGTTTTGGAGGAGGCTGGGGAAAGTGTGGATGGCTCGAGTGGGTCCTGTTGGATTGAAGTCTGACAGTGGTAATTCCCTTCAACAAATGGTCGGGGTGGGAGGGTACACACACACACACACACACACACACACACACACACACACACCCCACACGCAGCGCCCAGCCTCCGATTTCAGCGCTGGCAGGAGATAACCATTCTTAGCTCGCCTTTCCAGGGTTATTTTTGGCTGAGGCTGTTTGCTGATGGCAAAAGGTTTCAGCCCCCTCCCAAATCCCTCCCCGTCCTTGTTCTAAAGAGAAACTGGTGCGTGTAGGCTGCGCACTCCCAGGGAGACAGGGAGATGGGCCGGGTGCCGGAGAGGAACCCGGATTCTGCCCAAAGTCTCGCCGCCCGCCGGCTGTTTTCTGGCGGAGGGTGTGCCCCGGAGGGCGGCGATCGCGGGTGAAGGCTGGGGCCAGGCGCGGGTGGAGGCGTCACCGGGGTCGGGCTAGCAAGCCCTGGAATCAGGCTTTTGGGACACCCCGAAAGTGAGTCCAACTTGGGGAGAAACTGAGGGCACCTCGGGCGGTCTGGCCGCGGAGAAGGTGGGCGGGAGAAAACTTTACAGGAAGGCAGAAGCAATCTCCGCCGAGGGAGTCAGCGAGCGGCCGCGCGGAGAGGAGGGCGCAGGGCGCAGGGCGCAGGGCGCCGACCTGCCGGAGAGGGGGCCCGGGCGCGAGGCGGAGTCCCGGCGCGCGGCCAGGCTGGTGGAGGCCCCCGGCAGGCTGCAGATTCCCTCCGGCCCCAGGAGCCGCAGCAGGACCGGCCAGGAGGCGCCACGGAGGGGAGCCCCATCCCGGTGCTGACAGTGCCCACCGCGCCCTACGAGGACCGGCGGCCGGCCGGCGGCGGGGGTCTGCGGCGACCCACCGGCCTCTTCGAGGGCCAGCGCAACTACCTGCCCGACTTTATCCAGAGCGTGCTGTCGTCCATCGACCTGCGCGACCGTCGGGGCTGCACCACGGTGGTGGGCAGCGACGGCAGGTACTTTAGCAGGACGGCCATCGAGATCGTGGTGCAGATGGCCGCGGCCAACAGGGTGAGTGTCCGGATGCCCCTCGCTTCCCGCCGCGCCGCCGCCATGCCCTCTCCTAGCCCTTGTCCCCCTGCTGCCTCCGGGCCCAGCTGGGAGGCCCCTGCCCGGCCCCGGCTTTGCTTCCTCACTCCCGCGTCCTCACCCTCCAGCGCCCCACTCCCGCCGCGCTCGCAGCCTCCCCGGCGCACCCCGGACACTGGGTTCTATTAGTACCCACCGCCCCCAAAAGCCTTGAGGGGTTTCCGTCGTTCCTGGAGCCACTCCGGGCGCCCTGGACTCTTCTCCGACTCTGCGCACATCCCGCACCTGCTCATTTTTCTTTCGGACATTCTCTTACCTGGCCCTGTAGATTCCAAGGCAGCTCCCAGTTTTCCGTATTGTTCCCAACGCGTTCACTGCCCACAGTCCCCACACAAACTTCTTTCGCAGGCTCACAACATAGTCCCTCTGCCCCGTGCCCTTTTTGCAATAATCTGCCAGTCCCCTAAGTGTTAGCTCTGCCTATTTAACAGTAGTGGTGTCTCAGAACACACACACACACACACACACACACACACACACACACACACACACACGATCCCTGACATATTTGGCAAGAGTAGGCCCTGAAGGTTTTTAATATTTTGGTTCTTTAACCCAGTGGAATTACTGAATGATTTATTTAATTAGGGTAGGGATGGAGTGGATCCATTTGTTTGATGCTAAACAGCCTGAGCTCGCAGTTCCCAGGGGGCATATCTCTAAATGGTCTGAAATGAGATTTGCAGTGGTTTTCTTAATGCAATTCCCAACTTCTCTCCAAATGCCTTTTGACATTTGACAACACTTCATGCCTCTTCCCCTTTCGGTTTTCATCCTTGTTTTCTCTCCCTTCTCCCACGACCTCGGTAGTCTTCTGCAATCCAGATTCTCAGACTTCGGGTTTTTCTCCCTCTGCCCCTTTCCTCTCTGTGCTATAACTAGAAGCACCTTTTGGCATAGCCCCGTATCCCAGTTTCCTCTTTCCCAGGTCCAGCAGCATCTCAAGGACATCTACAAGAGGGATACCTAATTTCAGGGGTCTCTGAATTATATGTGGGAAACATCGTCTAAAAAAGTAATTTTATCCTTATTCATGCAACCAGACCCACACTCATAGAACTTTTCTTTAAGGGGAGTGTCTTGCAGATGTATAAATGAGTGTTAACATCTTTAAAAGCGAAACTGAAAAATTCCCTGGCATTTGAATTCCCTCCTTCCTTCCCAACCCTCTCCTTTTCATTTTCTCATTTATTATTAAAAACATTTTTAAAGGATCTCCATGCTTCATATTTATCTACTATAATTCCTCCTTCTCGGTGTTGCAGGGATGGGGAAAGAGGATTTTTTAAAAAACACAATAAAAAGCAATTGGGAGAAACAGGGCCAGTGGTGTTGGGTTGGGTAGTGGAATTGTGATTTTTGACTCCAGTAGACAATGATGCTGGATATATGGGGTTTGATTTCTCTCTGGCTCCTCACTTGGGATTGATGAAGTTTGGCTAGAATCAGGGAGTTGAAGAGAGGTTGACAAATGGTCTTTCACTCTTCTCTGACAGGCTGTTCCTGTGGAGTGATGGAGAATAATGAGCCTTGGGAGAGCTATGGGAGCTCTCATACTCCTTCCCGAGCCAATTTTTTAGGGAGTGAGAGAAACATGGCCTGTCCAATACTTGTTGTGGGTCAGGATATTTTTGAAGCTACGGTTGTTGATTTGCATGGGAAAATTATTATGTCTTATTATTTCTTGTCCCACTTTACCATAAGGGCTCCTCAGCTTCTTACTTCAATGGGTCTTCCATGACAAACACACTTTATTAACTCTAAGAGTGGAATTTATTTTAACAGGTAATTAGCATAGGTCAATATATGCTTAAAATAGAGTCAAATTAAACCTACTAGCTGTTATAAAGGACAGATGACAAAATCCACATAGAAGCATAGACTCTTAAATAATCTGAAAGTACTACTTCTAAGAGGGGTGGGCATGGGTGAAGGGAATGGTGGACATGTTTCAGAATTTCAAACAGCCAACTTTAACCAATCTTTTCCTCATTTTGTTCACCTTCTTGGGGGCTTATGCTAAAGTGAAGTGAATAGCCATAAGGCTGGCTTCAGGAGAAAGGCGGTCTAAAAGAACTGGATAATTATAAGCAAAATTGGTCTCGAATGATTGAAAATTGATGAGAATGTGCTTGTCTCCTGATTTGGCATCCTGAGTTAGACTCAGGAATACTGAACTTGGATCCCAAAGGCTTTGGTCTTTTTTGATATCCTATTGGATAATCATAAGCAGGCTAGAAAAATAGGAAACTAGAATTTATTCTCTTTGAACTGACAAATCTGACCAGTGGGCTGCATTCTCTATATCTGAAAAATCTTGGTTTTGATTGAAAAAGTTAATTTTACAAAGCAATTTTCTTTTTTTAAATTAAATTTCATTTTTTTTTTTGAGACAGGGTCTCACTTTGTTGCCCAGGCTGCAGTGCAATGGCACAGTCTTGGCTCACTGTAGCCTTGACCTCCCCAGATTCAGGTGATCTTCCCACCTCAGCCTCCTGAGTAGCTGGGGCTATAGGTGCATGCCACTACGCACAGCTGATTTTTGTGTTTTTACTACTCATAGGGTTTCTCTGTGTTGCCCAGTCTAGTCTCAAACTCCTGATCTCAAGAGATCTGCCTGCCTTGGCCTCCTAAAGTGTCATGAACCACCATGCCCAGCCTACAAAGCAATGTTCTAGGAAAAACTACAGTTACTCTTTGATTATGTAATTGCTGGAGAAGAAAAACATGGCATTTCTAAAATGATGAACTATATTACTTATATTTTAATATCTCATAAAGTTTGAAATAGACATTTCAAACATAAACATGTATAAAAATTTTTATAAATTAAAAATATAAAATCAAAAACATTTTAAAATTATCTTATTATAAAATTATTATAGAATCAAAAACATTATAAATTTAAACAACTTTTAAAAAAATTTATTTTGGGATTTCCCATGGAGTGATGGAGAATAATGAGCCTTGGGAGAGCTATGGCAGCTCTCATACTCCTTCCTGTGCCAACTTTTTTAGGAAATGGGAGAAATATACCCTGTTCAATGTTTATTGTGGGTCAGGATATTTTTGAAGCTATTGTTGTTGATTTGCTTCAAACTTTAAAAAATTTATTATAAAATTATGGGATGTAAAAAAATTTATTATAAAACTTTGAAATTTTCAAACTTTCAGAAAAGCAGAGAGATGAGATTAATGGCACTCACAGGCAAACATAGAACATAGATTGTAAACATTTTGCTATATTTGTGTCATGACTATTTTTTGCTTGTGTTTGAAAGTATATTAAAGAAAATGATATTTTACCCCTAAATTCTTTAGTACAGATTTCTAGAAAATAAGAACATTTTCCTGTATAGTTACAAAATCATCTTTTCAAACAAAATAAAAAATGGCTTTTTTATAACATTTATTACCCAGTCCACATTCAGATTTCCTCAGTTATTATGAAATGTCCTTTTATTTTTTGAGACAAAGTCTTGCTCTTTCACACAGCCTGAAGTGCAGTGAAACAATCATAGCTCATTGCAGCCTCAAACTCCTGGGCTCAAGTGATCTTCCTGCCTCAGCTTCCTGAGTAGCTAGGACTATAGGTGCACACCACCATGCCCAGCTAATTTATTGTTTTTGTAGAGATGGAGGTCTTACTACGTTGCCCAGGCTGGTCTCAAACTCCTGGCCTCAAGTGATCCTTCCAGCTTGGTCTCCCTGAAATATCTTTTGTGGCTGGTTTGTTCAAATTAGTTTCTTCTAATCCAGGGACACACATTGCATTTGATTATTTAGCTCAAGACTTTTTTAACCTGGAAAATACCCTCACTCTTTGTTTATGTATTTATTTAGTGAAATTGACTTGTTGAAAAAACTAGTCAGTTGTCCTGTAGAATATTTCCCCTTCTGGAATTTTCTGGTTGCTTTTTATGGTGTCATTTAACTTTTCACTCTGTTTTTTCCTGGTTAACTGGAAGTTAGTTCTAAAGGCTTTTAGGCCTGGTATAACAAAATACCAAAAACTGGATGACTTATAAAGAATAGAAATTTATTTCTCACAGTTCTAGAGGCTAGCAAGTTTAAGATCAAGGAGCATGTGGTTTTGATATCTGGTTAGGACCAACTTTCTGGTTCATAGATTGGCCTTCTTGCTGGGCCCTCACATAGTGGGAGAGACTAGCTAGCTCTCTGGGGCCTCTTTTATAAGGGCACTAATTCCAATCATGAAGGCTCTGTCCTTATGATCTAATGACCCCCTAAAGGCCCCACCTTTTAATACCAGCACCTTTGGGGTTAGGATGTCAACATATTAATTTTGGGAAGACATACACGTTCAGCCCATTGCAAGGTTTAGTTAGATTCAGGTTCAACTTCCTTTTTTAAAGACTATTTCATAGGCAATAATGTGTATTCACATCCCATCATTAGTGATGGTGAGATGATCGCAAGGTTAGGGTGATCACTGCCTATCTCCTCTGCTATATTCCCCCTTGGGTCAAGCCAGTAGTCTGTGATGTGAACTTTGTACCATGTGTATATTCAGTTATATTCTGTATCAATAGTTACTTGATTGTTTTAGCATTTATTAATGATCCTTGCTTGAGTTGATTATTTCATTAGGGGTTTCAAAATGGTGAATTTCTAATTCTCTAATTCTATCTACATGTTTTAGCTGGCATTTTTCTATAAGCAGACCATTTTCTTCACAACTGGGTTATTTGGCTACCCTGAAACATAGTTCCTTCCGGGAAGGCAGAACATATGTTTATTTCTGTCTTTTAAAAATTACTGGTGTTTGGAGTGAAGATTAGGTGAGGTAACTACCTCCACAGTTGACAAATGAATTTTGTTTTGTCTCACTTTTGCTTTTTTGAATATCACTGTGGATGCTTGGATTTTTATATTTAATTTGAATGGATTAGGGAATAAATGAGAAGATAGGTTTTATCTGTTTCTGTAGTTTTTATGTGGCTGTGTGAACTTACTTTTAAAAATTCCCAGAAATATTTTAATTCCCCTTTAAAGATATAAACTATGTCATACTATAAAGCAAAAGAAAAACCAATCATGTGAAGAGTAAATAGTATCGTTTAAACGAATTGTGGTTAAGCTTAGTTTGTAACTAATTAGTTTTTTATTTTCTTTCTACTTTTATCTGCTTCAGAGCCTCTTCAGTGGTTTAGATCTTCTATGTGTCAAATTATTCTAATCTCTTAAAAAGTTTAAGAGCTAAAAGACAACACAATGACTACAAGAATGCCTTTGTCCTTTTCTGGGTAGTTACACCTAAGGCAACTTCTTTTTCTCTTCTTTGTTCTCTTCTTCTTTCTTATTCTTAAATCATCTTCAATATTGGACAGATGACAGCACTGTGCCTGCCTCAAGATGTTTCTGACTTTTTCTTTTTCTTTCTTTTTTTTTTTTGAGATGGAGTCTTGCTCTGTCACCCAGGCTAGAGTGCAGTGGCACAATCTTGGCTCACTACAACTTCTGCCTCCTGGGTTTCAGTGATTCTCCCAACTTAGCCTCCTGAGTAGCTGGGGTTACAGGCATGCACCACCATGCCTAGCTAATTTTTTGTATTTTTACTAGAGACGGGGTTTCACCATGTCGGCCAGGCTGGTCTTGAACTCCTGACCTCAAGGGATCTGCCTGCCTTGGCCTCCCAATGTGCTGGGATTACACATGTGAGTCACTGCGCCTGGTCGTTTCTGACTTTTTCTAAAGTCTTCTTTCTCTGGAGATGACATTGTATAATAGCACTGTTCAATAGAAGTTTCTTTGATGATGGAACTGTTCTATAATCTGCATTGTCCCAGCCACTAGCCATATGTGACTACTGTAACACTTGAAATGTGGCTAGAGCAACTGAAGAACTGAATTTTGCATTTTACTTAATTTTAATTAATTAAAATAGAAATGCAAATAACCATAAGTGGTTAGTAGCTACCATACTGGACAGCAAAGATCTATAATTCAGCATTTAAAATCGATTTTGTTTTGTTTTCAAAAATGGAGTCAGACTGTTACAACCCAAAAGAACTGTAGGTTAAATTAAGGTAAATCACCAAATACTACATACACATTTGGGAAATCCAAACCAGATTTTTTCATGTGATAACCACACCCTCTTTTGACTTTAGCCTTGGAGGTAATGGAGTATGGCAGAAAAAACCCTGTATCAGCAGCTGGAAGACTCACCTTCTTTTCCTAGCTCTGCCATATATTGACCAAAAGAGTCAAAGTCCATTCAGATGGTTGAGGGGCCTTGGAATTTTGTTTTTGGTTTTCACATACAAGTTGGAGGGCAGATGCGTTAGCCTCTTGAAATACCCAGAAACCACTTGTTTCCTCATCTAAAAATCAGGTATGACAGGATCATTTAATTATCCTGGAAATCAGATGAAGCACTGCATATGAAAGCACTTTGTAACATCGATAGCACTGGGAAATGTAAAGACCTTTTACTGAAATATAAAGGTGTATGGTCAACTGAATATATCTCAGATAATTATGATTTGACTGTATATATTGAATATAACCTGTAGTGGGCCCCTTTGTAAACAGCTTACAGTTTTGTTGCAAGTTTTAGCCAAGAGAAAATTTATTTGTTGACTAGTCATGCCCTTTATTGGCCACATGATGAGCAGCAAAGATATTAACACACAGTGCACCTTGCAGAATTCAAGAATGTCTCAGTGTCTTGTGAACTAGGAAGCTGAAATGCAGTGGTATGCAGAAGGCTGGCTCAGTAGGAGCCTTGGGAGTGTCCTCCAGATAGATGTTTGTGCAGGTTGTATTTGATTCCAGTTGGCCATGAAAAGCTGGTTGCTCTAAAGAATGAGAATATACTTGGTTTTGCATTTACTAGAACTATCTGGGGAACAAATCTTGGGGTGGAAGAAAGAAGGGAGGGAGGGAAAACTGTGCTTCAATACCTAGGGCTTCTTTCCTGGAATGGATCTGAGAATCTGGGATTGGGTGGCTAATATCTCATCTCTAGAAGGGAGAAAGAACTGGGTGGTGATGGCTTTGTATTTTCTACTGGAGTTCACTACAGAATAGGTGAATGGAATGGGCTGCTATGATCCAGACATTAGGGAGGACAGGTTTGTGATACATTAGAAAACTTGAATGAGCCCTTCTATGATTCTCTCTTCCCTCTTTCTGCTTCCCGTTCTTAATCACCATCCGCAGGTTGTGGAATTAGCAAATCTATTATGTGAGCAATAGCAAACTTACAGGAGCCCTTGGCTCCATCTATCTCCCTGTTTGTGTCAGTTCATTCTGGATGCTTTTAGTCTGTGGTCTTCATTCACTCTTTTTATGAGGAAGTAAAAGGAGTGGGACAGATTATGAGAACAGCTGGGTCCTCCCAGTTGCTGGGGTGGTTATTTTAAGCTTTGTTTAATGTGTCCAGAGACCCAGATGGCATTTTTAACTAAGCTGCTTTATTAAATCTTGTGATAAAGCATAGTGATGTTTATTGAAAAGGCAGACACACATCAGCAACATTATGCGTGAAACTTGCTCTAAGAATTTTCTATAAAACATCTGTTCTCTTTGAGCCTTTTGTGAACTCTGGAAGTTTGCTAGTTTCTATACAGACTTGAGGACAAGAAGCTGGAACCCACTTTTGGAGATGTCCAAGCATAGGTATTGGAATCATTAATCCTAACTCTCTCAGTTTTAAGGCCCCGGATACCCTTCTGTTAGACAACAGTAACATGAGCAAGCACTGTAATAACATTTAAACAAGATTATTTGGAAATAATGGACAAGAAAAATTAGTATAAATTGTTTGGGGATTTTAAAATTAAAGATAAAAAGCTAGGGCTTCAATGACCTGTGCCAGCCTATAGCCTTAAGAGTCAATTTGCAAACACTCAAGATTTGGCAAATATGCCTCTACTACTTCTACTTAACACAGTCAAAGGGAAATTTTTAGATTCTTTCATCTGATTTGACTCTCTTAGTTACGAATAAGAGGATATCTAGAATATATATGTGACTTGTTAAAATGAAAATCCACCTTCTCTGAGTCTTCAAATATCTTTCATATCTTACATTTTTAGTAACATCAACTTTTGAAGTCATGTCCGTAGTTGTATGAAAAGAAAAATTTCAGGAACATTCAACCTCAAAAGTTCTTTTTCTTAGTCTGAAGTCGTAGAAGCATTTGACTTTTACTTTCTCTTTTTAATTTTGTACTAGTAGGTATTTTGTATAAATATAATATTTAATTATTGCCTTTGTATTCCTTTTCTCTAGTAAACATCCTGGTTTTTAGCTATCAATATGTAGTTTTACATTTAGGGATTTCTAATGGAAAGACAAAGGAATCTGAAATCAGAGGACAAGAGTTTATTCTACTTGACTAAACACATACAAAATACTGGAAGGAGAGTTTTACAACAAATATTTAATATCTATGACATGTAAAAACGTTTTCGAAATCAAGAAAATTCAAACAATTCAATACAAATATCATCAATAATAACACATGAACAGGTGGCCAACCTTATTAATAACCAGAGAAATATAAATTAAAACAATCCATCAACTTGTAAAAAAGATGAAATTTCCCAGAGTTGGTGTAGGTGATGTAAAATTGTCATGTTTGTATACTGTTCATAGAAGTTAAATTGACATAACTTTTTGGTCAGGCAATTTGGAAGTATATATCTAAATTAATAGAGTAGTTTTCTAATAACCTGGGAATCTCTTAATCTAAGAATCTTTACTGTAGATTTTTCTAGAACAAATGTACAAACATCTGTGTACAAGGGTACTCACTGCAGCATTTTGCTAAGGAAAAACTCAGAAAAAATCTATATGTTCAACAGAGAACAGGTACATAATTTATGACACAACTGCACAATATGCACCACTAAAATAAAGGATATAAATTTATATGTAGTATGAAAAAGATGTGAATGATAGCTTGTTGGTGAAAAACAGCAATGACTGGAATATTGTGTGTAACGTAATCCTGCTTTTCTGTATATAATGTAGGCATAGAAAATAGGATTGAAAGGACATACTCTAGTCAACAGTGTATATAGCTTGGGTGGAGGGGCTGTATAATGGGGAAGGAGAGTCCCTTTTCCTATCTATTCCATATACATCTCTGGATTTAAAAGATCATACATGCATATGCATTACCTTCAAAATTAAAATGATAAAGACAAAAGGAGAAGCTTTGGATTTGAATCATGATACTACTGTTTGCAAGTTATATGACCGTGGGGAAGTTGCCTAGCCTTCTGGGGTTTATTTCCTCATTTATAAAAATAGGGAAAGTAATAATACTTGTCTACATATCTTCTAGGGTTGTTGGGAGGATTGAATGTGATAATGGGTTACAGCATTATGAATTATTTATTCATATAACACAATTATTATAAAAATATTTTGCTCTGATTAAAATAAAAGAAGGATGAGATCATGTGTGTTTTTCAGTCCCGGTAGTTTTACTAACCAGAAAGCCCCTGCTGATGTGGTGATCACAGTTGCTTTGGTGCAGCTTCCTCTTGACTTTTGGCATTTCTCCATGCTGCTAGCTAAGGCTGAGGTGGCGACTGTGGAAGGTGTGATCTCCTCCCCCTCCCAGCACACATTTGTGTGCATACTCACACTCATGCACACACAAACACACACATGCACACTCTATCACAGTACATGAGGTGGCAGCAGCTGCTCCAGCATAGACTTTCACACAACATAAAGGACCTTTTTGGTGTGGTCTGTGCATTATTTCCTGTTAAGCATGAGCTGAGTCAGTGCCATGCTTTTCCATCTGAAACCTTTCTGAGGCTCAGGCTGTGTTAAGAGCAAACCCTCTCCCCTCCATGCCCACCCCATGGCCCTCTACTGAAGCCAGATCTTAATCTGCTCATTTCATGAGGATTTTCAAACCGAATGGACTGGGCCATGTGAGAGATCACTGAAAGGAACAGACCAAGCAGAGGCTAAGAGACTCCACGCTGATCTGCTGAGTCGTCTGAAAATGCACAGCTGTGGGAGCTCACGGTGCTTTAAAGTACTTTGGCAGGATGTTTGTTCAGGGGTCTGTTCCTGCAGCCCTGCTGAATGTTTGGTTAGGAGGCATAATCTTTTTTTGGACAGGATCTCCCAAATGTAAAGTGATAGATGCTAATGTGGAATATAATACAGAGGATCCAGCTTGGATGTCATAAATAACAATAAATTGTTTAATCTTGCTGAGCTGTAAATCTATGATTGCCAGAGGTCTTTAGTTCACTGGAACATAGTATGGGGGCAGGGGCACTTAGCAAATAGGCAGTTATTATTTTCCAACCAGACAGAAACTGGTCTGATGGAATTTATCTAAAAAGGCATACACATGTATTTTAATTAATTGTGACAATTACTCAGAGAAAACACATGGCCCTAAAGAGGCTGAGGGGTTTTTTTGTTCTACCTATAAATGTATATGTATATTCACCTATATTCTACCTATGTATAAGTAAGAGAATGAGTTTTTGTTTTGGGGATATATATTTATATGTATCTATACAGATAGATATACACATACTTAATTTCTGTCTACCTATTAAGGTGTGGTGCCAGATGGAAAGTATTTTTAAGCATTTAGATAGCTTATTCTATAGCATATGTGTGCATATAGCCCCCCCATAAAGCTTTGTCTCTTTTCTGGATATATTTAACAAGAGGCTAGAACAGAGTCCAAAATGTCAGAAATGTTTGAACATTCCATAGAAATGAAGGAGGTGTTTCCAAATGACCTATGTTTCTATGGCAATAAATAGAACTTGTGCTGCGTTGGATGGGTCAGGAGTAAGGAATATAAACAGTGTAAGTATGACTATTCCAGGCAGAAATCTACCTTGTAAGAACAGCTTTGTGCAGTGAGCTCAACAACATTGATCAGTTAGCAGTCCGGTTCAGTACAACATTGATCAGGTAGCAAGCCGGTTCGGCAGTGCCAGTCGGAGACACAGATGGGGACAATCAAAGAAGATGCAGGTCAGGACAAGGATGCAGACATGTACCTGTCACTACCATGGACTTCAGCAGCTTCTTAGTGAGCAGGTTTATGATTAAAGAAGAAAGACATCGTTGATATGTCAGCATGTTACAATTAATTTGCTGTTTAGTTATTAGCAAACTACATCCAGTTTTTAGTTTTTAGGGTTTTTTTTTCTTTTTTCTTTTTTGAAACAGGTTCTTGTTCTGTCATCCAGGCTGGAGTGCAGTCGTTATCCAAGCTCACTGCAGCCTTAAACTCCTGGGCTCCGTGGATCCTCCCACCTCAGCCTCCCAGGAAGCTGGGACTACAGGTGCACGCCACCATGGCCAGCTAATTTTTCTTATTTTTTTGTAGAGATGAGGTCTTGCTGTATTGCCCAGGCTGCTCTTGAGCTCCTGGCTTCAAGCCATCCTCCTGTCTTGGTTTCCCAAAGTACTGGGACTATAGGTGTGACTCACCATGCCTGGCCTACATCCAGTTTAATTTATACTACAGTGTGGGTTTAGTCCTCAAACATGTTTTTGTTTTACATATAAAAATTTGAGGTAAAAGAACATTTTTACATTGGTCAATAATGGTACATTTAAACAATGGACGACTATATCCATTAAAATCATGTTGTGGAAGAATATTCAGTGACATGGAAAGATTGACTCAAGGGCAAGTGAAACGTGTCAAGAGTCTGTTAGGTACTAGACACTGTAAACTGGGTCTTGGCTGTGTTACTTGCTTACATCCTCCATCATGTGATCTTTTAGATAACAAAATCGAGATACATAGGGATTTGGGATCTTGCGCAAAGTCACTCAGGCAGTAGGTGACAAAGTCAATTCTTACATTCTTTCCCATTGAACACCAAAATCTCAGCTTACCTCAGGGCACTCAACTCTGCTTTCTTGACCCACACCCAGGTAGACCCAATGGACACTTGTAGCTCTTATCCAGCTGGGGTGGTCACCTCATAAAATGGCAACAAGTGGGGCCCTTTCTTGTTCTAGTGAGTCAGACTGTATACCTTAAAGATTTCAGAGCACTTCCTATGTACTGAAATTGCCTCATTACCAGGAAGGACATACTTCCAATTTTCACCACCTCCATTTTGCATCCAAGGAAGATTAGATTTCTTGATCTTCTCAATGAAATCTTGAGAAATGGGTGGGCCGATTGAAGAACAGGACTTGGGCCACACTTCTAGATGCCTGTGACTTTTCTGCACTTATTCAGATATTAGGAATTGATTATGAAATCCATGGTGGTTTGATGCTAATGAACTCTCATCTATCTCTCCAGCATGTGTGTAAAGACTTCCAGAGGTACAGGAAGTTGAGGATGAGCTCTCTTACTTCCATCTGGTCTCCATGTAACAAATCATATAACTGCACAATTATCCAAATGCAAATGAAGGAGTCCCTTGATGTTTGGATAACCACATTCATGCCTTGAGTTTGTTATTTCTTGAAATTGCCCTTTTCCATCTCCTGTTTACCCATGGACAACACTACTTAAGGGCTGGCACTCTGCAACCCATGGCAGCTTGGCTTTGGGGTTCCTTCCAGTGTTTTGTTTTTGTTTTTAACAGAGAAGACAGGAAACAGGCATCTTTTTGTATATGGCTTGCCACAGCCCTTCACAGATGGACATGGTGGAGGCTGTGTGGTCCTGGAGAACACTTCCTCTGTGAAGCATCAGGGAAGTTTCTGTTCATTGTGTCTTCACTCTCTCCAATTCACTTGGGGAGTGATAGGGATTATAACACAGTGAGCAGAGGATATTGGGGAATGTCATGCTTAATTTTCTTTTCTTTTTTTTTTCTTAAATGACATTTAAAGCTAAAAGAGAATCACAAAGGGTAAGTCTGATTTAAGACATTTCACACATGAAGGAAATCCTGCTTTCATGCGTGTTATGTCACAGGAAAAACTCATTTAGAGTCAACATTCTGCACCTACTCCGAAATTTTAGCCTGAGGGTTTAAATATTACCTCGCTGCTCTCTAGGACTTTAAATTGAGCTAATTAGAAATGGAACTCATACTAAAACTAATTTAGGAAAGAAGCTGTTGATCTTCTGAAGAAAAACAGCTGTCAGAAATAAGATCATTAGAAAACCATAGTTGTATATGGGACAAAATGTAAAGGAATAGAAATGCTGGGAGAAAGCTTTTATAGAATAACATTTTATCTTTCTTTGGACACTGGTCTAAGGCATGTGAAAGGGCATATTGATTCCCTTGGCACCTGGTATGCTCATTTATGGATGAAAAAGCCCAATGACATAATTTAGGTGAGGTTTAAGGCTTGATGGGAGGCATTGGTGACATTAGAAGGACGGACACAAAGAGTTCTTAAGTAACGGCATCATGGGAAATGATAATTGCACACTCCTTTCTACTATGTATTGGTTTCCCCAAGCATTTAGAAGTCACGGCTGGGTAGGAACAAATTTATCATGAGTCTGTCTGTGTGTTTGGGAATGCATATGCCTCACAGATGTGTCTGCAGGGGTCTGCGTGATAATGTTCATATATGTGATAGGTGTGGACCCTGGGATCTGTATCTGTGTGGACCCTGGGATCTGTACATGTGTGTGAGTGACAGGCTAGGCTAGGCTGAATTTGAGTATCCTCATTCAAAAGGACATATTTAATTGAGGACTGTTATGTGCCTGGTTCTCCATCAGGAAGTGTGATTCAGGTTGGCCAACACAGAGTGGTCCAGGTCCCACTGACTAAAGGACTATGGGTCCTGCTGCGCCAACTAGGTGCATGGACTGCTTCTATTTCAGATTCCACAAATCATAAAATGAGAATATGCTCTTTGTCAGGCTGCACATCAAGTATTCATGTTTGAGTTATTTCATTCAGTCTGAACCCATTTTAAATATAATAGGAAGTCTTGTTTCAAAATATATCCCTACTCAGGCTTACTGCCATGCTCCCCACCTTCATCCTGCCCACCGTTTTCTCTCACTTGGAAACTGGAGCAGCTCTGAAGGGATGACCCATGGCAGCCTATTTTCCAAAAATGAACCAAAGCTGAACTCTTTCTGGCCTCAGGACCATTGCACTAGCTGCGCCCTGTGCCTGGAATCCTTGGCCCACAGGCACTTGCACTTCTCAAATGCTGTCTCCTTAGAGAAACCTTCCCTGACAATCCCCTGCAACACTCTACTCTCACCTCACACTGACCCCCAGGTCTCACACTGACCTCAGGTCTCACACTGACCCCCAGGTCTCACACTGACATCAGCTCTCACACTGATCCCAGGTCTCACACTGATCCCAGGTATTCTTTCTGGATTCATTTTCTTCAAAGCACTAATCGCCGTCTGATATTACACATATGTCTGTGTGTATTCATATGGTTCCCTAATTCACAAGTCATCTGTTCAAGAGCAGTTTTTTTGATTGTCTTGATCAGTCTGTATTTACACTTCCTGCAACATCGTCTGGCACAGAGTAGGAATTCACATGACAGCTAATTGAGATAATGAATGAATGAATAACAACATATGCATATCATTAAGAAATATCAAGGAAATGCCAGAAGAAACTACCTTGTTGGGAGAGCTGGTAGGTGTTTGAGAACTTGATTTTTGTCTTTAAGTCTTTGAGCACTGTATGCTGTTATATACTTTGTGCATGAAGTACTTTGAATATAAAATCGGAACAAAGATTTAAAAATATAAAAACTGTTCCAAAGAGGCAAAGGCACATAACATGAATCTTTAATTTTGGAGCCACTGATGTAAAATTTTACTGACTTTAGACGGCGTTTTAGTCTACTTAAGTGTTCAATCATGAAAATTCTCTAGGATAATTCTTTCTTTCCTGTCCTTTTAAAAGAGTAATAGTGATGCCTACCTCTCCCTGCCACGAGCTCTTTCTTCCACTTGATGCCCCACTTGATGCCCAGTTCCTGGCCATACTCATCCCCATACCAGACCAGCAGTTCACAGCCTGGCCTAATGACTTGGCAGGCTCTATAGAAGATGTGATGCCCAGTTCCTGGCCATAATTATCCCCAGACCAGACCAGCAGTTCACAGCCTGGCCTAATGACTCGGCAGGTTCTATAGAAGCTCTGCCTGTGGTACTGGAAGGCCACCAGGTTCTGCTCTTCATCATCCTGGGCACAGTTCTCATACCTGGGGTCAAGGCAGGCAAAGGGAAAGAAAAGAGGCAGTGAGTTCCCTCTAGGCAGGATGACTACAGTGCTCATCCTGCCTAGAATGCTTCCCTGCTGTGCCTAATCAGCCATTTTTTCAAAGCCCAACTCCAGACTTACCTCCACCTTGATTGGCCATAAAACACATTGACCTCTAGCTTCTCTAAACTCTAAATTAATTCTGTTTTATACCACAGAACTTGGTGCTTGATCACGTGCTCTGCTTCTAGATTAGCTCACATCATTCTACACTCAGCTCAAGTCCATCTTTCTTTGACAGGCCTTCCTCTAATCACCCTACAGTTCACTCAGCTGCCATTCATCTGACTTCTTCAGATTCCTAGAGAAACTCAGAAGCCTCTTTCTCTTGGCCCAATAACATAGAACAGTAATAGTTGATTCATTTTTCTATTCTCTGATAGAACGACAGCCCATTGTGGAAAGGGGCTGGGTCATCCTGCAGCTCACTTCTGTTCAAGTAGTGAACTTCACTTCCTAACCTGGAACATACTAAGTGTTTAACAAATGTGGATTACATAAATTAAAGCATGAATTAACCTTGTCAAGGTTTATCTTGGTGCCTCAATTTTGTCTAGCATACATATTTGTGTTTTGATACCAATAAATCATAATATCTATATTTTTATTTTTTATTTCTAAAAGTTGATGGTATAAAACAGCATTGTATGGAGAAAAATAGAAATAGGGGATGTGAAAATCATTGAGGGAGGCATAATGAGAAGGAAGGAAGTCCGGGTTTGTGAGAGATGGAGGTTCTCTCTGAAACTAAGAGAGCTAGTGGCCTTACCTCATCCAGTTGGCCCAGGATTTATCTTTTCCATCCACATACTCATAGCAGTTTCTCCCCTTGGTGATCTGAGTTTCAAAAAATAAGGTAAAGACTTTTTAGAGGGTAAAAATCTGAAGAATTATTTTACTCCACGGTCATCAATGGCCTTTGGACCTGCAGAGCTTCAACTGCCAACTGAGACCACATGGCATGCACCGTAGTCATCATCTACACATCTGAGTTGGTTTGTCCAATCAGAGCAGAAGCTCCAAAAGGGAGGATGCACTTCTTTGTCTTTGTACCACTCTGCTCCCACGTACCCTGTGATCTCTAAATAGGAGTTCCATGTTCATGCAAAGACCCTTGAGTACACAGAGCTAACCATGTTATCCCTACCTATATCCTAACATGTAGAAGGTGATGTCCCACCAAAGGCACAGAAGGGATGTGGCAAGACAGAACAGGGGAAACAGCAGGCTCTTCTTACTAGCCAGGAATATCCACTGTTGGCTGCCTTTTAGTCTTCTGTAATTCGGCCCTCACAGGGG
Organism: Pan troglodytes; assembly: GCF_028858775.2. Lineage (NCBI taxonomy): Eukaryota > Metazoa > Chordata > Mammalia > Primates > Hominidae > Pan > Pan troglodytes. The sequence goes on from NC_072415.2 coordinate 90,619,269, forward strand.
CCAGAGTGCAGACCCAGTGGCAGATCAGATGCCTCGTTCCATACTCCAAGCCCAGCCTGAGGGATGCCTGATGGCCCAATTCTCAGCCCTGGGGGCAGACTGAGGGCTGAACGGTTGGGATGCCCCTTGTCCACTGCACTGTCCTTTACAAATGTAGGGGGCCCATGAGCAGCACAGCTGTCAATGAAGAAGTTCTGACACATCTCACAATCTGGAAGTGAGGGAAGCAGGGATTAGGAAAGTTGTAATGCATGTTCCTTGATATAAGAGCTTCAGAAAGAGCTTGGCACTCACATTATTTAGCCCCAATCCTGTACTTTAATTCATTCAAGTAAGGGAATGATTTGTGGGCCAAATGATGAAATTATTGTACCAGGACATAACAGCAAGCTGTGTGAGTGGCTGAAAGGGTCACTCACAGAGGTAGTCATCATCCTGTGGCTCTCTGATCTCTTTGTATGCATGACCCTTTCTTTCTCGCAGGCTATACATCTTTCCTTCAGTCTCCTTCCTCCTGAGTTCTAGGTTGGAGAAGAGTAGATGGGTAAAATTGGGAGTCTGGGGTGTTTGTCCTTGTTTCATAAGAAAATGTGAAATCTCCTACCATCAAATTAGCATCTACCTTTATACATACTCTAGTCTCCCCCTCTTTACTGCTTCAGAGAGACTTAGACCCTACACCCACACTGACTGTAGATGCCTATTCAATTTTAGTTTCTAGCTGTTCTCATTATCCCATTAACCTCCCAGCCTTTCTGCTTACAAAATGGTTCATTCATGCATTTATTCATTCAGAAAATATTTTTTGAGAGTTCATTACATCTTAGGCATTGAACAAAGGCCTGGACATACAACACTAAGAAAGTATAGTCTCTATAGGGGATCTTCTATGTACTAGTTGACATGTGATGGAAAAGGAAATGTAGAAACGCACAAAAGAATATATATTATCAGAGAGGTACTTATTGGACACCTCACATGTATCAATTCATTTATATTTAATTTAATGATTTCAAACAATACATGAGCTCTATATACTTGGTCTCATTTTACAGATTACCATTCAGGAGCCCATGGAATTTATAAGATTTGCCCAAGGCCCCAATGCTTCTGTGTGGATTATAACCCAAGTGAGTGACTTCAAAGTTAATGTTCTTACATGCTATTCAATACTGTATCCAAGGCTAGGCATGGTGGCTCAAGCCTGTAATCCCAGCATTTTGGGAGGCTGAGCTGAGCAGATCACTTGAGGCCAGGAGTTTGAGACCGGCCTGGTCAACATGGTGAAACTGTCTCTACTAAAAATCAGCCGGGCACGGTGGTGCACACCTATAATCCCAGCTACTCGGGTGACTGAGGCATGAAAATCGCTATTTTCGTGGAGGCAGAGGTTGCAGTGAACCGAGATCTCACCATTGCACTCCAGCCTGGGTGACAGAGTAAGACTCTGTCTCAGTGAACAAATAAATAAATAATTTTAACAAAATACTGCATCTAACTTCTGGTCTCACAGTTGAGTCCAGCTTAAGCCCAGGCCTATCCAAAGTCCACCCCACATAGGTAGACCATACTCACCAACCTTTCTAGAGGACATAGCGGGACTAAATTCCCCTCAAATTTTTTCTTACCCAGTTTTAGTCTAGAGTGCTGTCCAGAGGTACTTGCTTCTCCAGGAGGGGACACTGGTTTCTGAGCCTGCTCTGAGCCACTTGTATTCAGTAAATTTGGTGTTCCTGACAATTCTTTCAAACTAGATTCATTATTGAATGACGCCTTGGGCATTCCCTTTAATGTGAGAATCACATATTAAAAGACAACGTGCATTTATTTAGTTCTTTACAGCTTGCAACATGTTTTCATATGACTGTAGTTAATGTTCAAACCTTGGAAATACCTAGAGTGTCTAAATACTAGAGGGAAAAGACAAGGTCTAAGTGGGTAGTGAATCTGGGACTCTAACCCATGTCTTAAGGCTCTTTCCTTCAACTTTCTCTCAAAACGTTCTATGTAAGTTAAAGGGAAGGAGGAAGAATACTTGGGAAGACTAGCTGGAGAATCAGCAAGATCTGTGAAAGAAGGGGATAAGGGCTTACAGAGAGAAGGAGGGAATCTTCCATAAACTAGTAGACTTTTGATGGAAGGGGAAATGTAGAAAAGCACAGAGGGACAAAGCACATCTGGAAAATGAGGTAATAGGGCAGTAAGGTTCGGAACAGAACAAAGAGATGATTGGCAAAAATATATCTAGACAACTAAGAAAGTGAAGTCAAAGTTGCATGTTGCCATATCCTGGAAAGAATATTTGGCTTTTGAATTAGATTAGTTAGTTCCTGTACCAATTCTGCTTGTCTGCTTGAATAAGGGTGTATTGTTAGCTAATTTCTCTTTAGTTTCCCGATCCAGAAGTTGACATACATGGTTTTTTTGTTTTGTTTTGTTTTGAAAAGGAGTCTTGCTCTGTTGCCTAGGCTGGAATGCAGTGGCATGATTTCAGCTCACTGCAGCCTTCACCTCCCAGGTTCAAGAGATTTTCCTACCTCAGCCTCCCGAGAAGCTAGGATTACAGGCACGTGCCACCACACCCAGCTAATTTTTGTATATTTATTAGAGACAGGGTTTCGCTAGGTTGGCCAGGCTGGTCTAGAACTCCTCACCTCAAGTGATCCACCCACCTCAGCCTCCCAAAGTGCTGAGATTATATGTAAGAGCCCCCGCACCCAGCCCATGCTAATTCTTTTTTTTTTTTTTTTGAGAGGGAGTCTCACTCTGTTGCCTAAGCTGGAGTGCAGTGGCATGATCTCAGCTAACTGCAGCCTCCATCTCCCAGGTTCAAGCGATTCTCCTGCTTCAGCCTCCCGAGTAGTTGGGATTACAGGTGTCCACCACCATGCCCAGCTGATTTTTGTAGTTTTAGTAGAGATGGGGTTTCACCATGTTGGCCAAGCTGGTCTCGAACTCCTGACCTCAGGTAATCTGCCCACCTCTGCCTCTCAAAGTGCTGGGATTACAGGTGTGAGCCACTGCCCCCGGCACTAATTCTTAATATTGTAGTGAACATGAAAGATAATAATGTTCACCAAAGTGTTTTTTGAGCTACTTAATACAGTATGAATGTGAGATTAATAATTATTCTCGCCAGGCACAGTGGCTCACACCTGTAATCCCAGCACTTTGGGAGGCCAAGGCAGGCAGATCACCTGAGGTCAGGAATTTGAGACCAGTCTGGCCAACCCTGTCTCTACAAAAAATACAAAAAACTAGCCGGGTGTGGTGGCGGGCACCTGTAATCCCAGCTACTCGGGAGGCTGAGGCAGGAGAACAACTTGAACCCAGGAGGTGGAGGTTGCAGTGAGCCGAGATCACGCCACTGCACTCCAGCCTGGGTAACAAGACTGAAACTCTGTCTGAAAAAAAAAAAAAAAGAAAGAAAGAAAAGAAAAGAAAAAAATAATTTTTCTCACAGACTGGGTGCGGTGGCTCACATCTGTAATCCCAGCACTTTGGGAGGCCAAGGTAGTAGGATGGCTTGAGCCCAGGAGTTCAAGACCAGCCTGAGCTACATGGCAAAACCCTGCCTGTACAAAACACATAAAAATTAGCTGGGCATGGTGGTGCATGCCTGTGGTCCCAGCTACTCAGGAGGCTGAGGCAGGAGGATCACACTAACCTAGGAGATGGAGGCTGCAGTAAGCCGAGATTGAGCCATTGCACTCCAGCCTTGGTGCAAGAGCCAGACTCTGTCTCAAACCACCCCCTGCCCCTGTAGAAAAATAACAAACGAAAATTATCTCATAGTCCTGATATATCTCTACAGTTAAAATCTAACTCAAAGATATTTTCAGCATTCCTTGACCCTGTTACTTATAGTTTAATTCATAAGCTTGGAATCAATCATTCAGAAAACACTCAGGAGGCTCTCAGAGGCCCTGAGCTGGGCTTGGGAGTTCTGAGAAGAATCAGGAAGGGACTAGACTCCTGAAGAGCTCACAATGAAGAGGCAGCAGGCAGGCTAAACAAATAATTACAAATAACATGACAGTTCCCTAATTGGAGCCCAGAGGAAGGAGCTGTTACTGCCTTCTACAGGAATGAGCATTTGAAATTGGTTCCAGAAGAATATATTTTTACCTAATAGGGTGTAACCTATATGAAGTCCTAAACCATTTTCTTATTTGTTGTTTCTCAATCTTCGAACCTGAAACTCCTCAGGGCTGGAAGCTGCTTCCTCTGATCAGAATGGGTCCCTTATGAGGGTAGGGACCCTATCTTCTTCTGGTACCATCCACAGTATGAATTGTCTATTTACTTGGAAGCTTCCCTTAATCAGAGTGTTTTAGTGCAAATCTGACTTTACTACAACAGAGAAAAACTGAGGTTGAAAAATCAATTGGACGAATGATGTAAAGACATATGGGTAAGACAGCATAAACTTTATAAAACTATGAAACTTTTAATGATCTTGTAAGTGCTTTAGAGAAGGAGTTTTGGATTAGACTGCACCAACACTGAATGTGATCCCAGGGATATAACTGAACATTTTTATACCTCAGTTTCCTAACCTGTAAAATGGCTATAGTTATAGTACCTACTTAATAGGTACTATATGTGAAGTTGAATAGGTACTATACGTAAAGTTTATTCATGTAAAATGCTTAAAATAAAGTCTGAAAATACTGAGAAAATAACCCATGGTAGCGATTATTGTTGCTGTTCTTATTAACTCTTAAAATAATGATGATGTCAGACACTGCGCTAAAGAGATCAGGAGAGGAAGGCAGTAGTTCCTAGGATAGTCTGTACATTCTCCTTCTCTTACCTGTATTTGGATCTATGAGGAAGGTTTCTTGTCAACAGGATTTGGGAGATACTTACCTTCTGGTGTTTACTCTGTTCTCCTCTGAAGGCCATCCAAGGAGGTTTGACTAAAAGGTGATGAGAAATTAGTGGTTTGGTTGGTAAATGTTTCCAAACTCTAGAGATTTTTTTTTTCTTTTTGAGATGGAGTCTCCCTCTGTCGCCCAGGCTGGAGTGCAGTGGCACAATCTCCCCTCATTGCAATCTCCGCCTCCGAGATTCAAGCAATTCTCCTGCCTCAGCCTTGTGAGTTGTTGGGAACTACAAGTGTGCACCACCACACCCAGCTAATTTTTGCATTTTTAGTAGAGATGGGGTTTCTCCATGTTGGCGATGCTGGTCTCGAACTCCTGACCTTAGGTGATCCACCTGCCTCGGACTCCCAAAGTGCTGAGATTACAGGCATGAGCCACTATGCTCGGCCTAACTCTGGAGTTTCTCATTAGAGACAGAGAATTCTGAATCAGAGAGTGATGATTCCAAGTATTATCCAAGGGCAATTTGGAAATGTTTTCTGAAGTATCATTAAGGCCTATGCTTCTATTGGGGGCATTGCTAATTTTCTTAAGATTTAAAAAAATAGATAAAACTTCATCTTTGTTTCAGCCTATCTGTAAAGGTATACCTAATAAGGTGTTTGTTACATTAATTTTTAAAATGTAAATTGACCTTTCATGACAAACACACTGAACAAACTAGGAATAGAAGGAAATCACCTCAATGTAAAAAGGTCATATAAGAAAAGCCCTTTTTTTTTTTTTTTTTTTTTTTGAGATGGAGTCTCGCTCTGTCACCCAGGCTGGAGTGCAGGGGCACGAGGTCGGCTCACTGCAAGCTCTGCCTCCTGGGTTCAGGCCATTCTCCTGCCTTAGCCTCCCGAGTAGCTGGGACTGCAGGTGCCTGCCACCACGCCCAGCTAATTTTTTGTATTTTTAGTAGAGATGGGGTTTCACTGTGTTAGCCAGGATGGTCTCGGTCTCCTGACCTTGTGATCCTCCCACCTCAGCCCCCCAAAGTGCTGGGATTACAGGCGTGAGCCACCGCGCCCAGCCGAAAAGCCCATTTTTTAACATCATAGTCGATGATGAAAAACTGAAAGCCTTCCTTCTAAGGTCATAAACAAGGTAAGGATTTCCAGTCTTGCTACTTCTATTCAACATAGTCCTGTAAGTCGTAGCCTGAGCAATTAGGCCAGTAAAATAAATAAAAGGCATCCAAATGGAAAGGAAGAAGTAAAATTATCTCTGTTTGCAGATGACATGATCTTACATGCAGAAAACTATAATGATTCATTAGCTGGGCATGGTGGCGGGCACCTATAGTCCCAGCTACTCGGGAGGCTGAGGCAGGAGAATCACTTGAATCTGGGAGGCAGAGGTTGCAGTGAACCGAGATCATGCCGCTGCACTCCAGCTTGGGCGACAGAGCGAGACTCCATCTAAAAAAATAAATAAAAATAAAACTATAAAGATTTTACCAAAAAATTGTTAGAAGTAATACACGAATTTGGGCTGGGCATGGTGGCTCAAGCCTATAATCCCAGCACTTTAGGAGGCCGAGGTGGGGGGATCACGAGGTCAGGAGTTCGAGACCATCCTGGCTAACATGGTGAAACCCCATCTCTACTAAAAATACAAAAAATTAGCTGGGCGTGGTGACGGGCGCCTGTAGTCCCAGCTACTCAGGAGGCCGAGGCAGGAGAATGGCCTGAACCCAGGCCCATATTTGAGAATATTGATGCAAAAATTTGCAAAAAACCTAGCAAACTCAATTAAACAATACATAAATAGGTAATTCATAATGACCAAGTGGAATTTATCCCAGAGATACAAGGATGGTTCGACATGCAAATCAGTCAATGTGATATATCATATAAATAGAATGAAGGGGCCAGGTGCAGTGGCTCACACCTGTAATCCCAGCACTTTTGGAAGCCGAGATAGGCAGATCTCCTGAGTTCAGGAGTTCAAAACCAGCCTGGCCAACTTGGCAAAACCCCATGTCTACTAAAAATACAAAAATTAGCCGGGTGGAGTGGTGGGCACCTGTAATCCCAGTTACTTGGAAGGCTGAGGCAGGAGAATTGCTTGAACCCAGGAGGCAGAGGTTGCAGTGAGCTGAGATCATGCCATTGCACTCCAGCCTGGGTGACAGAGGAAGACTTCATCTCAAAAAAAAAAAAAAAAAAAGAATGAAGGACGAAATCCATATAATCATTTCCATTATGCTAAAAAAGTATTTGATAAAATTTAATATTCTTTAATAATAAACCCTTTGAAAACTGGGTATGGAATGAACATATCTCAACATAATAAAAGTCATATATGACAGACCCCCAGCTAGTATCATACTAAGTGGGGAAAAACTAAAAGCCTTTCCTCTAAAATCTGGAAGATGACAAGAATATCCACTTTTACCACTGTTATTCAACATAATTCTGAAATTCCTATCTGGAGCAATCAGACAAGAGAAAGCAATAAAAGGCATCCCAATTGGAAAAGAAGTCAAATTATTGTTTTTGCCAGTGATATAATCTTATATTTGGAAAAACGTAAAGACTCCTCTGATAGGGTTTGAATGTGTGTCCCCTCCCAAATGTAATTCTCAATGTTGGAGGTGGGCCAGGTGAAAGGTGATTTAACCATTGGGGTGGATTACTCATAAATGGCTTAGCACCATCCCACTTGGTACTATCTTCATGATAGTGAGTGAGTTCCCATAAGACCTGGTTATTTAAAAGTGTGTAACAACTCGCCCCTCTGTTTTTTTGCTCCTGCTTTTTGCCCTATGATGTGCAAGATTCTGCTTCAACTTTTGCCATGACTGTAAACTTCCAGAGGCCTTCCCAGAAGTGCATACCAGTGCTGTGTCTTCTCTACAGCCTGTAGAATCATGAGCCACTTAAACCTCCTTTCTAAAAAATAAATTACCCAGTCTCAGGTATTTATAGTGATGGGAAAAAAGCTTAATACAGAAAATTGGCACAAAGGAGTGGAAAATTGTTATAAGAATACCTGAAAATGTAGAATCAGCTTTGTAATTGGGTAAACAGGCAGAGGTTGGAAGAGTTTTTAGGATTCAGAAGAAGACAGAAAAATGAGGGAAAGTTGAGATTTTCTTAACTTTGAATGGCTTTGACGAAAATGCTGATAGTGATCTGGACGGTGAAGGCTGAGCTGAGGAGGTCTCAGATGAAAATTAGAAACTTATTAGGATCGAAGCAAAGGTCATTCATTGTTGTCTTAGCAAAGTGCTTGGCTAAATTTCTGTCATGCCCTAGGGATATATAAAAGTTTGAATTTGAAAGTGATGATTTAGGGTTTCTGTTGAAAAAATGTCTAAGCACTAAAGCATTGAAGATGTGGCCTGGCTGCTTCTAACAACCTATGCTCACATGTTGCAGCAAAAAAAAGTAAGTTGTAATTTATTTTTACTTGCAAGGGAAGCATAGCGTAAAAGCTTAAAAACTTTGCAGCCCAGTCATGTGGCAGAAAAATAAAAAGCTTTTACAAGAGAGGAACTTGAGCAGGCTGTGGAGCAATCACTTGTTAGAGATATTTATATAACTTAAAAAAAAAAAGCAAGTGTTGATAGCCAAGACAATGGGGAAGAGGAATTGAAGGCATTTTAGAAATCTAAAAGGCAGCCCCCCATCACAGACCCTGAGGCCTAAAAGAAGAGAATAGTTTCTGGGATCAGGCCCAGGAACTGCTGCCTTGGGTAGCCTTAGAACATGGCTCCCTGCATCCTGGCCACTGCTCCAGCTCCAGGTGTAGCACAAATTGGCCCAGTTACAACTCCAGTCACTGCTTCAGAGGGTGCAAGCTATAAGCCTTGGTAGCTTTCATATGTTGTTAGGCCTGTGAGTGTACAAAATGCAAGAGCTGAGACTTGGGAGCCTCCACCTTTACTTCAAATAATGTATAAAAAAGCTAGGGTGTGCAGGCAGAAGCATGCTGCAAGGGTGGAGCCCTCATGGAGAACCTCTACTAAAACAATGCAGCAAAGAAATGTAGGGTTACAATCCCCATGTGGGTTCCCCACTGGGGCATGGCCTAGTAGATCTGTGAGGAGAGGATCACTGTCCTCCAGATCCCAGAATGGTAGATCTAGCTACAGCTTGCACTTTGCACCTGGAAAAGCCAGAAGCACACAAAACCAGCCAGAGGCACACAATACCAGCCCATGAGAGCAGCTGTGGGGGCTGAACCATGCAAAGCCACAAGGTCTAAATGTCCCAAGGCATTAGTGTGCCCTGGAAATGGGACATAGAGTCAAAAATAATTATTTTGGAGCCTTAAAATTCAATAACTCCCCTTCTGGGCTTCAGACTTGTATGGGTCCTGTGGCCTCTTTTTTAGCTGATTTATTCCTTTTAGAATAGGAGTATTTACCCAATGCCTATGCCCCATTTGTGTCTTGGAAGCACTTAATTTGTTTTTTATTTTACAGGCTTATAGGAAGAATAAACTAGCTTTGTCTTAGATGAGACTTTTGACTTTTGAGTTAAGGCTGAAATGAGTGAAGACTTTGGGGATTATTGGGATGTCATGATTGTATTTTGAAATATGAGAAGGATATGAGATTTGGAATGGCCAGGGGCAAAATGATACAGTTTAGGTATGTGTTCCCACCAAAATCTTATATTAAAATGTAATCCTCAATGTTGGAAGTGGGCCTAGTCGGGAGGTGATTGAATCATGAGGGCAGGATTTCCATGAACAGTTTGGCATCATTTCCTTGGGTGCCATTCTCACAATAGTAAGTTTTTATGAGAGCTGGTTATCTACAAGTGTGTAGCACTTCCCCCCTGCCCTCACACTTACCATGTGATGTGCAAGCACCGGATTTATTTTTCACCTTGATTGTCAGTTGTCAGAGGCTTGACCAGAAGCAGAAGCCAGTGCTATGCTTTCTGTACAGCCTGTAGAACCATGAGCCAATTAAACCTATTTCCTTTATAAATTAACCAGTCACCGATTGTTTTTACAGCAATGTGAGAATGGCGTAATATTTCCATCAAAAAACTATTAGAAATAATAACTTGAGTAAATTTGCAGAATACAAAATTAACATATACAAATCAGTAGGATTTCTATATGCCAACAGTCAACAAACTGAAAAAGAATTCAAAAAAGTAATCCTATTTGCAATAGCCACAAATAAAACAAAATGTGTGGGAATTTACCAAAGAAATAAAAGTTCTCAACAATTAAAAATGTAAAACACTGATAAAAGAAATGAAAGAGAAGACAAAAAAATGGAAAGTTATTTCTATGTTCACAGATTGGAAGAATCAGTATTTTAAAAAATGTCCATATGATCCAAAGCAATCTATACATTTCATGCCATCTCTATCAAAATAACAATGACATTCTTCACAGAAATAGAAAAAAAATCTGAAATATATATGGAACCACAAGACACCATAATAGTCAAAACTATTCTGAGTATATAAACCAAAACTGTCGGAATCCCATTACATGGTTTTAAATTGTACTATCAAGCTATAGTAATTAAAACAGCATGACACTAGAATAAAAAGACATAAAGACAAATGGAATGAAATAGAGAACTTAGAAACAAACTCATACAGCTAAACTAATTTTCAACAAAAGTGTCAATAACATACAACAAAAAACAAGACAGTTTCTATAATAAATAGGGCTGGGAAAACTGGCAAGCCATAGGCAGAAGAATGAAACTAGAACCCTATTTCTTGCAAAATACAAAAATCAAATTAAAATGAATTAAGGACTTAAACCTAACACCTCAAACTATCAAAATTTTACAAGAAAACACTGGGGAAACTCTTTAGGGCATTGGTTTGGACAAAAATTTCTTAAATAATGCCCCATAAGCACAGACAACCAAAGCAAACATGGACAAATGGAATTACAGCAAGTCAGAAAGCTTTTTTAAAGTGAAGGAAACAATAAACAAAGTGAAGAGAAAACCCACAGAATGGAAGAAAATATTTGTAAATTACCCATCTGAAAAGCAATTAATAGCTACATGATATGGTTAGGCTTTGTGTCCCCACCCAAATCTCATATTGAATTGTAATCCCCAGGTGTTGAAGGAGAGACCTGGTAGAAGGTGATTGGATCATGGGGTTGGTTTCCCCCAGGCTGTTCTTCTGATAATGAGTGAGTTCTCATGAGATCTGATGGTTTTATAAGGGGCTCTTCCCCCTTTGCTTCACATACATGCTCTCTCGCCTGCCATCATGGAAGAGGTGCCTGCTTCCCGTCTGCCATGATTGTAAGTTTCCTGAGGCCTCCCCAGCCATGTGGAACTGTGACTCAGTTAAACCTATTTCCTTTATAAATTACCCAGTCTCGCCAGGCGCAGTGGCGCATGCCTGTAATCCCAGCACGTTGGGAGGCTGTGGCGGGTGGATCACGAGGTCAGGAGTTCAAGACCAGCCTGGCCAAGATGGTGAAACCCCGTCTCTACTAAAAATACAAAACTTAGCTGGGCATGGTGTCAGGTACCTGTAATCCCGGCTACTCAAGAGGCTGAGGCAGAGAATTGCTTGAACCCAGGAGGTGGAGTTTGCAGTGAACCGAGATCATAGCAGTGCACTCCAGCCTGGGCGACAGAGCAAGACTTCATCTCAATACATAAATAGATAAATAACCCAGTCTCAGTTTTTTTATAGCAGTGCAGAAACAGACTAATACACTACAATATATTGAGTTCAAAACATTCTATAGAAAAAATATAATCAATTAAAGAGTGGACAAAAATTTAAATGGACATTTATGAAAAGAAGACATACAAATGGCAAATAGGCAAGTGAAAAGGTGCTCCACGTTACTGATCATTATAGAAATGCAAATCAAACCCAAAATGAGATATCATTTCACCTCAGTTAAGGTGGCTTTTATCCAGAAGTCAGTCAAAAACAAATGTTACTAATAGCCAAGATTTGGAAGAAACCTAAATGTCCATCAACAGATGACTGGATAGAGAAAATGTGGTACATATACACAATGGAGTACTATTCAGCTATAAGAAAGAATGAGAGTCTGTCATTTGCAGTAACAGAAATGGAACTGAAAGTCTTTATGTTAAGTGAAATAAGTCAGGCACAGAAAGACAAATGTCACATGTCCTCACTTATTTGTGGGTGCTAAAATTTGAAATAATTGATGTCATAGAGAGTATAAGGGTGGTTACCAGAGGCTGGGAAGGGCAGTGGGGGAACAGGGGGTTAGTGGGGATGTGAAATGGGTACAAAAAATTGTTAGAAAGAATGAATAAGACAGTATTTGATAGCACAACAGGGTGATTATGGTAAAAAAATTTTAATTATATATTTTATAAAAACTAAAATAGTATAATTGGATTGTTTATAACACAAGCTATAAATGCTTGAGGGGACGGATACCCTGTTTTTTATTATATATTACTCGTTACATGCCTGTATCAAAGTATGTCATGTACCCCCATAAATATATACACCAACTATGTACCCATAAAAATTAATTAAAAATTACAATTAAAACCAAAGGGAGGAGAGTCTAACGAGGCAGGTGTGACCCATGGCTTGAAGTAGCTTTTCAGGTTAACTTTGGAATGTCCTTATCCAAGAAGAGGGGTCCATTTAGTCAATAGGGGCTTAGAAATTAATTTTTAGTTTGTAAGTGGAAAAAAGAGAATTTTTAATCCTGAGCCATAGCTCTCAGTCAGTCAGTCCCTGCAGGGAACCCTGTTCTTTACTCTGGAGATAAACACTATTTTTCTTTTCCACTGAATAACACCACATTTCAAAATGAGGGGAAACATCTTGAAACTAAGAGGTATGGCCTTATTAAATTTGATTTGGTTTCCATTGTAATTAATTTAATCACATGTGTTCTAGAGTTTGTCCTCAGTCTTCTCCTACTTTAGGCTCATGATCTGTTGAATTTGCTCAGCTCCCTGCTCAACAGCAGGAAATCAGAATTATTTAAAAGCCTCATTGTGGCTGGGAGCAGTAGCTCATGCCTGTAATCCCAGCAATTTGGGAGGACAAGGTGGGCAGATCACTTGTTGTCAGGGGTTTGAGACCAGCCTGGCCAACAGAGTGAAACCCCATTTCTACTAAAGATACAAAAATTAGCTGGGTGTGGTGATTCATGCCTGTAATCCCAGCTACTTGGGACACTGAGGCAGGAGAATCACTTGAACCTGGGAGGCAGAGGTTTCAGTAAGGCAAGATGGTGCACTGCACTCCAGCCTGGGCAGTAGAGCAAGACTCTGTCTCAAAATAATAATTATAAATAAAAATAAAAATCTCATTGTGTTTCAAACAAAATTTCTTTTGCGTATCAACTGTGTCAAGTTGCATATTAACTATAATCATTTTGTTTACTTTATATCCAATCTTGAGAAATCTTTGAGGACTAATTTCACTCTTTTCTGCCATTTTGGTAAACATACCAAATGCCACCATACAAAATGCACAAAATTCCTGAGAAATACATTTTCTCCTTGAGGAGTAGACTTGCTGTGTTAGAGGAACTCATGGTTATCAAGCTTCTAGTTTAGTAAACATGACTAGAATTCTCTATCTTAATATGAGTAGCTAGGTACTCACAAGGCATCTAGAAGATTAATACCTATGGTCTGGAAATAGCCACATTTTTTTACTGGCCACAGATTACAATTGCAGAATATTTATGGCCATACAAGACACTTCCACCAAGCCTGAAAAATGTATAAATGTCCTAGGAGTGCAGCATTTTTTGTTAAAGATAATATTAATGAGCTAGCTTAGGTCAATGGGTTAATGGTCATCGTTAAAACGAATAGCCCCGACTTTAATGAGTACATCTGCACCTTCCAAGTTTAATTATAACTCTTTCTCTTTATAGTTAGAGTACAGACACTAACAAAAGACAATGCATTCCTGCTCTTGTTTTCTGAGGATGTCCAACTCTGTAATGGAGTCATTTCTAATAAACTTGCTTCTTTCACTGTGCTCTCTGACTCACCTCAAATTTCTTCCTGCACAAGATCTAAGAATCCTACTTTGTGGTCTGTATCAGGAACCTCTTTTCCAGCAACATCTTTCAGCAACACCATGAAGGGACACCAAGACAAGACCCCCACTCCAAGGAAAACAATCCACATAGAATTAATCAGCTGGCAAGTGGGCTGTCTTTTAGAGTCGCGAAGCCATTCAGGTTGGCAAGAATGATTACCCACTGTTACTTAAGTGAGAGGCCCTAGGGTATAATATTAGGGTGAGAGACTCAGCCCAAAGTTAGAGACCTGGGGGTGTCATAATCAGATTAGAGGCCAAGCCCACAGGGTTAGAGGCCCTGGGGAACATTGAGAAGAATGGATTTGGCTAAACAAGATGTTTGCCACTTTCTCTTTTTGGACTGTCCACCTTGTGCTTTGTCCCTCACCTGAGTGCTCTGCATATTGTTGCATTTCTGCCCACCGCCTCCGTTTTGCAGTAGCCTGGAGGCTGCCCCAGGAAAGAGGCCCCAAACAGTTTAGCTTTTATTTTCCTCAGCAATCCTCTGACTTTTAGCCTTGATGTCTTAGAGCTATTGCTGCTACCACTTTTCTAGTTGGCAAAGCTAATAAACTAACATTAGAACAGTACCTACAGGTTTTTGACCCCACACCAAGGGAAGGGGGTCCTAGAAGCTAAAGGGCAGCAGTGGATAATAGGAGAATATTTATGAAAGTGTGAGGCCTTATTGCTAGACCGACCCTCCAGACATAACCCTTAAAGCCTGGCAAACCATAAACCCAGCTACTTACCTGTCAGAGTCCACAGGTGCTCCCAGCCTTTCTGGCATATAGGTTGTATCAGTCTGTTCTCATGCTGCTAATAAAGACATATCTGAGGCTGGGTAATTTATAAAAAAAGAGGTTTAATTGACTCACAGTTGCACATGGTCGGAGAGGCCTCACACTCATGGCAGAAGGCAGGTGAGGAACAAAGTCACATCTCTTACATGGCAGCAGGCAAAAGGGCTTGTGTAGGGAAACTCCCCTTTATAAAACCATCAGCTGTAATCCCAGCACTTTGGGAGTCCAAGGCAGTGGATGACCTGAGGTGAGGAGATCGAGGCCAGCCTGGCCAACATGGTGAAACTCCGTCTATACTAAAAGTACAAAAATTAGACAGGCATGGTGGTGGGCGCCTGTAATCCCAGCTACTCGGGAGGCTGAGACAGGAGAATCGCTTGAACCCGGGAATCAGAGGTTGCAGTGAGCCAAGATCATGATAATGCACTCCAGCCTGAGCAACAGAGCAAGACTCTGTCTCAAAAATAAATAAATAAATAAATAAACCATCACATCTCATGAGGCTTATTCACTGTCACGAGAACAGCATGGGAAAGACCCATCCCCCAATTCAATTACCTCCCACTGGGCCCCTCCCACGATATATAGGAATTATGGGAGCTATAATTCAAGATAAGATTTGACTGGGGACACAGCCAAAGCATGTCACAGGTTATGAAACAAATTTATTCTAGCAGGCCAGACGTAGGAGAGATGAGCCCCTTGACCATCCCAAGGAAGAGTGGTTAACAGATGCAAGTTGTTGTATGCATCAGGAAAACAGGAGGGCTAGATATGCTGTTAGTAGTCAGCACAAGAGAATCAAGGCACAAGCCTTGCTGGCCTCGACCTCAGCTCAAAAAGCTGAGTTAATTGAACTTACTAGGCCCCTGCAGTTGGAAAGGATTTAAAAGTTAACATTTACACTGATTCCAAGTATGATTTTTTAGTGCTTCATGCTTATGCTGCAATTTGGAATAGGTGGGGACTCCTGACCCCAAAGGGCTTTTCCATACAACATCATTCAGATTTTGAGCTTGTTAGAATGCTGCTTTGCTGCCAAAAAGTGACTATAATTAATTGCAGAGGACATCAAAAGAGAGACTGACCATGTAAAAGGAAATGCCCTTGTAGATACCACAGCCAAGTACCCTGCACTGAAAGGGCCAATGAAGCTTGTGGGCGTGCTGGTCAGCATACATAGAACTGGGCCGGAATACCCTGAAGAAGAACAAAAATGGGCCAGGGATTGCATTTCAGTCCAGGGCCTCTCAGGCTGAATGATGGTAATAAATTACTAATGCCAAGTACCAATCACAGGAGTATAACTCAGCACTTTCATGATTCTTTTCACCCTAGAAGGGATTCTTTGTTTCTGTTAATGTCTCATTTGTTTATAGGGGTAAATCTTTTCAAGACACTAAAACAGGTGACTCAGCCCTGTGAGCTCTGTGCCTGACATGACCCAAACGGCCAGCAATTTTCTCCTTCTCCAGTTAAACCTGTCCAAAATTGAGGACCCTATCTACATGAGAACTGGCAACTCTAATTTACCCTGAAGCCTTTCTGCAGGAGATTCAAATATTTGCTAATGCTTACTGATACCTTCACTGGTTAGATCGAGGCATTCCCCACCCCATCTGAAAAATGTTTACCAGAAGAAATAACTCCTCAGTTTGGGTAATCCAAAAGCCTGCAAAGTGACAATGGCCCATCTTTCACAGCAGGTGTAACCCAACACCTATCCTCAGCTTTAAGAATCCAATATGACCTTCACTCTGCTGGAGACCGCAGTCCTCTGGAAAGGTGAAAGGGCTAATCCTAAAGAAGACTAGCTAAATCAGAGGCCTGACTATCTCTAACACCCATAGCTTACTGCGGGTTTGAACTGCTCCAAAGTAAAACGTATAATTAAGTCCTGTTGAGTTCACATACGGAAGGCCTTTCCTAACCACAGATCTCCTAATAGATGAAAAGACTCATCAATTACAAAAATATGTCATCAATCTGGGACAGGTGCAAAGGCACTCTGTGAATATGGAAACAAGAGTCTTCCCCTCCCACATGGGAGGAAAATTCAGTTTCAGCTCAGCTAGGAATTTAGTCTTACTAAAGACGTGGGAGGAAGTTCTCCAGCTGAGCAGCTTTCCCCAACGTGGAAGGGACCATAGCAAGGACACCTGAGTTCTCCAACAGACGTTCAACGCCAAGGGATTCACAGGTGGGTGCACCTGTGTGGAAGTAAAGCTGTTGCTTATTCTGGGAGCCAATCGGAGGCGGAGGGAGGTGGATGCGGGGCTATTTAAGCGTTAGCGGAGGGCGGGCTGGGTCGCTGCGCCTCTGCTGCTCCTTCTCGCGCTTCTGTTGCTGCCCTAATCCTGCTTTGGCCATGAGGGAGATCGTGCTCATGCAGATCGGGCAGTACGGGAACCAGATCGGGGCCAAGGTTGGCAGCCGGGGCTCTGAGGGCCCAGCCCGGGCCTGCCGGGTGGCCGGGGAAGATGTTGGCAGTGGCGGGAGCGGTGCCCCTGCATTGCGGTCCCTGGGTTCCCTGCCGGGGACGCGGTGGAACTGGGTGGCTGGCGAGGCGGCTGGGGTGGACCCCAGGGACAGGGCGGCCTAGGGATGGGGGTGCGGATGAGGGTGGGGGTGGGAGAGGGGCTGGGGCGCCTCCGTGACTCAGCCCCGGCCTGTCTGGCCCCTCCTGTCTCTTGCAGTTCTGGGAGGTGATCTCTGATGAACATGCCATCGACTCCGCTGGCACCTACCACGGGGAGAGCCACTTGCAGCTGGAGCGCATCAACGTGTACTACAACGAGGCCAGCGGTGAGACCCTCGTCCTTCCCCCACCGCCCTCCTGGGAACGTGGCTCTCCCCTCGCTCATGCGCTCCCGCCCCACGCAGGTGGCAGGTACGTGCCCCGCGCTGTGCTCGTGGATCTGGAGCCGGGCACCATGGACTCTGTATGCTCGGGTCCCTTCAGGCAGGTCTTCAGGCCAGACAACTTCATTTCCGGTGAGCTGCGGGCAAGGACTGGGGTGCGGCTCCTTAGCCAGGGCAGCTCAAAATCTAGGAACACCCCAAGGTCATCCTGTGGGAACTGTGGCGCCAGGGCCCATGAACACCCTCCTATCCGCCGAGTCGAGTCGCTCAATCTGCCTGTCCTAAACGGGCTTCGGGAGGAAGGCCCGGGTGTCTCCTCAAGGTGAGGAGCTACTGATGTCCTTGCCGGGAGCTGAGCTGGGGCCGTGGCTACTGCCTTTCCTGAGAATGGGCAGGAGCCACCTGCAGCGAGGTCTGTGAGCCCGTCTCAGGTTTGACTCCTGTCTTAATTTCTAACAGGGGAAGCTGCTGTCCTGTAACTCTGGGGGAGCGGGTTTCATTTGCTCCACCTGCAGGGCGAATGGTGCTTTCACCTCACATGTGACACTGGTGCTTTCTGCATTATGGTGGTGACCACTGATGACCGTATACCTGGCCGTCGAGTGACTGGCTGTACTGTCTTACAGATCAGTGTGGGGCCGGAAACAACTGGGCCAAGGGACACTACACCGAAGGCGCGGAGCTGATGGAGTCAGTGATGGACGTTGTCAGGAGGCTGAGAGCTGTGACTGTCTGCAGGGTTTCCAGCTGACCCACTCCCTGGGTTGGGGGACTGGGTCTGGGATGGGTACCCTTCTCATTAGTAAGATCCGGGAGGAGTACCCAGACAGGATCATAAACACATTGAGCGTCCTGCCCTCGCCCAAGGTGTCAGACACCGTGGTGGAGCCCTACAACGCCACCCTCTCAATCCACCAGCTCATGGAAAACACGGATGAGACCTTCTGTATAGATAACGAAGCGCTATATGACATATGTTCCAAGACCCTAAAACTGCCCACACCCACCTATGGTGACCTGAACCACCTGGTGTCTGCTACCATGAGTGGGGTCACCATGTACCTGCGCTTCCCGGGCCAGCTGAATGCTGACCTGCGGAAGCTGGCCGTGAACATGGTTCCGTTTCCCCGGCTGCATTTCTTCATGCCCGGCTTTGCCCCACTGACCAGCCGGGGCAGCCAGCAGTACCGGGCCTTGACTGTGGCTGAGCTCACCCAGCAGATGTTTGATGCTAAGAACATGATGGCTGCCCGTGACCCCCGTCACGGCCGCTACCTAACGGCGGCTGCCATTTTCAGGGGTCGCATGCCCATGAGGGAGGTGGATGAACAGATGTTCAACATTCAAGATAAGAACAGCAGCTACTTTGCTGACTGGTTCCCTGACAACGTAAAAACAGCCGTCTATGACATCCCACCCCGGGGGCTAAAAATGTCGGCCACCTTCATTGGGAATAATACGGCCATCCAGGAACTCTTCACGTGTGTCTCAGAGCAGTTTACAGCAATGTTCAGGCGCAAGGCCTTCCTCCACTGGTACACAGGCGAGGGCATGGATGAGATGGAATTCACCGAGGCCGAGAGCAACATGAACGACCTGGTGCCTGAATATCAGCAATATCAGGATGCCACGGCGGAGGAGGAGGAGGATGAGGAGTATGCCGAGGGAGGAGGTGGCCTAGGACTCTCCTTTTCTAGGTAAAGGGGGGAAGCAGTGTGGATTCTTTCCTGTGTTCTGACAGCCATGTGTCACTATGCGCTTGTTCATTTGTGTCTTCACATCTCCTGCTGCTTTTTAAAGCATTTCTATAGTATGCAGTTTTGACTAATAGTGTTCTCACAGCATCTGGTTTCACCTCCATCTTCCATGGGCCCTCTGGCTACTGCTGCCAGATGCACACAGTTGTCCTGCAAGGCGGAAGCTGTCTGGGCTTATCACATGCCCAGGAACAAGCATTCCAGTGGCTCCAGGAGGGCTCGGCATGGGCTGTGGACATGGCAGGCAGGCTTCACGCAAACTTGGGGATGCCGTGGGCCTTGGGCAGCGACGTGGTGGAAAACCTGTTCCTGAAGACAAGCCTTGGCTTATCCCATATACCAAACTTCTAGGGGACCAGCTGGCCATGTTTCTGGAACTTTAAAAGGGGTCAGTGAACCCTGGTGGACAATGTCCCCAAAGTCCCTCTCGGGGTAGGAATGTGGTCAGACCGCTGGCTCTGAACCAGCAATGAAGGGTGTGCAAGTTGGACCTCAGCCACTCCATCACCACGATGGCCTGGGTGTGATTGTGTGGCCCCATTCTCTTAATGAGGTGGGCATGGGACATCTGGCAGGGACTAGGCAGGAATCGAGCCCAGGGTTTGCTAACATGCACTGAACCCTATGTAGAAGGGGATTAGGTCCTGGGGGCTGCAGATGTGGTTGCTGGGCCTGTGACATGCACTGAACCCTATGTAGAACCCTATGCAGCCCCTTGAAACTTCCCAGGATGGCTGGTTTTGGGGGTTTATCACCTTATTTTTCTCCCTCTGGTTTTAGCCACTGTAGGCCAGTTTGTTCACAGATTTTTACCAACTTTGGCTCATTTCATTACCTTATCAGAGGTGGGAATTCTGAGGTCCCTAAGCCAGAGGCTTTCAGGGATGTGGCTCCCTCTGCCGCCCTGGCAGGGAGGGCACAGGGGTCCCAGGTGGAGCCTCTGACCTAGAGCCTTTGGCTCTAGAGCCTGGAGCCTTACCGCAAGGCTGCCTGTGGGTTTGGCGTCAGGAAACAACCCAGCCTGGAGCCCAGGCTGCTGGTTATCTGGAGACAGCCTCCCCGTAAGATTTCTCTGAGACAAGAAACAATTATGCAAATTATCCTAATTCTGTTTTAAAGAATAGAGAGATTGATTGCAGAGACAAACCATTTAGGCAGGCAATGTAGAAGGTGTTTCCACGGCTAATCTGCCTTCAAAGGAGAGGGATTTTGTTTGTAAACTTCAGACCCAGAAAATTGATTGTTCTGTCAAGTTTAGATAATTATCTGTCCTCCCTGAGGCCCTAAGCTTAGCAGAAATGTTCTTTCTCTGAATCAGTACTCAGCTCCAAAGCTGAGTTGGGTTCCCTGTGGAGTGCTAAATCAGAGATTCTCCCAAAGCAGTGGATCAGGAGCCTTCCTCCAGCCACAGTGCCCATCCTGCCTGCAGAAGAATGGACAGAGGGATGGGAGGGCTGCAGAGCTGGCACTGTGTCCCTGGAGGGGCTGGTGGGGACTCACTGTTCGAGGGACAGGGGAGGCAGAGTCCACACTCAACTGCTGCGTGGAGATGGGCATGAAGGGCAGGCAGGTCTGGCCTTGGCCTTGCGGTTTGTTTCCATTAAAGACCTTCAAGACCAGAAGGGACCAATAGGGCCGGACTATGCAGGGAGAGAAGAGGTTCTAGGGAACTGAGTTCCGAAGTCTTCGTCTTCTCACTGTGCAATGGGGTTAGCCTATAAAGCAGGCTGCTTGTCCTCAGGAGAGCTCATTGTGGAGAAACATCACTGGACAGAGCCCCTCCTTATCTGCATCAGACTCCTCTGGTCTCCCCGGTTGCCTTTTTCTCTGCCCCTAAGGGCACCTGTCCCTGGAGAGGCTCTCAGGACAGTATCCTGGACACCCCCTGCCTGGACACCCCTTGCCTGGCACCCCTCCTCTCCACAATGTCGTCAGAGAGCTCCACCTGCCCTTCTAGCCCCCTGGTCCAGCACTGCTGGTCATGAGGTTTGGGCCCTGTGACCTGCCCAGATCCAAGCTGTGGGGAAAGTTTGCTGAGATCAGTTTGGGGAACAGAGGGGCCTTGTTGTACCATTTGTTCTGGGCACAGGGGACCTCCTGCATCGTCTGTCTCCTCCATGAGATGCTAGTTTCAGGGATTCCTTGGGGACACTGGAGAGCAGGGCTGGCTCAGGCAGGGGCCTGACCATAGTCCAGACAGTGCAGACCCTACCTGAGGTGCCACACGGGCCCTCATCAGTCTTCTCTTCACACAGTGGAGTCACTCCTGTGCCTCCCCTGTCTGCACTCCATTGAGCCGGGAAAGGCCTGCAGTAGCCAATGCCCACATTTGAGTTTCAAATGTGAATATACCCAGGGATTGCAGTTTACCAAAAGATGAAGGAAAAGGCCTCTCCCAGTACTTGGTCAACATTATTCTGTGGTATTTTTCAGATGAAATTAGCATTTAAGCCAGTATACTTTTAGTAAAGCAGATTATGCTCCATAATGTGGGTGGGTCTCATCCAATCAGTTGAAGGCCTTAAAGGAAGAAATACTGACCTCCTAGGGGAAGAGGGAATTCTGCCCCTGGACTCAAGCCACTCTTCCTTGGATTCTAGCCTCTGTAATCACACGAGACAATTCTGGACATCTCCTCCTCTCTTTTCTGTTTCTCTGGAAAACCCTGACTAATGCAATTCTTGTTAAGCTGCTTTTAAGAAGTGTGAAGAAAATATTAAAAAGATGTAACTAAGAATTTTGAGTGGATGATCTAATTATTTCACACTGGCTGAGATCTCCCTGATGTTGACATTGCAATGACACTGTGCACTTCTTGGGGTAAGAAAAAGTGCAGTCTCAGTATCCCTCCCACTAAATAGGAAGGCAAATTGCCATTTCCCGAAAAGTCCAGAATAGTAAGTAGGTTGACGAGTAACTCTTGAAGTTACATAAGACAAATCAGTTGCAACAGAGGATCATAAACCCCTCGTGTACGGAAGGAAAACAAGTTTGTCAATGTGCAAACTGTAAGTCTAAGTTCCTACTTCTGTAAAAAGTAGAGTTTCCTCTTCAAAGACTTTCCTTCCCATCTCATTAGAAATAAATAGTAACTTCTCTTAGAAGCAAAATTTATTCAAAGACCTGTGCTAACATTCTTAAATATCTGCTAGCCCTAATAAAGGAATCAATGTACTTTATGTTCTTAGCTCCCACAATTTAGCCTAAATATTTGCCCTGGCATGCTTATACTAGTCCAAGCCAGCTTTAGGTCATTGCCTGTTCCTCTTCTTTATTCGAAGGTGTTTTTACTTTTTTCAGCATTCCACAAGTTACTTCCTCCTTCCTTTGTTCTCCTCTGCCTTTTCCTCTCTAAAAAAGTTCTAAGTTGCTAGCCAATCGGGACAAATACAGAATGTGAGGTCCCATTCCAGCCACTGGAAACTGGACACAGCAGTAGGGTGGATGCGTCAGGTTATAAATGACCCTGTCTCCTTTGCTCAGTATACTCTTGTGGCAAAACTGCTGGTGAGTGTACCCTTTCTGCAGAAATTAAAAAAAAATAAAAATGGCCTTGCTGAGGAAATTAAATTTACATTCAAGTGCTATTTCTTTACCGCACTGGGAACAAGCATGTCAAACAATTTCAACCCTGCTGGACCGCATCAAGTGAGGGCCGGGATGGAAAAGCGGCCGTGCCGAGGTGCCCCGGAAGCAGCCTCCGGAGTGTGCGTCAGAGTTTCTGGCCATTTCAGCTAAGACTTTTCTTCTGACAGACTAGAAGTGAAAAAAAGAATTATTTACTTTGTTGGGAAATGTTACAAAAGGTTAAAATTCTACTAGTTCATAAAATATTTGAAGCTAACTTTGTTTTTATAAATAAAATTGTATTTACAATTTAAGTTTTAGTTCTCATCCTTGCTGTTATAAAAGTTATTCTAAGTTATGTCAGTCTTTGAGGGTAAATGTACAGTATTTAAAATAGCCTATATTTGGAAAACTGAACAGTGTTTGTTGTCATGATTTTACTTTGTTCTTGACCACATTGGTCCCAGAGAAAGTCAAGGTCTTCACCCACGGATTCAAGATTCTTGTGGCAGCTGCTGAATTCTTTTCCAACAATGCTTGGGCCTCATCAGCGTCATGTTTGTGCACTACCCCAGCCCCAACCACAGACATGGGCAGGAGGAACAGAACTCTACTGTGTAGCGTCACTGCCAGTAAGAGTCTGGCTCTCCCATGAAGCATTACTCTTCCTCTGCATGTATCTTAGAATTTCAAAAGCCATTTGGCCTCCATTTCTTTAGATTGTGGATAAGATCCATAAACTTGTACTGGGGTCACTGTTCCTCCAGCCTCTTTAGCACGTATCTGCAGTCTCATTTCCAGGCTGTTTCCTCTATGGGCCACTGCCTGCAGAATTCCCAGATGAATCCATTGCCCATTCCCTGTAGCCACATCTCCAAATCCACAGCCGTTCTCAGCAGCTACCTGCACACTCACATCCCAGAGGTCAAGTTGCCACAGCTGGTGTGTGTTTCCAGCCACTAGGCAACCCCAGGTCTTCATCTGAGCACCCAGGGCCAGAAGTCTCACCCTGTCCCCCATACCATCCCTTCCCAACCAGCCACAGTTTCCTTCCTTCTGTTGCTCACACAGTGCTCTCAGCCCCAGATGCCCTTCCTGACATTTCCTCCCAAGGAAACCCAAGTCCTCCGTCAGGGTCCACCCAAATGTCCACACTCTCTGGTAGCCTGCCCAGCCCCAGAGGCTCCCTTGAGCTCCCTTCCCCCATTAGAGCCTACAGAGGCAGTGCTGCCCAGCAGACATCTCGGCTGGGAGTCAAACAGAGCAAGGCTATTTTGGTCCCTCTCTCCACTCTATGTGACCCTGAAATGTGCCCTGGCCTTAGGAAACATTCAGCTACATCAGAGAACGTGAGTATGCATGTGGTTTGTATAACACAGGCAAGACATGGTTTTTAGATACGTTCAGAATAGATAGTTACAGAGAACAGGTATGTTACATGTGGGAAGGAAGAGATACAAGGGCCAAGAGATACTTAATATGCATGAGGCTCCTGGGCACTAAATGTTCAATTCACAATGTGCCTTTATACAAGAGACACCTAAACATGCAGAACCATGGGGCCTTCGTTCACCACCATTCCTGGTGCCCATTCTGGTCGCATGCGTCCTCTGCCCAAGAAACACGTAGAACCCATGGCAGTGCGACAGCTGCTTCTTGGCAACTCCACCATGATCAGGCACACTTGTCCCATGTCTGTCCCATTGAGCTGGTGTGTGTCATAAGCCCTTCAGCTGTGAGCACTCTTGCCCAGACCTCGGCTCTGGTCCTCGTGGTCACACCTGAGGGGGTGAGGTTGACTAGCAGAGAAAGAAGAGAACCGATGAATGTTGACAGCACAGGAATCAGGTCATACGGCCCTCCCATCTCCTTCCCTCAGCTGCTTGCTGTGTTTTACGAATGGATTTTATAAACCTGTGATTCAAGCATCCTCAGTTGCTTCTCGAGCCTTTCCGCTCCATGAACTCTGGGACAGCTTGCCTGGTACTGCAACTGGAGGACATCATTGCATCCAGAGAGCTTCCCACATGACAGTCTGTGAGCAAGGGACTTCGCCTCCCTGGATGGTGGTTTTCTTTTATGTAAAAGATGTGATCGTAGTCTCTATTTCTCAAGGGTGCTGTGAGAAACACACAGAATAAGTCACGTGAAACTGTGTGGCAGGTAGCGGATGCTCAGTAAAGTGAAGCCTGCCCTTCCCGTAGCCTTTCTCTTCCTCCACTGGGTCTAGACTTCACATTGTCCCATGGTTCAAGATCCTTGGTTCATCCCGAGTCTTATCATCATCCCAGAAGCTTGGAGGGAGCTCCTGGGGAAATCCAGCTTCACGGTCCCACACTGATCACTTCCCCTGGGCATGGCCTGGTAAATGCAGCTCAGATCCGCTCCCCAGGCAAGTCAAGGAAGTTGCTGCCCAGAAACCAAGTGAGGACATTTACAAGAACCGGCAGCAGCAGCAGCAGCAGCAGCAGCAGCAGCAGCAGCACAAGAAGAAGAAGAAGAAGAAGAAGAAGAAGAAGAAGAAGAAGAAGAAGAAGAAGAAGAAGAAGAAGAAAGAAGAAGAAGAAAGAAGAAGAAGAAGAAGAAGAAGAAGAAGAAGAAGAAGAAGAAGAAGAAGAAGAAGAAGAAACTGGATTTGCTTTTTCACCAGAGGATCCAGATTTCCCTGTGGCCTCACAAACAAAAAAGAAGGAAGACGGAGCAGCACAGTCATCCCTTTGTGAAAAAGGCATTCAGGTAACTGAGTGACTCAGCAAGCCTGGGTCTTGGGGAAATTACGAATACCTGGTTGAAGGGCAGTCCTCAGGCAGAGCCCCTGAGACCTGTTGAACTCTAGAGTGTGGGAGCAGAGGAGATTCAGGGCCTGCCCAGGGGCAGTGTCCACAGGGGCAGAGTGCCCCCAGGACTCGCCCTGGCTCAGTTAAGGACTCCCCTCAGGATCTGCAGAGGTGCAAGGCAGGGTGCAGCTCTGCCTGGACTGAGCTGGAAATGCAGCCGTGTGGCTGAAGTGGCCACTTCCTGCTTTCTGTAAAGCAGCCACAGGGACCTGTGAACAGGTAAGACCCTTACTCTTGATTACTGAAGAACTAGAACCCAGGCTCCCTTGACCTTCTCTCCGAAAACCCAGATGACACGAGGACCCTCTCCCAGCTGAAGGGGCAGATTCATGCTTTAGAGTGTGGGGAGTCAGCGTGGGGGCACGTGAGTGTTTAGCTTAGGTGTGGGCCTCACAAAAGAGTCAAAACAAGTCAGCCAGGACTCCAGCAGCCTTCATTGTGTGAGAGATGCCAGCACTGTGGCCACAGCCTGACAGCTGCACAGGCCACATAATGTGTGGGGCCGAGTGGAAAACATGGGTTTTTTGTTGTTGTTGTTGTTCAAAATCATGAGCTTCCAGGGGCGGCAGCAGAACTTTAAACTACTCTGAGGCCCTTCTGAGCACAGGACTTGGTATGACTGCACAGGGATACCCGGCAGGCCAAGTGCAGGGACAGAGCGGTCTGCCCAGAGGCCAGCAGGTCCCCAGTCAGTGTCTGGCACCAGCTCCCTTCATGACCTGGGCTGGCTCAGTTCCACGGGACTCCCAAGGCTGGACGCTTCCCCGGAACATCATCCTCAGGGATTTCCCAACAGGAGCAGCCTCTGGCTTCAGATCTGTCCGTGTTTGACTCATAAATTATCACTCAGACTGAGAAAATTAACACTCAGTGATTCCTGAAAGGGTGCCCAGTGCAATAGATAATTTTCAAAGTGAGTTCATCGGGGGATTTAATAGCCAGGCAATGTCCATTAAAACAGCGACAAACATGGGGAGAAAAGGAAAAGCTCCAACTGGAAACTCATGCTGGCTTGACAGTTGTTCTCAGGGAGCAGAACAGAAGTGGGCATTTTCATTCTGGTTACACCATCAGCGATACCTCCACGGAGCCTCTCAGCTGGTTCCTCCTGGGTCTGGGCCACAGGCCTCCCAGTATTGCCGGTCTCGGAAGACATCTGTGGGCAGGTTCTGTAGAGGGAATCTGAGGCTGTGTGGGATGAGCTGCAGGACCCCATGTGGGGAAAGGCAGGAGGCAGCACCAGCTCCTTCACCAGGACCTGAGGGTACTGTGGCTCATCAGGGGCCATTGAGGACATGGAGACCCTGCACAGTGTTTGAGGAGTCCTGCTACATCAGTTTATTCTGGTTTAGGTGGTTGAGGGGAGACTCAGTGAAGTCTTGGGGGTTCAGGGCTACACTGCCAGCCTCTGGGACAGCAGCCCCAGTGTCCCCAGACCCAGGCCTTGCTCCTCCCTGCTGATGAATGCCCACTCTGCTCCCAGATGCACACCTGTCCTGAAGACACCCGGTTCTCATGCTCTTCTCTGCAGCACCTGAATTGGGCATTCCTGGGTAAAGTAGTTTAAGTTACTTTCACTTTTATCCACCTTGTTTCCGTTATTTCAACCATGCATGTCCCTTGTGTATGTAGGATAAATGTGTCTAAGAATAAAGGTCCATGATTTAAAGTTTTTTCCTCTTCTTTCCCTGTCCTGACCACCTGATCATAAACTTGTAGAAATAAAGTGGATCTCATGTTGTGTATCTTTCGATGCATCTAGAGAGATGGTTATATTCATATAAATAAACGGGCACATCCAGCACACTATTTCTAGTTGTCGTCTGCTAATAAGTTTACATCTGGTAAATGCCAGTGTTTCATCAAATGGCTGCATTGCACATGAGTCAATCTGTGTGACTAAGAATATGGCAGGCTTTGTACAGCCTTTGTAAAGACATTCTTCAATGCTGCCTTTTAAAATACAAATGTTAAATCCTGTAACTAATCAACCTATGCCTTGTTAGAGGGCTGACATTTTCAATAATTCCTTTACAAAGGGTAGTGAGATGCATCAGATCCCCCAGTGGCCCCCAAGTAGGGACAGTGACAGTCAGCAGTTCTTTACGGACCTCTGCTCCATGGCAGGTTCTCCGCCGGCCCTGGCTGCGGGCGGCCGTCATCTAACAAGATGCTTCGGTCCATGGGTGGAGGACAAAGGCCTGTGGGCTTGGGGAGCGAGTTCTTTCGTCTCCTACATGACCTTCATCTGCTCGCGTTTCCCACGAAGTGCATCTGGGTTGGAAGGAGATGGTGGTTTCCCACGGAAGTCTGGTCCCTAAGTGACGCCTCTGCTGCCTACATCAGAATCTCCCAGGCTTGCTCCACAATGGTCCCGTCACGTGGTGCAGACTCAGGCGCGGTCTTGTGTGTGCAGAGGCAGGCGTGGTCTTGTGTGCTTTTGATCATGCACCTAGTCACATCTGTTCTACAGTGTTGCATTCTTCTAATTTCCATGCACATCTTTGCATAGGCGTGTTCCCATTGTTCCCATGCCAATAAGTGGTGTGCAAGGTTCCAGAGTGCGCCAGTATTTCTTTAGTCGGTGTCATGCTGTTGGATATTCAGGTTTTTTAACCTAGTGTAAATAACATTCACATTTCTAAAAACCAGAAGAGTGTTTGTGATTAAGATATCATCTTAGTGGATATTAAATTGCTGCATCTGATTTCATTTCTCTTTCCCAAATAGTCAGTTGTGTGAGCTAGTCTCACTCTGAAACTGCACACTCCCATCCCAGAGGTAGAAAGCGAGATCTCCTGCCTGCATTTCACGGAGCATGTGATTATGGAGGTGTCCAGTCCCAGCAAACAGACCCTACATTCTTTTCCTTCAGTGACTCAGACGCAATATGTGGACAGTCCCAGACAGTATCGCTCCCTCACGTTCATTAACCTCCAGAGATTAAACATCACCTGATACACAGAACTGTGGGCTCCCCATTTGGCTAAGCATCAGGTGCAGCCAGGTTCTTACCTAGGTGCACTTGACAAGGTGCTGCCAGATGCCACCAGCGCAGACAGTCAGCGAGCCCACCTCATGAGAGGGCACATGAGATCCCCAAATGAGAAAGAACTCTAAGGAGCCAAAATCTGCCAAGATGGGTACATTAAAGCTTGCAACTTTGCACGTGAGTGCACCCTCAGACTCAGCCAGTTTATTCTCCTTTGCAGTCCGTTCTGAAAAGTCCAGCCAGATGATGGCTAAAGAGTAGAGAATGGAAGGTGGAAGGCGGTTGCTGCTTGCAGAAGAGGCACGCTGGCAGCATTGGCAGGGAGGAAGAGACTGGAAACTGAGTAGCAGATCCGAGAAACCAAAATGTTCAGCAAATGAGGGCAGGTGGCATGGAGCTACTTCCCTGGGTCCAAGAGCCTAATTACGTTATTGTTCCATAAGTTCATGGCCTGCGGTCATCAGGGAAAATAAAACACTGACTGGGGGTCGGTCTTTTCTGTTTAGAGGAGGCTCCCTGAAACCTCCCCCTCCCGGGTTCAAGCGATTCTCCTGCCTCAGCCTCCCGAGTAACTGGAACTATAGGCGCCCGCCACCACTCCCGGCTAATTTTTTATTTATTTATTTTTTTGTAGAGACGGGGTTTCACCGTGTTAGCCAGGATGGTCTCGATCTGCTGACCTCGCGATCCGCCCGCCTCGACCTCCCAAAGTGCTGGGATTACAGGCGTGAGCCACCGCGCCCGGCCTCAGTTGGTTTTTCAAAAGTCATGGCAAGTAATTGTCAGAACAGTGAACTTCGGAGATTCACCGGAGGGGCGAGGCCACAGCTCGACCGCGAGCACCTGAGCATCCTGCACCGCCTGCGACGGCCGTCAGGGGGCGCGATGCCGCCTCACAGAGCCTCAAGAGGCGCCCGGGTTCCGGCACAGACGCCCTGCGGCTCCAGGGGGCGGAGCCGAGCCGCCTCCTCAGGACCTACGCAGGAGACGCCTCCATCCCTACAGGGACACCTGAGAGGACCCAGCCTCCTCCTCCTCAGGACCCACTCGGGAGACGCCGCTGGCTCTATAGGAACACCTGGGGACCGTGGCCAGGGACGACCCAGCCTCCTTCTCCTCAGCTCCTCAGGAACGACTGGGGAAGCTGTGGCTTCATGGTCCCCGAGGCTGCCCGAGGAAAGGTGAGGAAAAAGCTTTCTGTCCCGGCTCAGTGTTGAGGAGGCCGCGCTGCCTCGCGCTCCACTTTCTCAAGTTGTATTTATTTTATTTTACAAAGTGGCCCATCATTAAGTGGCTTTGTTATTCATTATTACAGCATACCTGAGTTGTTTCATTTTTAAATTTTTGACCAATTTGGGTTTGTTTGGGGTGGATCCGGGACAGAGAAGGGAGAAACCCTGAGGGCAACATGGAGAGCCCCAGGGAGTCGCGCACCCCACGACTTGCTTTTATTTGCGTTCCAGTGGCTCGTTTTTCTTAGAGTGTTAAAGTACTTGAAAAATATTGAAGAGCAGATGTAGATGTGAGTTTTCACAACCGTATTTTCAGTGTAAATACTGGACTTTGTCTGTTAAAAGGATTTTAGGTAAAATAAATTTAAGCGGAGTTTATTTCAGCGAAGGAATGGTTCATGAATCACGCAGGAAGCACCAAAACGGAAATCGGCTTGGGGCTTTGAGCTCTTAGGGTGGCCCCTAAGTGAGGCTCCTCAGTGGCTCCAGCTAGGCGACCGCCTGTTGTGGGGATGGTTCCCTCAGCGTCCCTAGTCATACAGCCAACTGGCTGCTGAGCTTTTTGGCATTGACTGTGGTTGGTTTGTTAATTTTTTTAAGTCAGTTCAAATGCCTCCAAGTTCGGTTTCTGTTTGCTTAGGGAAGGCCTCAGGCTAACCCCCGCCTTATTTGCTTTAACATGTCAAAACCATAATTTATTTTTCATTTTACTTTCCTGGCATTAATAGAAGTAAATTCACATTTGTGTGTTATTCAGAAAGTCGGTTTAATTGGCAACCTATTTGTGATGGTGCATAAAATAATGTTTTTTAATTATTGGCATCTTAGATTAGATGAACTATGTTAACTCTCTTAAGCTTTGTTATTAACCCATAACAAGAGTTAAGTTTCTTTTTTTCTCCTAGGCTTTGACCATTTAAAGTACACTCAGGCATCTCGTAACGATGTTATACTTTCTGAGAAATCTATCCTTAGGTGATTTCATCTTTGTGTGAACACTGTAGAGTGTCCTTATAAAACTTAAATGGTGTAGCCCACTCCACACCTAAGTTACATAGTATAGCCTATTGCTCCCAGGCTACGAACCTGTACAGCATGTCTCTGTACTGAATGCTGCAGTCAACTATAACACCATGGTGATTGTAGATTGTGATCCCAGAATATCTGAGACAGGTCTCAGTCAATTTAGAAAGCTTATTTTGCCAAGATTAAGGACACACCCTTGACACAGCCTCAGGAGGTCCTGACGACATGTGTCCAAGGTGGCCAGGGTAGAGCTTGCTTTTGTACATTTTAGGAATAGATGAGACGTGTAAGATATACAGTCATTTGGCCCAGTAAGGCGGGACAACTGGAAGCAGGAAGTGGGGGTGCTTCCAGGTCAGAAGTAGGTTGGAGACAAAAGGTTGCATTCTTTTGAATCCTTGATCAGCCTTCCACTGAATACACAATTTAGTCTGGCTCAATGAATCTGCATTTTTACATAAATAATAGGGCAGAGGAAGCAATCAGATATGCATCTGTCTCAGGTGAGGGATGACTTTGAGTGCTGTCTGTCCTTTGTCCAAAAGGAAATTCTTTGTGGGCAAATTGTGAGTGAGGTATGTAGCTTTTTATCTTTGTAGCTATCTTAGTTAGGAATAGAATGAGGGCAGGTTTGCCTGACCGAGCTCCCAGCTTGACTTTTCCCTTGGCTTAGTGATTTGGGGGTCCTGAGATTTATTTTCCTTTCATGGTATCAAAACAGAGAAAAGGTAATGCTTTGAGCCATGAGCTTATGACAAGATGGCCAGGAAGGAATTTTTCAGCTCCATTTTTATCTCATGGGACCACCATCATATGTATGCAATGCATGAGTGTAAAATCACATTTAGTTAAGTCAGCTTACACTAAGCTATGGACCCAGATGGTCCTGGGGCCTTTTTCCACTGGGAGATCTTTAAGGACCTTTCTTAGCTTTTCTATGCTAATTGGTATATTCATAGTTGCCTTATTTCAGTGCCCATTTTGTTAATGTGTATTTTTACTAGGAAATCACCCATTTTTTCTAGGTTTCCAGTTTGATGCAATTATTTGACTTTTGATTTCTCCTCTGTTTTTAGTTTTGTACATAATTTTCCTACCTACTTTTGCACTCTTTTTTCCATCAACAATATTTTAAAAAAATACTTTTTAGCTTTTTTTGAAGAATTGTTATGTTTGACAATTTTTTATGACCTAATCATGACCGTAAATGATTTTTGATTAATTTCAGCTTAATGTCTTTTGTAGGGCACAACTGTTAAAATACAAAATTACAACAAATGTGCGTTTGCAGATCTTAATTGGCTTTTTTTTTTGTGGTTCTAGAATCAGGCAGCAGTCCAGACCAAAAATGGTTCAGAATGATCTGCCACACAATATGTGCAGGTTAAATTTATAGCCAGAGAAAAAAAGTGACATACAGAAAACAGAAGTGAGGTATAGAGGTGGCTGGATTGGTTACAGACCTGGTTACAGCCCGGATTTGCCTTCTTGGAACTTGTTTTGAACAGCTGGCTGCCGGCCATTGACTGACACTCGGCTGATGTGATTGGCTGAACCACCGCTATTTGTTACAATGATACATTCCCAAGTCAGGTTTTCAGTTTGTTTCTATAGTAAATTAGGTTGCGATTCTTCTTCTTCTTCTTCTTCTTCTTCTTTTTTTTTTTTTTTAGGCGGAGTCTCGCTCTGTCGCCAAGGCTGGAGTGCAGTGGCGCGATCTCAGCTCACAGCAAGCTCCGCCTCCCGGGTTCATGCCATTCTCCTGTCCCGGCCTCCCGAGTAGCTGGGACTGCAGGCTGCCGCCACCAAGTCCCGCTAATTTTTTTGTATTTTTTTTTTTTAGTAGAGACTGGGTTTCACCTTGAAGCCATGATGGTCTCGATTTCCTGACCTCATGAGCCACCCGTCTCGGCCTCCCAAAGTGCCGGGATTACAGGCGTGAGCCACGGTGCCCGGCCGCGACTCTTTACAAGGACTCCTTGGGAGGCTTCTAAAGCCCAAATGTTGTTTGATGTAAGAATTCCTCCCTTTTGGTCAGCCTCTGAATTTTGAGATATTGATCAAAACTTTGGGCATTGGTGTCACTCTTTGTTATCGTTGTAAGTTGAGTTATTAGGACTTATTTGCTTTCAGTGTGGCATTTTCAAGTTTTATTTGGTCTCAGTGCCCTCTGGGCAATAGCAGAACACTGTGTTGTGTAAGGCGGAAATAGAGCAATAGAAAATAACAACTGATTTGTTAATATCAGATTACTTCAAGTTACTTGTTTTGGTAAGAATTAAAGCAGAGGGGACTTCTTTATGCTGACTCAGGTAGACTGGAGTCTCTTCAGGGAAAAAGGGAGCTCTTTTGGGATCTATCTACTTCCTTAAAGTTTCAGCTTCGTTGTGTGTCATTCAGCGTGAGTGTCTCCATTCTGGTTTTGTCTGCTCAGTGTGGCCTAATGCCGGAGTTGTGACCAAAACAATGACCTCCCGTAATTTGTTCAACAGTTCTCCCCTTTTGGTTAGGTTCCTACCTAGGTGAGGGTGTGACTAAAAACTTAGGGCATTAGCACTATTCTCAGTAACTATCATTTTAGGTTTCCGGTCTCAACACATCATTTAAGAAGTCAGTAAAGCTTTCTTCTATTGTGACAGCATATTTAATACTGAGAAGGAAAAGAAAATTTTTATCTTGCAAATGTGAGCTTCCTCTAAATTATCAGGTCCAGAGAGGCGTGGGAATGAGGCAGCAGTCACGTCCCATTTCCCACTTAGCTAAATAATCATATCTTGAAGCTGCTTGCTATGTAGACTAGACTGACTGTCATCAGCTATAGATTAACCTAAGAGTGTCTTTGAATATTTTTTCCAGTGGCAAATATTTGCTTCTGTTGTATCGTAGCTGAAAGAAATGCTGGGAAACAAAATAAAGGCAAGCATTCATTAGAATAAGTGATCCAGTCACAAGGAATCAATTTGAACTTTTTTTTTTTTCACAAAGTCATACTTTGAAAACATCCAGCCGTAAATTGAAATAGTCTCCAAAATGTGAATTTTTTCCCCTGGTTCTAAGATGACCAGCTTTCTTAGAGAGTGAACTACACCATAAGAAAAATGATACGACCATGTTTACACATATATGTTATCTTAACATAAAACATGTAAAAGGGGCATTTCTTTGAAAGTATGTATTAGTCTGTATAATTTACTTTGCAGTATCATGAATGCTCTTATTTTTAAAAGTAGGAGTAGTTACTGCCAATTACTAATTTTTAGTAGAAATAATTTAGCAGATATCTGAAAAAATTACAATTTTTAAATAGAGGTTTTATTTTAAATTAGTTTTAGATTCATACAGAAATTGGGAAGAAAATGCAGATTTCCCATGTAGATGCAACCTAGTTTCCCCTCTTTTTAACATATCAACATGTATCAGATAGGTTTAACATCTTTTTTTTTTTTTTTTCCAGACAGAGTCTCAACCAGGCTGGAGTGCAGTGGCGTGATCTCGGCTCACTGCAACCTCCGCCTCCCAGGTTCAAGCAATTCTCCTGCCTCAGCCTCCTGAGTAGCTGGTATTACAGGCGCCTGCCATCACGCCCGGCTAATTTTTGTATTTTTAGTAGAGATGAGGTTTCACCACGTTGGCCAAGCTGGTCTTGAACTCCTGATCTTAGGTGATCCGCCCGCCTCAGCCTCCCAAAGTGCTGGGATTACAGGCATGAGCCACCACTCCTGACCAACATCTTATATCATTTCTTGTCATAGTTAATGACTGGATATTACTATATTATTAAATAAGCTCACATCTTATTTGGTTTCCCTTAGTTCTGCCTTTTTCTCTCCCAGGATCCTATCTAGGATCCCATAGGACATTTAGTCATCATGTCAGGCTCTTCTTGGCTGTGGCAGTCTCTCAGACTTTACTTCTGAGGACCTGGAACAGTGTTAGGAGGATTGGTCAGGTATTGTGTAGAATGTCCTCCATTGTGGTTTACTTGGGGTTTTTCTCATAATCAGCCTGGGTTTAGGGGTTTGGGGGAAGCAGAGCAGATGTGTAGTGTGTCTGCAAAAAGAGTCAAAGACTGTAAAATATTTGAAGAGATGTATTCTGAGCCAAATATGAGTGACCATGGCCCATGACACAGCCCTCAGGAGACCCTGAGAACATGTGCCCAAGGTCGTTGGGGTGCAGGTTGGTTCTATACATTTTAGGGAGATAGGAGACATCAATCAACTGTATTTAAGATATATATTGGTTCGGTCCAGAAAGGTGGGACAACCCAAAGGATTAGGGTGGGGTGGGGCTTCCAGGTTATAGGTACATTTAAAATTTTTCTGATTGGCAGTTTGTTGAAAGACTTACTATCAATAGAAAGGAGTGTCTGGGTTATGATAAGGGGTTATGGAGACCAAGGTTTTATCGTGGAGATGAAGCTTCCAGGTAGCAGGCTTCAGAGAGAATAGATTGTAAATGTTTCTTATCAGATTTAAGGTCGTGTTGATGTTAAATGCTGATTGGCTTTTCCTGAATTCCAAAAGGGAGGAGGGCATACTGAGGCATGTCTGACCACCTCTTTCCCATCATAGCCTGAACCAGTCTTCCAGGTTAACTTTGGTGTCCCCTGGTGGAGAGGTGGTTGTGGGAAAGATCTTTGAATTTTATTTTTGGTTTGCAAGTGCTAGTCTAGTCACTTCATGCTCTCAAGATGTGTTATCACCATTAATGTTAACTTTTATCACGTGGTTGAGGCAGTGTTTTCAGGTTTTTCACTGTGAAGTTACTTTTTTCCCATGTCTATATTGTATGTATGCTTTTGGAGGAAGTCATCATGCAGAGCTCATACTTAAGGAGTGGGGAGTTAGCCCCACCTCCTTGATGGCTGAGTGTCTATATCAGGTATTTGGAATTCTTCTGTATAAGAGATTTCTATTCAGCCCATTTGCATATCTGTTTAATCATTTATTTATACCAGTATGGATCCACAGATAGTTACTTTAATCTTTTGGTTGTTATCTAATTCTACAGTATTTTGTTGCTCTTTGTTCATACCTGTGGCCATTGGTAGCTCTTTCCACTGGCTCCTTTTACATAATTTCATGTTTTTTTTATAATTTATTTCTGTTACTTCAAAAGTACCCTGGCTCATATATTTTCTGTCCCAGTCCTAGTTTCAGCTATTTCTTCTAATAGCCCTGATTTATTTTGTTAGAGAATGGTATGAAAAACTTACATCTGGACACTAAATGTGGTCATTGCATCATGACACTTACAGCTGACAGTGCAAAGAAATATATGTGTGTCTTCTAACTTATATGTACCCACTTAATTATAAAGGTTTCTATGTGGAACCATCTGTGTATATGTTAAGCTAAATGTGAGTTTATACTTATGTTGTATATATATATTCTGACTCATTATGACAGAGATCATTCTAGGCTTCCCTATTTTTTATCTGTAACTTCTCACTGTAATAGTGAGGAACCTGGCTCCTACTATCTATCTGCCATTTATTTCATCCCTTGTACCATTGGGAACAAGGAATTCATTCTTGATCAAGATTCCAGGTTGGGACTTAATAAGAAATATATGTTTGGTCTGTGTCTGCAGTTCCTGGTACAGAGCTCCTAAAACTATTACAATTTCCTGAACAGTAGGAGCATCTTGTGTTCTAATATTTGGTCTTTGGCCCTGGTTCCTGACGCAGAGTTCCTAAATCTCTTGGAATCTCCTGGATAATAGGAATGGCTTCTGTTCTAATAAGGACACTCTGTGGGTTCCTGGATGGTTTCAGGATGGGGATGGTCACCAGGAAGACCAAGCCATGATAAGAAGGTTGTAATTTTTAGCTTAACATGCAATCCTTTGAGGGTGTGAAGGGACTGGAAATTGAGTTAATAATCTGTCATGTCTACATGATGAAGCTTCCATAAAAATTCCTAAAATATGGAATTTGGAAAGTTCCAGATCAAGGCTGACAGATTTGATGTCTAGTGAGGGCTCATCTATCATAGATAGTGCCTTCTAGCATGTCGTGACATGGCAGAATGGGGAAACGGGCTCCTAGACGCTTTTATAAGGGCACTGGTTTCATTCATGAGGACAGCACCCTCATGATCCGATCACCTCTCGGTTATCTCTGAATACCATCCCTTTGGGGATTACATTTCAAAATAGGAATTTGGGGTGGGGGTGTACACACATTGAGACCATAATAACTGGTAAACATCAGTAAGTATTTCCTAGTTCCATAAGCCATCATAGCAAATTGTCAAACCTGAAGAGGGGGTGTAGGAATGCCTAGTTTCTAGCCAAGTCATATAGAAGTTTGGGTAAACTGGGGATTCATTACTTGTGATTGGCATCTGAGGTTGTGGACAGTCTGGTGTTACTAAGCCCTTAACCTGTAGGGTGTATACTAACTCCAGGTAATCAGTGTCACAGTTGAATTACAGGATACCCAATTGTTTTCCAGAGAGTTGGAAAATTGGTTGGTGTGGGAAACACCCACCCCCCCAACAATTTGCTGTTAAAAGTGGAATGTTCATAGTATAGAGGAAAATCATGGTTATTTTTCTTTTTACAGATATAGTGGTTTCAAAATTAACTATTATCCCTATGGGAAATAACTTTATAAAATAGAGTCCACTGTTCATGTATATAGTACATTTTGTTTTTAGTCTATGGATTCTACTCATTTCCAGCTCAGCACCTTTGGCCCACCACTTGCAACATACATTGGTAATACAGTTAGATTCTTGGTTGCACTCTGTATTTTGTCCTTAGATACTTCCACATCCTAAATAATTTAATTTGTGTAGATTGTGATTTGTTCTTTGTGCATTAAAATTCTGTGGGTTTTATCAAATGCATACTGTCAGATATCCACTACTGAAGTAGCATACAGAATACTTCAGATCCCCACCCCAGACAGTCACTGATCTGACTATCATCTCTTTGGTTGTGCTTTTTCCAGAATGTCATATGAATGGAGTCATATAATGTATAGCATCTTCATACTGCCACCCTTTACTTAGCAACATAGATGCAAGATTCATTCATTTCTTTTCATGGATTGACAGTTCATTCCTTTCTGTTGGTGAATGGCATTCCATTGCATGGTTGTACTTCAAATTGATTATGCATTCAGCTATTGAAGAATGTTCTGATTACTTCAAGTTTTGGCCATGATGGGTAGAGTGGCTCGTATATAATTACATGCTAGTTTTTGTTTGAACATAATTTTTCAAAGCAGCTGTCTAAACATACACAATTTAGGGGTGCATTTGTTGGATTGTAAGGTAAGACTTGTTTATCTTTGGGAAAAACTGTCAAACTGTTTCCCAAAGTGGCTGTACCCATTCATGCATTCTGCCAGTAATGAATGGCCGTACCTATTGTTCTTCAACCTCCAATTGTTACTGTTGAGCTTTTTTAAGAGTCCCACAGTTGTACTAGGTGTGCAGTGATATCTCAGCATTATTTTAATTTCCAGTCTCCTAATGAGATATATTGAGCATCCTTTTGTGTGATTATGTGCTATCTGTATATTTTCTTTTTTTTCTTTTTTCTTTTTTTTTTTATTGAGATAGAGTCTCGTTCTGTCACTCAGGCTGGAGTGCAGTGGCGTGATCTTGGCTCACTGCAACTTCCACCTCCGATGTTCAAGCAATTCTCTTGCATCAGCCTCCCAAGTAGCTGGGATTACAGGCACCCACCACCATGCCTGGCTAATTTTTTTGTATTTTTAGTAGAGAGAGGGTATCACTGTGTTGGCCAGGCTGATCTAAAATTCCTGACCTCAGGTGACTCACCCGCCTCAGCCTCCCAAAGTGCTGGGGTTATAGGCATGAGCCACCACACCTGGCCTGCTATCTATGTATTTTATTTGGCTGGATGTCTGTTCAGATATTTACCCAGTTTTATTTGGGTTTTTAGTTTTCTTAGTGTTCGTTTGAAGAGTTGTTTGTGTATTTTCAATACAGTTTTTAAAATCACGTTTGTATTTTGTAAATATCTTCTCACAGTGTGTCTTGTCTTTTTGTTCTCTGAATAGGGTTTTTCATAGTAGAAAATTTAGTTTTATAAAGTCTGTTCTCAGTATTTTCACGAATTGGCACTTGATGCTGTGTGTTAAAACTCAACACCAAATCCAATGTCTCTTAGGTTTTCTTTTAGATTATTTATAGTTTTGCATTTCAAGTTGTAGTCTCTGGACTATTTTGAGTAGGTTTTTGTGTTTTAATTTGTGTATAGAGTCACTTCATTCTATATGGCTTCCAAATAATTCTTCCATCACCATTTATGGGAAAGGTATGGATATAGTGGCCTTTATTTCGGTTTGAATTTCCAAAATTATGACTCTGAATAAACTGAATATTGAATTTTATA
Organism: Pan troglodytes; assembly: GCF_028858775.2. Classification (NCBI taxonomy): domain Eukaryota; kingdom Metazoa; phylum Chordata; class Mammalia; order Primates; family Hominidae; genus Pan; species Pan troglodytes. The sequence continues at coordinate 90,658,591 of NC_072415.2, forward strand.
GGTATTTCAGGACAGCCAGGAGGGGGCGCACATCCGCCGAGAAACTGTGAGCAAGAGCGTCTGTGCTGAACCATGGCGCCACCAGAGGGCGCGCGATCCCGCGCCAACCAACTTCCCGCTGAGGTGCCAGAAGCAGCGAGGAGCTTCAACTTCCTCAGGGCAGCACGAGGGTCATGTTAATTTGGTGTTCTTCATTGGTGAGTAAAAAGCTCCTGTCCACGGCCCTGAGTGCCAAGGAGTGAGTCTTTAGAGTACTTAGCAGAGGAAGAAATTAATCTAGAAAAATAAAACCCCAAATCTCACTGTTTGGAGTATACCCTAGTATCATGGTCAACGTCCAAGACACAGTGGCTGCTAATATATATTCTTACAGTGGCCTCTAATATAATAATCACACTGTGCTCTACATTACTATGATATCGACACCCTGCCCTAACACCCATATAATATTCGCACCATGCCCTAACACTGATGTAATCCACACCATCGCTTCCAATACTAATGTAATAATATCCACACCATGCCCTATCACTGATCTAGTCCACACCATCGCTTCCAATACTAATGTAATAATATCCACACCATGCCCTATCACTGATCTAATCCACACCATCGCTTCGAATACTAACGTAATAATATCCACACCATGCCCTATCACTGATCTAATCCACACCATCGCTTCCAATACTAATGTAGTAATATCCACATCATGCCCTATCACTGATCTAGTCCACACCATCGCTTCCAATACTAATGTAATAATATCCACACCATGCCCTATCACTGATCTAATCCACACCATCACTGCCAATACTAATGTAAGAATATCCACACCATGCCCTAACACTCATCTAATCCACACCATCCCTTCTAAAACTAATGTAATAATATCCACACCATGCCCTATCACTGATCTAATGCACACCATCGCTTCTAATACTAATGTAATAATATCCACACCATGCCCTACCACTCATCTAATCCACACCATCCCTTCTAATACTAATGTAATAATATCCACACCATGCCCTATCACTGATCTCATGCACACCATCGCTTCTAATACTAATGTAATAATATGCACACCATGCCCTAACACTGATCTAATCCACACCATCGCTTCTAATACTAATGTAGTAATATCCACACCATGCCCTACCACTCATCTAATCCACACCATCCCTTCTATTACTAATATAATATCCACACCATGACCTATCACTGATCTAATGCACACCATCGCTTCTAATACTAATGTAATAATCTCCACACCATGCCCTATCACTGATCTAATCCACACCATCACTTCCAATACTAATGTAATAATATCCACACCTTGCGCTATCACTGATCTAATCAACACCATCGCTTCCAATATTAATGTAATAATATCCACACCATGCCCTAACACTCATCTAATCCACATCATCGCTTGTAATACTAACGTAATAATATCCACACCATGCCCTAACACTGATGTAATCCACACCATCGCTTCCAATACTAATGTAATAATATCCACACCATGCCCTATCACTGATGTAATCAACACCATCGCTTCCAAAACTAATGTAATAATATCCACACCATGCCCTAACACTCATCTAATCCACACCATCGCTTCCAATACTAATGTAATAATATCCACATCATGCCCTATCACTGATCTAGTCCACACCATCGCTTCCAATACTAATGTAATCATATCCACACCATGCCCTATCACTGATCTAATCCACACCATCACTTCCAATAGTAATGTAATAATATCCACACCATGCCCTACCACTCATCTAATCCACACCATCCCTTCTAATACTAATGAAATAATATCCACACCATGCCCTATCACTGATCTAATGCACACCATCGCTTCTAATACTAACGTAATAATATCCACATCATGCCCTATCACTGATCTAATGCACACCATCACTTCTAATACTAATGTAATAATATCCACACCATGCCCTAACGCTCATCTAATCCACACCATCGCTTCCAATACTAATGTAATAATATCCACACGATGCCCTAACACTCATCTAATCCACACCATCGCTTCTAATACTAATGTAATAATATCCACACCATGCCCTAACACTGATCTAATCCACACCATCGCTTCTAATACTGATGTAGTAATATCCACACCATGCCCTAACACTCATCTAATCCACACCATCCCTTCTATTACTAATGTAATAATATCCACACCATGACCTATCACTGATCTAATGCACACCATCGCTTCTAATACTAATGTAATAATATCCACACCATGCCCTATCACTGATCTAATCCACATCATCACTTCCAATACTAATGTAATAATATCGACACCATGCCCTAACACTGACCTAATCCACACCATCGCTTCCAATACTAATGTAATAATATCCACATCATGCCCTATCACTGATCTAGTCCACACCATCGCTTCCAATACTAATGTAATAATATCCACATCATGCCCTATCACTGATCTAGTCCACACCATCGCTTCCAATACTAATGTAATCATATCCACACCATGCCCTATCACTGATCTAATCCACACCATCACTTCCAATAGTAATGTAATAATATCCACACCATGCCCTACCACTCATCTAATCCACACCATCCCTTCTAATACTAATGAAATAATATCCACACCATGCCCTATCACTGATCTAATGCACACCATCGCTTCTAATACTAACATAATAATATCCACATCATGCCCTATCACTGATCTAATGCACACCATCACTTCTAATACTAATGTAATAATATCCACACCATGCCCTAACGCTCATCTAATCCACACCATCGCTTCCAATACTAATGTAATAATATCCACACGATGCCCTAACACTCATCTAATCCACACCATCGCTTCTAATACTAATGTAATAATATCCACACCATGCCCTAACACTGATCTAATCCACACCATCGCTTCTAATACTGATGTAGTAATATCCACACCATGCCCTAACACTCATCTAATCCACACCATCCCTTCTATTACTAATGTAATAATATCCACACCATGACCTATCACTGATCTAATGCACAACATCGCTTCTAATACTAATGTAATAATATCCACACCATGCCCTATCACTGATCTAATCCACACCATCACTTCCAATACTAATGTAATAATATCCACACCTTGCGCTATCACTCATCTAATCAACACCATCGCTTCCAATACTAATGTAATAATATCCACACCATGCCCTAACACTCATCTAATCCACACCATCGCTTCCAATACTAATGTAATAATATCCACGCCATGCCCTATCACTGATCTAGTCCACACCATCGCTTCCAATACTAATGTAGTAATATCCACATCATGCCCTATCACTGATCTAGTCCACACCATCGCTTCCAATACTAATGTACTAATATCCACACCATGCCCTATCACTGATCTAGTCCCCACCATTGCTTCTAATACTAAAGTAATAATATCCACACCATGCCCTATCACTGATCTAGTCCAAACCATCGTTTCTAATACTAATTTAATAATATCCACAGCATGCCATAACACTCATCTAATCCACACCATCGCTTCTAATACTAACGTAATAATATCCACACCATGCCCTAACACTGATCTAATCCACACCATCGCTTCCAATACTAATGTAATAATATCCACACCATGCCCTAACACTCATCTAATCCACACCATCGCTTCCAATACTAATGTAATAATATCCACATCATGCCCTATCACTGATGTAATCCACACCATCGCTTCCAATACTAATGTAATAATATCCACAGCATGCCCTATCACTGATCCAGTCCACACCATCGCTTGTAATACTAATGTAATAATATCCACAGCATGCCCTATCACTGATCTAGTCCACACCATCGCTTCTAATACTAATGTAATAATATCCACAGCATGCCCTATCACTGGTCTAGTCCACACCATCGCTTCCAATACTAATGTAATCATATCCACACCATGCCCTATCACTGATCTAATCCACACCATCACTTCCAATAGTAATGTAATAATATCCACACCATGCCCTACCACTCATCTAATCCACACCATCCCTTCTAATACTAATGTAATCATATCCACACCATGCCCTATCACTGATCTAATGCACACCATCGCTTCTAATACTAACGTAATAATATCCACATCATGCCCTATCACTGATCTAATGCACACCATCACTTCTAATACTAATGTAATAATATCCACACCATGCCCTAACGCTCATCTAATCCACACCATCGCTTCCAATACTAATGTAATAATATCCACACGATGCCCTATCACTGATCTAGTCCACACCATCGCTTCCAATACTAATGTAGTAATATCCACACCATGCCCTATCACTGATCTAGTCCAAACCGTCGTTTCTAATACTAATTTAATAATATCCACAGCATGCCATAACACTCATCTAATCCACACCATCGCTTCTAATACTAATGTAATAATATCCACACCATGCCCTAACACTGATCTAATCCACACCATCGCTTCCAATACTAATGTAATAATATCCACACCATGCCCTAACACTCATCTAATCCACACCATCGCTTCCAATACTAATGTAATAATATCCACATCATGCCCTATCACTGATCTAGTCCACACCATCGCTTCCAATACTAATGTAATAATATCCACAGCATGCCCTATCACTGATCTAGTCCACACCATCGCTTGTAATACTAATGTAATAATATCCACACCATGCCCTAACACTCATCTAATCCACACCATCCCTTCTAATACTAATGTAATAATATCCACACCATGCCCTATTACTGATCTAATCCACACCATCGCTTCCAATACTAATGTAGTAATATCCACATCATGCCCTATCACTGATCTAGTCCACACCATCACTTCCAATACTAATGTAATAATATCCACACCATGCCCTAACACTCATCTAATCCACACCATCACTTCCAATACTAATGTAATAATATCCACAGCATGCCCTATCACTGATCTAGTCCACACCACCGCTTCTAATACTAATGGAATAATATCCACACCATGCCCTATCACTGATCTAATCCACACCATCGCTTCCAATACTAATGTAATAATCTGCACACCATGCCCTATCACTGACCTAATCCACACCATCGCTTCCAATACTAATGTAGTAATATCCACATCATGCTCTATCACTGATCTAGTCCACACCATCGCTTCCAATACTAATGTAATAATATCCACACCATGCCCTATCACTGATCTAATCCACACCATCACTTCCAATACTAATGTAATAATATCCACACCATGCCCTATCACTGATCTAATCCACACCATCACTTCCAATACTAATGTAATAATATCCACACCATGCCCTATCACTGATCTAATCCACACCATCGCTTCCAATACTAATGTAGTAATATCCACATCATGCCCTATCACTGATCTAGTCCACACCATCGCTTCCAATACTAATGTAATAATATCCACACCATGCCCTATCACTGATCTAATCCACACCATCACTTCCAATAGTAATGTAATAATATCCACACCATGCCCTACCACTCATCTAATCCACACCATCCCTTCTAATACTAATGTAATAATATCCACACCATGCCCTATCACTGATCTAATGCACACCATCGCTTCTAATACTAATGTAATAATATCCACATCATGCCCTATCACTGATCTAATGCACACCATCGCTTCCAATACTAATGTAATAATATCCACACCATGCCCTACCACTCATCTAATCCACACCATCCCTTCTAATACTAATGTAGTAATGTCCACACCATGCCCTACCACTGACCTAATGCACACCATCGCTTCTAATACTAATGTAATAATATCCACACCATGCCCTAACACTGATCTAATCCACACCATCACTTCTAATACTAATGTAGTAATATCCACACCATGCCCTACCACTCATCTAATCCACACCATCCCTTCTAGTACTAATGTAATAATATCCACACCGTGACCTATCACTGATCTAATGCACACCATCGCTTCTAATACTAATGTAATAATATCCACACCATGCCCTATCACTGATCTAATCCACACCATCACTTCCAATACTAATGTAATAATATCCACACCTTGCGCTATCACTGATCTAATCAACACCATCGCTTCCAATACTAATGTAATAATATCCACACCACGCCCTAACACTCATCTAATCCACACCATCGCTTCCAATACTAATGTAATAATATCCACACCATGCCCTATCACTGATCTAGTCCACACCATCATTTCTAATACTAACATAATAATATCCACAGCATGCCCTAACACTCATCTATTCCACACCATCGCTTCTAATACTAACGTAATAATATCCACACCATGCCCTGTCACTGATGTAATCCACACCATCGCTTCCAATACTAATGTAATAATATCCACATCATGCCCTAACACTCATCTAATGCACACCATCCAATACTAATGTAAGAATATCCACATCATGCCCTATCACTGATCTAGTCCACACCATCGCTTCCGAAACTAATGTAATGATATCCACACCATGCCCTATCACTGATCTTGTCCACCCCATCGCTTCTAATACTAATGTAATAATATCCACAGCATGCCCTAACACTCAACTAATCCACACCATCGCTTGTAATACTAATGTAATAATATCCACAACATGCCCTATCACTGATCTAGTCCACACCATCGCTTCCAATACTAATGTAATAATATCCACACCATGCCCTATCACTGATCTAGTCCACACCATCGCTTCCAATACTAATGTAATAATATCCACATCATTCCCTATCACTGATCTAGTCCACACCATCGCTTCTAATACTAATGTAATAATATCCACACCATGCCCTATCACTGATCTAGTCCACACCATCGCTTCTAATACTAATGTAATAATATCCACACCATGCCCTATCACTGATCTATTGCACACCATCGCTTCTAATACTAATGTAATAATATCCACACCATGCCCTATCACTGATCTAATCCACACCATCACTTCCAGTACTAATGTAGTAATATCCACATCATGCCCTATCACTGATCTAGTCCACACCATCGCTTCCAATACTAATGTAATAATATCCACACCATGCCCTACCACTCATCTAATCCACACCATCCCTTCTAATACTAATGTAATAATATCCACACCATGCCCTAATACTCATCTAATCCGCACCATCGCTTCTAATACTAATGTAATAATATCCACACCATGCCCTAACACTAATGTAATATCTGCACCATTCCCCAACACCAATACAATATCCACACCATTCCCTAACACTAATCTAAATGTCCATACCATGCCCTAACACTAATATATTGACACAATGGCCTCTAATACTAATAAATATAATACTATCTAGTAAGTGGACCCTGTTGACATTGAGACTTTTTTAAGGGTTTTACAGCTTTGGCTGAACTATAGCCTCTGTAATGGATTTTGATGATGTGTCTGCTTTGCTGGCATGGTATTGACATGGTTGTTTTAAAAAGTAACTTACTTTCCAATAATGTCATATTTCTAAGCAACTTCCAGTAGTAGTACAAAATACAACTTGTTTCTTCCCTTAGATTCCCCAACAGTTATTGCCGTACCAGATTTGCAGTGTCGCACAAAATACTCCGGTCTATTGCACTGAAAGCATGGACACTCTCCCAGGTAACTACCACATAACCCCTAGATCAGGAAATCAGTATTGTTCCTACATGATAATTCGGTCCACAAACTCACTTCACTTTTACCTCGTGCCACACTTGGGAGTATAATGTGTTTTTTTTTTTTTTTCATTCGGATCCAGTTTTCTTTTCCTGGAACTGTTCCCCAGACTTTCCTGCATATTTATGACCTTGACACATTTAAAGGGCACACAGGTTTTTGTTTGAACAGCTGTTTTCAGGTCTTTGGGCTATATACCTAGGAATGGAATCATTGAGTCATATGGTAAATCTATTTGTAACTTTATGAAGAAACATCAAATTATTTTACACGTAGGCTGCACCATTTTGTCACATATTGTCACATATTGTCACAAGCAGTGTTTAAGAGTTCAAGTTTCTGCACATCTTTGTCAACACTTGTTATTTTTTAGTATAACTATTCTTGTGTGAGTTAAGGGTTATCTCTTTATGGTTTTAATTATGGTAATGATGTTAAGCATCTTTTCATGTGCTTGTTGGTGAAGTGTGTATTAAAGTCTTTTGTCAATTTTTAGATTGGGTTGTCTTTGCTGTGGAGTTGTAAAAGTTCTTTATACATTCTGGATAACAGACACTAATGAAGTATCTAATGTGCCGACATTTTCTTCCATTTTATAGGTTGTTGGAACGTAATAAGAGTTAATGTGTGGTCTCTGCTGCAGTGTCCTGAAACAGAGCGCTAAGCCTCGGGAATGTACGAAGTAATGTGTCTTTCGTATGCTAATGAAATGATTGATGGCTGGGGGCACCTGGATAGCCTCAGTGGGGCTGGCTGCCAAGGGAAGCAACCTTGTCATTAGAGGATTTGAAATTTCTTCCCCCGTCCCGTCTCTGTGAAGGGGAGAGGTGCTGATGGTTGAGTTGATCACCTATGGCCACAGACGTAACCAATTTGCCTGTGTAATAAAGGACAGGGTTGGGAGAGCATCTGTGTTGCTCTCCCAACACAGGAGATACTGGGAGAATCATGTCTGGTGAGGGCATGGGAGGCCTGCATTCCTTCCACATACCTCACCTTGTGCATCTCTTCGTCTGGCTTTTCATTTGTAGCGTTTAAAAGATCCTTGGTAATAAGTCAGGAATAGTAAGTACACTGCGTTCATGGGTTGTGCAATGTGATGTAGCAAATTGCTGAACCCAATAAGGGTGTTGTGGGAGCCTCCAATCTGTAGCAAAGTCAGACAGAAGGTAACCTGGGAACCTACTGTTTGTGGTTGGCACCTTAAGTGGTTACAGTCTTGTAACGGAGTACCCATATTTTCTTACAGAAGAAATGAATTAGTTTTACCATTTTGCTGTTCCTGCACTTAGCTCTTTAGGAATGCAATTATAAGCTTTACTGTCTCTCCACCAGACACTTCCTATACTGCAAACTTTTCCAACTGTGTGATAACTTAAAAGTTCCAGGGACCAAACCTTGAAACAAACTGGCACTTCCATATCTCTCCCCCACCAGGAGATTGGCAGCAGACAACAGTCAATTTACAACCTGGCTCTGCCCATGGTGGTGCTAGCAAGATCACCTAATGGAGAAAACATCAGAGCATGTCCCATAGACCCTGCACCTCCTCACCTCATCCCCTGCATGCCATTCTGGCAAGTCCGAAAGCCCTGCTTTCTGCCCAGAAAGTGGAAGCGCTTCCCTTAAGGCAAGAGCCTGTATGTTCCCTTCAGCTAAGCTCTGGCATAAAGTCACTTTCTTTTTACCATCCTTGTGTTTGTCATTTAAATTTGCAAGCAACAAGGGGCATGACGTGTATTCCTAGGACTGAGTCCTTAGCCTGTGGGGTCTGATGCTTTCTCCATTTACTGTCACAATTGGGTTGCACTGTAGGACACCCAGCTGGTACCCAAGATTTGGTCTGTGTGGGGAAAAAACCGATGTATCTGGTAACAGAAGTGTTCTGTGTTGAGTGTTGAAAGTATACTATAAGACAGTTGTTTTTCCTATTATAACATTTTGTCTTTCAACTTTTTTCTTCATGTCTTCTGAGACGTAAAAGTTGTAAATTTTGAGGAAATAAATTGATTTATTTTTCCTTTTGTGGTCTGTGCTTTTGGTGTCAGATGTAAGAAACTATTGCTACATGTAAGGTCACGAATGCTTAACTGTATGTTTTCTTCCAGAGTTTTTAGTTTTCACCTATTTTTGTCTTTGAGCCATTGTAGGTTAATTTTTTATGTGGTATGAGGTAAGGATACAATTTCATTTCCCTTTATGTGGATAGCAAGTTGCCTTACATCACTTGTTGAGGACAGGATTCTTTCCCCAATTTACTGGTAATGGACCTTGTCTAAAATCAGTTGAGCATAGAGGTATTGTTTTCTGTCTGGACTCCCAATTCAATTCAGTTGATCTTTCTGTTTATTCCTGTGCGAGGATCCCACTGTTTTTATTACTGTTCCTTTGTAATAAAATTTGAAATTGGGATGTGATCAGGATCAGCTTATCCACTTCTGTCCCAAGGCCTTTGGGATTTTTGTAGGAATAACATTGAATCCACGGATTGCTTCGTGTACTTTGGGAAACTTAACAATGTGGTCTACAAATCCACAAATAAGATAAGTTTTTACATTTATTGGGAGTTTAATTTCCTTAAGTAATGTCTTATAATTTCCCTCATCTAAGTCTTGTCATTTCATTCCATTTATTCCTAAGTATAATATTGCTATTGGTTTAGAGATTATTCATTCCTAGCATATGCATATAAAATGGAATGTTTGGCCAGGCACCGGGGCTCATACCTGTAACCCAAGCAGGTTGAGAGGCTGAGGAAGGGTTAGGGTTAGGGTTGGGGTTGGGGTTGGGGTTAGGCTTAGGGCTTAGGGCTTAGGGATTAGGGCTAGGGCTAGGGCTAGGGTTAGGGTTACGGTTAGGGTTGGGTTAGGGTTGGGTTAGGGTAGGGTTAGGGTTAGGGGTTAGGGGTTCGGGTTCAGGTTAGGGTTCGGGTTCGGGTTTGGGTTTAGGGTCCATGTGTTCTTTTGGAGCAAGTCACTATGCAGAGCCCACAGTTATGGAGTGAGGAGTTGGCTCCACCTTCTTGGTGGCTGAGTGTCTACATCAATTATTTGGAATTCTTTTGCAAAGGAGATTTCTATGCAACTCCATTTGCTTATTCACCTAGGTATACAAATACAGACACCTAGATAATGACTTTAAGCTTTAGTTATTATTCAACACTACAGTATTATGTTGCACAATTCATTCCTGTGTTGGCCATCAGTAGTTGTTTTTATTGGCTCTTATTTTTCTTTGATGTATTTTAAATTTTTTAGTACTTACTTACTTTCAGATACTTCCAGATTATCCTGGCTCCTATATTTACTGTCCCAGTTCTAGTATCAGACATTTCTTCAAAGAGCCTGATTCCTTTCAGAATGGTAGGAAAACTTACATCTGGCTGCTGAATGAGCACATTGTATCTTGTCCCTCATTGGCAATGCTAGGAAGTATATGTGTGTGTCTAACCTACCTATACACACTTAATTATAAAGTTTTCTATGTAGAACTGTGTGTATCTATATTAAACTAAACATAAGTTTGCGTTGATGTCTCCACCTCTGATCTACTATCACATGAATCATTCTAGCCTTCTTGCCTTGCTAATTTGTAATCTCCCACTTCAACAGTGAGAAACCTGGTTCCCACCATCTGTGACTTATGTAAGTCATTGTTTTATTCCAGATACAGACACTGTGGTTTTACAATTGTTCACAATTGCTTTTGTTGGAAAGAACTTTATAAAGTGGAATCCAATGATGAAGTATAGTTCATGTGCCTTCAGCCTACAGATTCTGTTCCTTTTCAAAGTGACTTAGGTCAACACCATTTTCCCTACACCTTCAGTGAGTTTTTACCTACATTTGTGTCTTAGTCCATTTCGTGGTTCTGTAACAGAATACCTGAGGCTGCGTAATTTATAAGTAAAAAAGGTTCATTTGGTTCACAATACTGGTGGCTGGAATGTCTGAGATTGGGCAGTTGCATCTGGCGGGGCCTCAGTCTTTTTCACCTCATGGTGGAAAGTGGAAGGGGAGCAAGGGGTGCCCCAGAGATCACATAGCAGAAGTGAAAGCAAGAGGGAAGCCAAGGAAGCCAGACTCTTTTTAATTACCTACTCCTGCAGGAATTATCTATTCCTGTGAGAACAGAACTCACTCACCCCCATGGAGGACATTAATGTATTCATGAGGGATCCATCCCCACGACCCAAACACCATCCACTAGGCTCCACCACCCCACACTGACACAGTGGGAGTCAAATTTCAACATGAGTTTTTGCGGGGACAAACCACATCCAAACCATAGTAATTTGTAGCATAAATTCTTTTTCACATGATGTATTCTGTCCTGGGATACTCCACATCCTGAGTAATTGTATTTAATTTGAATAGAGTTTGCTTTAACCATTTGGCTGTAAAATTCTGCATATTTCGACAAATGCATTGTGGCAGATATCCCACTATTAAAGTATCATATGGAATGCTTCGAACCCCCACCCCATGGAGCCAATGGCTTCCCATCTGTATAGTTTGCCTTCTCCAGTGTCTCATTAAATGAGATCACATTGTGTGTATCCTCCTCAGACTGTCTTCTTCCATTTAGCAATGTGCATGCAAGATTCACTCATGTCTTTGTGTCAGTTGATAGCTTGTTCCTTTCTATGGCTAAATAGTATTCCATTACATGAATGTACCACAATTTGGTTATGCATTTTGGGGAGCAGAACCTTCCTCTTCTAACTTTGTTCCAGGGTTGGAGACCTTCAAATTAACTGACAATAGATACATTAGTAGGAGAGACAATACTTGGCTTCTTGTTCCCCAAGTATCATTGTGGGACAAAATTCATCAGATGGCAGGATCCAGTTTACAAAGGGGTAAAAATAGCCCAGAAACAAGAAACAAGACTAGAATCTGATAAGCTATAATGGCTATAGTTTTCCTTTAAAAAAAATTTTTTTGAGACAGGGTCTGGCTCTGTCATCCAGGCTGCAGTGCAAAGGTGCAATCTCAGCTCATGGCAACCTCTACCTCCTGGGTGCAAACGATCCTCCCTCCTCAGCCTCCTGATTACCTGGGACTACAGGCAGATGCCGTCATGCCCATCTAATTTTTGTATTTTTGTTAGAGATGGGGTTTCATGGTAGCTTTTGATTGGAAATAACATCAAAGTAGTTGTCAAAATACTTAGGAATGTTATTTTTGGATTGTAAGGTGAGACTTGTTTAGCTTTGGAAAAAATGCCCAATTTGTAATAGGGGAGGAAAAATAATTTTTTGTTTTCGGAATTCTTAGATGGGATGCTCTGTAAAAACTGACAGATTAAAATGAGAAAAACAGAAAAGTTTAAAAACATGTATACCTTATGGTTACATGGGAGATACTCAGGGAAAAATGAGTAAATCTCCAACAGGTGGCTTTCAGTTCAAGCATAAATACTGTCTTCAACTTAAAGAAAGAAGATTTGAGGTGCATTAGTGGGGAGTTAACTAGCAAAAGCACATTAGACAAGGGTAAGGTTCGTTATACAGACTTAAGTCCATGCATTCTCCATTGATAAGACTCTTTAGTGATTTAGTTATCGTTCTCTTCTTGGTGTCAAGAGAGGTAGCTCAAAAACCTGCAGACAAATGTTTATAGTAGCCAAAGGGGATCAGACTATGTCAGCCCAAAATATGCCACTTCGGCATAAGTATTCATGGCAACCTCTACCTCCTGGGTGCAAACGATCCTCCCTCCTCAGCCTCCTGATTACCTGGGACTACAGGCAGATGCCGTCATGCCCATCTAATTTTTGTATTTTTGGTAGAGACGGGGTTTCATGGTAGCTTTTGATTGGAAATAACATCAAAGTAGTTGTCAAAATACTTAGGAATGTTATTTTTGGATTGTAAGGTTATTACAATGGTTTATTACAAAGGTTATTACAAAGGTTATTAAATGGTTATTTCCTTTATAGATGTAAATTTTCCTTACACAAGTAATTTCTACTGTGTTTTCACAACTTCCTTTGTTAGCATTTTTTTTCCCAAAATAATTAGCTTGGAATAATTCTTAAGCCAAAGGGACATATTTTGGGGTTGCATATTCTGGTTTCTTACCATTATATTTTGTGGTGGCATATTTTGGTCTTATATTTGGTCTTATATTTGGTCTTATATATAGACCAGCTGTGCTTTTTATGGTTTTCAGGTCTCTAGTATGTTGAGCATCTTTTTGTAAGTGTACTTGCCATCTGTAGATCTTCTTTGTTGAGGTGTCTGTTCAGATCTGTGTGCATTTTTAATTGGGCTGTTTAACTTATTGTTTAGTTTTAACAATTTTTAATATATTTTGAATACAAATTCTCAGATCTGTATTTTGCAAATATTTTCTTCCATATGTGGCTTGTCTTTTGGTTCTCTTAACAAGGTCTCTTCCAGAGTATAAACTGTAAATATTAAGAAATCCACATTGTCATTTCTTCTGTGTATATCAACCTTGTGTGTCATTTGTTAAAATTCATTACCAGACGCAAAGGCACATAGCTTTTCTTCTGTAGTTTCTTCTAGAAATTGTATAGTTTTGCATTTTTAGTGTAAGGATGATTTTGAGTGATTATTTGTGTAAGTTGTAAAGTTTTCACCTACATGCATATCATTTCTTATGGTTTCCAATTAATCATTCCCTCACTATTTTTGGGAAAGACACAGGATAGTGGGCTCTGTTAGAGTAGATAGCTAGCTAGACATGAACAGGAGGGGGAGCTCCTGGAAAAGGGAAAGTCTGTGAAGGCTCACCTGGAGGGACCCCCAAAAATGCACATATTAGTAGCATCTCTAGTGCTAGAGTGGATGGGCACTTGTCAATTGTGGTTAGGAGGGAGAAGAGGTACCTACGCAGAAACACCCTAGAACTTCTCTTAAGATGCCCCAATCATCATTCACTCTGCAATAAAAATGTCAGAATATTGCTAGCTACATGCTGATAAGAAGGACAAAGGGGACATTCTTAAGAGAAACCTGGCACCATAAGTACAGATTAGGGCAGAGAAAGACATTCAAAAGAGGAAGGTGCAGTAGATACAAACGTGACCACTGTCAGCCTGCCTGGGATGGCGGGAAGGAGGCTGGTGCCAGAGTGGATTCGGATTGATCACCACACATGTACCTCAATCAACAGTAAGGAGGTCCCACAAGCCTAAGTGGGGCAAGTTGGGGACCTAAGGCAGTAGCAGGAGAACCAAAGAAAACAGGCGGAGACTTGAGACAGAGGCAGGAATGTGAAGTCCAAAATAAAATTCCCCGCACAGGACTCTTAGGCTGTTTTCATGCACTATCAGCCCACTCCTCCCTATTTTTCTACAATAAGCTCTTTACACTGTATTTCTTTTGAATGAAGTTGTCTTCCATCTTTGCACTGCCTCTTGGTGAAAAATCTTTCTTCCAAGTTAATAACTGGGACATCAGCTCTTCCCAGTAATAGCTCCTTTTCAGTTTTAATTTACAGAACTGATGGGGATTAATAACTGGCGCTCTGAATTTAAGTGGTGCAGGAGGCGGCCAGTAGGGGACGCCAGCCATCATACCGGGAGCAAGAGGGCCCTGCCTAGTCCCCATCTGCCTGCAGGTGGCTTGCAGCCACGACACTGCCAGCAAGAGGGCCTGGCAGTGTCACTGGCTGCCAGCAGGGGGCGAACGACGACTACACTGTGAGCAAGAGGGCCCTGCAGTGTCCTTAGCTGCCAGGAGGTGGCGTAGGGGCACCACACCATGAGCAAGAGGACCGTGCAGTGCCCTGGTTGCCAGCAGGGGGCGTGCTGCCACTACACTGTGAGCAAGAGGATCCTGTAGTGCCCCCAGCGGTCAGAAGAGGGCGTGCCCTGACTACACTGCAAGGAAGAGGGCCCGGCAGTGTCCCCAGCTGCCAGCAGGCGGGTGTGCTGCCACTACAATGTGAGCAAGAGGGCCCTGCAATGTCCCTAGCTGCCAGCAGGCGGCGTACCGCCACTACACTGCAAGCAAGAGGGTCCTGCAGTTGCCCTAGTCGCCAGCAGGGGGCGCAATGGCACAGCACCGTGGGCAAGCGGGTCCTGTAGTGCCCGGGTGCAAGCAGGGGGGGGGCCCGAACCGGGCTGTTCAGATTACTCAGGTTCCACCCGTCTCTGCGCCGCGCCGCCGGGGACGTGTCTCTGCGCCTGCACCGCGCCACCCCCGCGCTCCCTGCCCGGCGGCGTGCGACTGTGCGCCTGCAACACGCCCTGCCACCGTCAGCTCAGCGACGTGCGTCTCTGCGCCTGCGCCGCGCCTCACTCCCGCTCGCCCAGCGACCTCTCCCCTCCGGGGACGCGCCGGTGTGCCTCTATGCCCTGCGCCGCGTTTCCCCAACAGCGCCGCACCGCCCCTCTCTGCGCCTGCGCGGGCCCGCCGCGCCGCCCCTCTCTGCGCCTGCGCGGGCCCGCCGCGCCGCCCCTCTCTGCGCCTGCGCGGGCCCGCCGCGCCGCCCCTCTCTGCGCCTGCGCGGGCCCGCCGCGCCGCCCCTCTCTGCGCCTGCGCGCGCCCGCCGCGCCGCCCCTCTCTGCGCCTGCGCGCGCCCGCCGCGCCGCCCCTCTCTGCGCCTGCGCGCGCCCGCCGCGCCGCCCCTCTCTGCGCCTGCGCGCGCCCGCCGCGCCGCCCCTCTCTGCGCCTGCGCGCGCCCGCCGCGCCGCCCCTCTCTGCGCCTGCGCCGGCCCGCCGCGCCGCCCCTCTCTGCCCCTGCGCCGGCCCGCCGCGCCGCCCCTCTCTGCGCCTGCCCGGGCCCGCCGCGCCGCCCCTCTCTGCGCCTGCCCGGGCCCGCCGCGCCGCCCCTCTCTGCGCCTGCCCGGGCCCGCCGCGCCGCCCCTCTCTGCGCCTGCCCGGGCCCGCCGCGCCGCCCCCTCTCTGCGACTGCGCCGGCGCGCCACGCCTCTCTGCGACTGCGCCGGCGCGCCGTGTCTTTGCGAGGGCGCATTTGCGTTCTCCTCAGCACAGACCCGAGAGCATCGCGAGGGCGGAGCTGCGTTCTCCTCTGCACAGACTTCGGGGGTACTGCGAAGGCGGAGCAGAGTTCTTCTCAGGTCAGACGCGGGTGGGCGGAGGGCACTGCGAGGGTGGAGCTGTGTTCTGCTCAGCAGAGACCTGGGGGGCACCGTAAAGGCGGAGCAGCATTCTCAGCAGAGATGTTGGTGGCACTGCCTGGCTTTGGGACAACTTGGGGCCGCATGGACGGCGAATAAAATCTTTCACGGTCGCAGCCCTGAATAATCAAGGTCAGAGACCAGTTAGAACGGTTCAGTGTGGAAAACGGGAAATCAAAAGCCTCTCTCAATCCTGCGCACCGAGATTCTCCCAAGGCGGGGGGCTGCATTGCTGGTTCCAACTGCAGCGTCGGAACACAAATGTAGCATTCCTAATGCACACATGACACCCAAAATTACATGAGTAATATGGTTAGGGTTAGGGTTCGGGTTAGGTTAGGGTTGGGGTTGGGTTTAGGGGTTGGGGTTGGGGTTAGGGGTTGGGGTTGGGGTTAGGGTTAGGGCTAG
The DNA here is from genome assembly GCF_028858775.2 of Pan troglodytes. NCBI lineage: Eukaryota > Metazoa > Chordata > Mammalia > Primates > Hominidae > Pan > Pan troglodytes. Next base: position 90,675,876 of record NC_072415.2, read on the forward strand.
GGCTAGGGCTAGGGGTTAGGGGTAGGGTTAGGGGTAGGGTTGGGGTTGGGGTTGGGGTTAGGGTTTTAGGGTTAGGGTTAGGGTTTTAAGGTTAGGGTTAGGGTTAGGGTTTTAGGGTTAGGGTTTGGGTTTTAAGGTTAGGGTTAGGGTTAGGGTTAGGGTTTTAGGGTTAGGGTTAGGGTGTTAGGGTTAGGGTGTTAGGGTTAGGGTTCGGGTTAGGGTTATTGGTTAGAGTTAGGGTTAGGGTTAGGGTTCGGGTTAGGGGTTAGGTGTTAGCGTTTAGGGTTAAGGTTAGGGTTATTGCTTAGGGTTAGGCTTCGGGTTTGGGTTCTGGTTGGGGTTGTGGTTTGGGTTCGGGTTAGGGGTTAGGGTTAGGGGTTACGGTTTAGGGTTAGGGTTAGGGTTTTTGGTTAGGGTTAGGGTTAGGGTTTAGGGTTAGGGTTAGGGTTAGGGGTTAGGGGTAGGGTTAGGGGTAGGGTTAGGGGTAGGGTTAGGGTTAGGGTTTGGTGTTAGTGTTAGGGTTTAGGGGTTAGGGTTAGTGTAGGGGTTAGGAGTTAGGGTTAGGCTTAGGGTTAGGGTTAGGGTTAGGGTTAGTGTTAGGGTTAGGGTTAGGGGTTAGGGGTAGGGTTAGGGGTAGGGTTAGGGGTAGGGTTAGGGTGTTAGGGTTTGGTGTTAGTGTTAGGGGTTAGGGGTTAGGGTTAGTGTAGGGGTTAGGAGTTAGGGTTAGGGTTAGGGTTAGGGTTAGGGTTAGGGTTAGTGTTAGGGTTAGGGTTAGGGTTAGGGTTTTAGGGTTAGGGTTAGGGTTAGGGTTAGGGTGTTAGGGTTAGGGTGTTATGGTTAGGGTTCGGGTTAGGGTTATTGGTTAGAGTTAGGGTTAGGGTTCGGGTTAGGGGTTAGGTGTTAGCGTTTAGGGTTAAGGTTAGGGTTATTGCTTAGGGTTAGGCTTCGGGTTTGGGTTCTGGTTGGGGTTGTGGTTTGGGTTCGGGTTAGGGGTTAGGGTTAGGGGTTACGGTTTAGGGTTAGGGTTAGGGTTTTTGGTTAGGGTTAGGGTTAGGGTTTAGGGTTAGGTTTAGGGGTTAGGGGTAGGGTTAGGGGTAGGGTTAGGGTTAGGGTTTGGTGTTAGTGTTAGGGGTTAGGGGTTAGGGTTAGTGTAGGGGTTAGGAGTTAGGGGTTAGAGTTAGGGTTTTGTGTTAGGTTTAGGGTTAGTGAAGGGTTAGGGTTAGGGTTAAGGTTAGGGTTAAGACGTTAGGGTTAGGGTTAGATTACCATTTCTAACCTGTTTTATTTTGTTTTTTTTCTGAGACAGGGTCTCCCTCTGTTGTCCAAGGCTGGAGTGTAGTAGTGCTATCGCAGCTGACTGCAGCCTCAACCTTCCAGGCTGAAGCGATCCTCCTACCTCAACCTCCCACGTGGCTGAGACTACAGGTGCTTGCCACTATGCCCAACTAATATTTGGAATTTTCGTATATGTGGATTCCAGAGGGGTGACAGCGAACCGTGAGTAAGCATGGATTTTGGTATATGCAGAGATGGGGTGCTGGAACTAATTCTGTATACTGAGGGACGACGACTGTATATGTGTTTACAATTACGCTGTAGGATACATTCTGTTGCATAGCCTTGAAAATAATAATTTTTAACTGAGTGGAATAATAATAATAATATTGCTAAAAGTAGCAGCTGGCCAGGTGTGGTGGCTCACACTGGTAATCGCAACACTTTGGGAGGCTGAGGCAGGAGGATGGCTTGAGGCCAAGAGTTTGCGATAGGCCTTGGAAACGCAGGGGGAGTCACCATCCCTACAGAAAAACACATGAATTAGCCTAGTGTGGTGGCATGTTCCTGTAGTCCCAGCTACTTGGGAGGCTGAGGTGGGAGGATCACTTGAGCCCAGGGAGGCTGAGACTGCAGTGAGTCATGATCAGGCCTCTGCACTCCAGCCTGGGTGACAGAGTGAGACCCTGTCTCAAAACACCAAAAAAGTAGCCACTAACATCAACTGAACTTTTATACCAGGTGCCTATTGATACCATAGTTTAATTTCTTAGAACTGTTTCTTATTTCACTTACCAACTCTGTCTTCAGTTACTCCCAGATTTTTACTGTGTGTGTCCAGATGACCTTTTGTTTAGATTGAATTGTCTCCCCAGAAGTAAGATTACTGTGAGTCATGGTGAATGGACATTCTCATTACCCTTGATGTAAGTTGACAGGGTTTTGAGTGCCTCCCAGCTATAATCTTAGCACTTTGGGAGGCCAAGAGAGGAGGATTGCTTGAGGCCAAGAGTTGGAGGAGGCAGTATGGCAGTATGGTGAGACCCTGTCTCCACTATTTTAAAAAATTGACAGGCTTTACCCGGGAAGGCTTATACACAATTTAAACACCCCTCATAGTATAAGAAAGTGCCCATTTCACTGCACCTTTGCCAGCACAGGGTATTATAATTTAGTAAGTCATTTTTTGTTTGATTATTTTAAATAGATAAAAGACCTCATGTTACTTTACTTGTCACATTTCAACATCTTTCCTTAGCTTATTAGCTCTATCTCTTTTCTGTCTGTAAATGGTTGTTGTTGTTTTGTTCTTTGAGACAGGGTCTTGCTCTGTCACCAGGCTGGACTGTAGCGGCATAATCATGCCTCGCTGCAGCCTTGACCTCCCAGGCTCAAACTTCAGCATTCCGAGTAGCTGAGACTACAAGTGTGCACCACCACTCCCAGCTAACTTTTTTCTTTTTTTTTTTTGGATAGAGACAGGGTCTCACTGTGTTGTCCAGACCGGTCTCTAGCTCCTGGCCTTAAGCAATCTTCCTGCATTAGCTTCTCAAATTGCTGGAATTTCAGGCATGAGCCACCATGCCTGGCCTGGGCTAGTGCCATATTCTCTAGAGTTCTCTTTACTTTGTGCTAGCCAATCTCTCATTATGCTGTTCACCTGTTATAATGAATAATTCTCTGTATTAAATTTTACCACTTTAAACTTTTGAGTGGTTTATGCTTCCTGATTGGACTCTGACTAATATGTTAGGAAGGGTCCCAGGAGATAAACCCACACAGATGGGATTTGGGCATAGGTTTGGTTTCCCAGGGGGCAGTGCTGAGCTCTTTGCCAGTGGGAAATGGGATGCTGGTGATTTCCAGTAGGTGACCTCACAGTGACTCAAGCTACCTCTTACTGTTGATTGTGATGAAATGCCAGCTGAGGCACATGCCTTGGGAGCTAAGTGGTTGCTGCCGTTGACCACTGTGAAGACTGTTTTGGGAAGGGTCGCTTTGGATGCACTTGAGCAGGGGTCCCCAACCCCTGAGCCATGGAGCCGTAGGGAGCCACACAGCAGGAGGTGAGTGGTGTCGAGTGAGGGAGTGAGGGAAGCTTTGTCTGTATTTACAGCCACTCCCCTTTGCTCACATTCCCGCCTGAGCTCCGCCTTCTCAGATGAGCAGCAGCATTAGATTCTCATAGGAGAACGCACCCTGTTGTGAACCGTGCATGTGAGGGATCTAGGTTGCGCTGTCCTTATGAGAATCTAATACCTATTGATCTGTCACTTTCTCCCATCACGCTCAGGTGGGACCATCCAGTTTCAGGAAAACAAGCTTAACACGCCCACTGATTCGACATTATGGTGAGTTCTATAATTATTTTATTATATATTGGATATATAATAAACATATATATTTATTATATATATTAATATGTTAAATATATTAATATATTAAATATATTATTATATATTGTAATAATGGAAATAAAGTCCCTAATAAATGTAAATGTGCTTAAATCTTTTGGCGCAGCTCCTACCTCCCGGCAGCCTCTCCAGGCCCAGAACTTTCTCCAGTCAGCCTCTACAGACCAAGCTCGTGACTCACAATGGCCTATTTAGGCCCATACCCTATGTCACGGCAGTCTCCGCAGATGAGGCTACTGCCTCACAACAGCCTCCACAGGCACAGCTCCATCGTTACAATGGCCTCTTTAGACCCAGCTCCTGCCTCCCAGCCTTCTCTCCAGGCCCTGAACTTTCTCCGTAAGTTGAGGTAGCTGGGACTGTAGGTATACATGATGATACTTGGGTAATTTTTAAATTGTTTTGTAGACATGGGGTCTCAGTTTGTTGGCCAGGCTGGTGTCAAACTAATGGCCTCAAGTGACCCTTCCACCCCTGCCTCCCATCCTCGAGGTATTTGCCACCACAAGGAGCACTTGTTCAATTTTCTAAAAAAGAAATTTCTAAAGTAAGGCTGTGGGATGATGGCAGGAAGATAAAAGAAAAACAGAAGAATAAGTTAAAATGACTTATTCACACATATTCTTTTGACAGCAAGAAGAACTTTTAGTATATACATTCCTTACAAACAAACAAAAGGCAGGTAAACAATGTTGTATAGGAACTTCAATACGCACTGTACAGTATTCCCACTTTGCTGACATAAGTTATGGAAATTTCGTAGTTTACTTGAGTGTCGCTACCAGTATTTTGCTTCTCTGATGATTTTTATCAACTTCCTCATCTGTTAACTTCTCTCCAAGGTATGTCATGTCACGACATACTGCCGCTGCACGAACATGGCCAGTGTCTTCCTATTCAACATGTAGAATGCTTTCCTAATTTCTCTTTTTACTCTCTGTCTTTGTGTTCTGCATTTTCCTTACTTTTATTGTCAGAAACTCCAGAAAGTCAATCGTACTAATTTATCACGATTTGCTTTATTAATTTATACTTTGCTTATATGGAATTTTGCCCAGCAGACCTCATTACAGTTTCTAACCTGTTTTATTTATTTATTTTTTTTCTGAGACAGGGTCTCCCTCTGTTGTCCAAGGCTGGAGTGTAGTAGCGCTATCGCAGCTGACTGCAGCCTCAACCTTCCAGGCTGAAGCGATCCTCCTACCTCAACCTCCCACGTGGCTGAGACTACAGGTGCTTGCCACTATGCCCAACTAATATTTGGAATTTTCGTATACGTGGATTCCAGAGGGGTGACAGCGAAACGTGAGTAAGCATGGATTTTGGTATATGCAGAGATGGGGGGCTGGAACTGATTCTGTATACTGAGGGACGACGACTGTATATGTTTTTACAATTACGCTGTAGGATACATTCTGTTGCATAGCCTTGAAAATAATAATTTTTAATTGAGTGGAATAATAATAATATTGCTAAAAGTAGCAGCTGGCCAGGTGTGGTGGCTCACACTGGTAATCGCAACACTTTGGGAGGCTGAGGCAGGAGGATGGCTTGAGGCCAAGAGTTTGCGATAGGCCTTGGAAACGCAGGGGGAGTCACCATCCCTACAGAAAAACACATGAATTAGCCTAGTGTGGTGGCATGTTCCTGTAGTCCCAGCTACTTGGGAGGCTGAGGTGGGAGGATCACTTGAGCCCAGGGAGGCTGAGACTGCAGTGAGTCATGATCAGGCCTCTGCACTCCAGCCTGGGTGACAGAGTGAGACCCCGTCTCAAAACACCAAAAAAGTAGCAGCTAACATCAACTGACCTTTTACCAGGTGCCTACTGATACCATAGTTTAATTTCTTAGAACTGTTTCTTATTTCACTTAGCAACTCTGTTTTCAGTTACTCCCAGATTTTTACTGTGTGTGTACAGATGATCTTTTGTTTGGATTGAATTGTCTCCCCAGAAGTAAGATTACTGTGAGTCATGGTGAATGGACATTCTCATTACCCTTGATGTAAATCGACAGGGTTTTGGGTGCCTCCCAGCTATAATCTTAGCACTTTGGGAGGCTAAGAGAGGAGGATTGCTTGAGGCCAAGAGTTGGAGGAGGCAGTATGGCAGTATGGTGAGACCCTGTCTCCATTATTTTAAAAAATTGACAGGCTTTACCCGGGAAGGCTTATACACAATTTAAACACCCCTCATAGTATAAGAAAGTGCCCATTTCACTGCACCTTTGCCAGCACAGGGTATTATAATTTAGTAAGTCATTTTTTGTTTGATTATTTTAAATAGACAAAAGACCTCATGTTACTCTACTTGTCACATTTCAACATCTTTCCTCAGCTTATTAGCTCTATTTCTTTTCTGTCTGTAAATGGTTGTTGTTGTTTTGTTCTTTGAGACAGGGTCTTGCTCTGTCACCAGGCTGGACTGTAGTGGCATAATCATGCCTCACTGCAGCCTTGACCTCCCAGGCTCAAACTTCAGCATTCCGAGTAGCTGGGACTACAAGTGTGCACCACCACTCCCAGCTAACTTTTTTCTTCTTTTGGATAGAGACAGGGTCTCACTGTGTTGTCCAGACCGGTCTCTAGCTCCTGGCCTTAAGCAATCCTCCTGCATTAGCTTCTCAAATGGCTGGAATTTCAGGCATGAGCCACCATGCCTGGCCTGGGCTAGTCCCATATTCTCTAGAGTTCTCTTTACTTTGTGCTAGCCAATCTCTCATTATGCTGTTCACCTGTTATAATGAATAATTCTCCATATTAAATTTTACCACTTTAAACTTTTGAGTGGTTTATGCTTCCTGATTGGACTCTGACTAATATGTTAGGAAGGGTCCCAGGAGGTAAACCCACACAGATGGGATTTGGGCATAGGTTTGGTTTCCCAGGGGGCAGTGCTGAGCTCTTTGCCAGTGGGAAATGGGATGCTGGTGATTTCCAGTAGGTGACCTCACAGTGACTCAAGCTACCTCTTACTGTTGATTGTGATGAAATGCCAGCTGAGGCACATGCCTTGGGAGCTAAGTGGTTGCTGCCGTTGACCACTGTGAAGACTGTTTTGGGAAGGGTCGCTTTGGATGCACTTGAGCAGGGGTCCCCAACCCCTGAGCCATGGAGCCGTAGGGAGCCACACAGCAGGAGGTGAGTGGTGTCGAGTGAGGGAGTGAGGGAAGCTTTGTCTGTATTTACAGCCACTCCCCTTTGCTCACATTCCCGCCTGAGCTCCGCCTTCTCAGATGAGCAGCAGCATTAGATTCTCATAGGAGAACGCACCCTGTTGTGAACCGTGCATGTGAGGGATCTAGGTTGCGCTGTCCTTATGAGAATCTAATACCTATTGATCTGTCACTTTCTCCCATCACGCTCAGGTGGGACCATCCAGTTTCAGGAAAACAAGCTTAACACGCCCACTGATTCGACATTATGGTGAGTTCTATAATTATTTTATTATATATTGGATATATAATAAACATATATATTTATTATATATATTAATATGTTAAATATATTAATATATTAAATATATTATTATATATTGTAATAATGGAAATAAAGTCCCTAATAAATGTAAATGTGCTTAAATCTTTTGGCGCAGCTCCTACCTCCCGGCAGCCTCTCCAGGCCCAGAACTTTCTCCAGTCAGCCTCTACAGACCAAGCTCGTGACTCACAATGGCCTATTTAGGCCCATACCCTACGTCACGGCAGTCTCCGCAGATGAGGCTACTGCCTCACAACAGCCTCCACAGGCACAGCTCCATCGGATATTGGATATATCCAATATCCACAGCCCACAGCTTCCTCAAGCCAAGCTCCCCAGGCCCAGGTCAGGCCTCACGGTGGCCTCTCCAGGATGAGCTCCTGCCCTCCGATGGCACCTGCAGGCCCCAAATGGTCTCCGGTCGGTGGGCTCCTCCACGCCAAGCTTGGGCCCCCCGGCGACCTCTGCAGGCCCAAGTTGTCCTGAAGTTGGCATCTCCCGGCCGTGCCTCCCAGCAAGTAAGCAAGCTCTTTTGGCTCAACTCCTGCCCAGCTCCCAACCGCCTTTGTGGGCCCCGAACTTTCTCCAGCCAAGTTCTTTGGGCCTAATTCCTGCCGCCCGGTGGCCTGTACGGGCCCAGCAATGGTTGGAGAACAGCCTATGCAGGTCCCCGCTCTTGCCTCCCAGGGGCCTCTCCAGGCCCAGCTCTTGACCCCACGGCGGCCTCTTAGGGCCAAGTCCCTGCCTGCCTCCCAGCAGCCCGCGTGCGGCCCAGCTCCTCCCTCACGGTGGCCTGTTGATGCCCATGCCTCTGGCACCCTGCCCAGAGGCATGAGCCCCTGCCTCACACCGGCCCCTCCCACGCTGAGAGAGGTCAGCGTGAGCCCTTGCCTCACACCGGCCCCTCCCACGCTGAGAGAGGTCAGAGTGAGCCCCATGCCTCACACCGGCCCCTCCCACGCTGAGAGAGGTCAGCGTGAGCCCCTTGCCTCACACCGGCCCCTCCCACGCTGAGAGAGGTCAGAGTGAGCCCTTGCCTCACACCGGCCCCTCCCATGCTGAGAGAGGTCAGAGTGAGCCCTTGCCTCACACCGGCCCCTCCCATGCTGAGAGAGGTCAGAGTGAGCCCTTGCCTCACACCGGCCCCTCCCACGCTGAGAGAGGTCAGCGTTAGCCCCTTGCCTCACACCGGCCCCTCCCACGCTGAGAGAGGTCGTGAGCCCTTGCCTCACACCGGCCCCTCCCATGCTGAGAGAGGTCAGAGTGAGCCCCTTGCCTCACACCGGCCCCTCCCACGCTGAGAGACGTCAGCCTGAGCCCTTGCGTCACACCGGCCCCTCCCATGCTGAGAGAGGTCAGCGTGAGCCCCTTGCCTCACACCGGCCCCTCCCACGCTGAGAGAGGTCAGCGTGAGCCCTTGCCTCACACCGGCCCCTCCCACGCTGAGAGAAGTCAGAGTGAGCCCCATGCCTCATACCGGCCCCTCCCACGCTGAGAGAGGTCAGCGTGAGCCCTTGCCTCACACCGGCCCCTCCCACGCTGAGAGAGGTCAGCGTGAGCCCTTGCCTCACACCGGCCCCTCCCACGCTGAGAGAGGTCAGCGTGAGCCCTTGCCTCACACCGGCCTCTCCCACGCTGAGAGAGGTCAGCATGAGCCCCTTGCCTCACACCGGCCCCTCCCACGCTGAGAGAGGTCAGCGTGAGCCCTTGCCTCACACCGGCCCCTCCCACGCTGGGAGAGGTCAGCGTGAGCCCTTGCCTCACACCGGCCCCTCCCACGCTGAGAGAGGTCAGAGTGAGCCCCATGCCTCACACCGGCCCCTCCCACGCTGAGAGAGGTCAGAGTGAGCCCCATGCCTCACACCGCCCCCTCCCACAGTGAGAGAGGTCAGCGTGAGCCCTTGCCTCACACCGGCCCCTCCCACGCTGAGAGAGGTCAGAGTGAGCCCCATGCCTCACACCGGCCCCTCCCACGCTGAGAGAGGTCAGCGTGAGCCCTTGCCTCACACCGGCCCCTCCCACGCTGAGAGAGGTCAGCGTGAGCCCCTTGCCTCGCACCGTCCCCTCCCTCGCTGACAGAGGTCAGCCTGAGCCCCTTGCCTCACACCGGCCCCTCCCTCGCTGACAGAGGTCAGCCTGAGCCCCTTGCGTCACACCGGCCCCTCCCACGCTGAGAGAGGTCAGCGTGAGCCCTTGCCTCACACCGGCCCCTCCCACGCTGAGAGAGGTCAGCGTGAGCCCTTGCCTCACACCGGCCCCTCCCACGCTGAGAGAGGTCAGCGTGAGCCCCTTGCCTCACACCGGCCCCTCCCACGCTGAGAGAGGTCAGCGTGAGCCCTTGCCTCACACCGGCCCCTCCCACGCTGAGAGAGGTCAGCGTGAGCCCCTTGCCTCACACCGGCCCCTCCCACGCTGAGAGAGGTCAGCGTGAGCCCTTGCCTCACACCGGCCCCTCCCACGCTGAGAGAGGTCAGCGTGAGCCCCTTGCCTCACACCGGCCCCTCCCACGCTGAGAGAGGTCAGCGTGAGCCCTTGCCTCACACCGGCCCCTCCCTCGCTTACAGAGGTCAGCCTGAGCCCCTTGCCTCACACCGGCCCCTCCCACGCTGAGAGAGGTCAGTGTGAGCCCTTGCCTCACACCGGCCCCTCCCATGCTGAGAGAGGTCAGCGTGAGCCCCTGCCTCAACAGGCCACCGTGAGGGAGGAGCAGGGTCGCACGTGGGCTGCTGGGAGGCAGGCAGGGACTTGGGCCTGGGAGGTCGCGGTGGGGCGAGAGCTGGGCCTGGAGACACCCCTCTGAGGCAACAGCGGGGCCTACAGACTCTGTTCTCCAGCCGGAGCTGGGACTGTTCAGGTACTGGGAGGCGGGATGTGGGTCTGAAGAGCTTGGTTGCCGAAACTTCGGTGTCTACAAACGCAGGTGGGAATTGAGCCAAAAAAGCTTGTTTCCTGGGAGGTGGGAGATGCAGCCAAGAGAAACAGCTGTGCCTGCAGAGGCCGCCATGTGGGAGGCTGAGGCCGGGCCTCCTCAAATCGGCCTCTCCAGAGCCACTTGCAGCCTCCCGGCGTCCTCTCCGGGCCCAGCTCTTCCTCCCGGCTGTGTCTCCAGGCCTGACTCTGGCCTCCCAACAACGTCTTTGGACTCAGCTCCTGCCCAGCTCCCAGCGGCCCTGGTAGGCCCACCACTTCCCGAAGCCAAGCTCCCCAGGCCCAGCTCAGGCCTCACGGTGGCCTCTCCAGGCTCAGCTCCTGCCCTCCGATGGCAAGGTCGGTGGGCTCCTCTAGGCCCAGCTTGGGCCTCCCGGCGGCCTCTGCAGGCCCAAATCGTCCTGAAGTCGGCCTCTCCAGGCCCAGCTCTGGCCTCCCGGCGGCCTCTGCAGGCCCAAGTCGTCGTCAAGTCGGCCTGGAATTGGGCCTGGAAGAGCAGCAAGTCGGCCTTCCCGGGCCCAGCTCCGTCCTCTCGGCGGCCTCTCCAGGTGCAAAACTTCCTCGAGTCAGCCTCTCCAGGCCCAGCTCCTCCTGCCTCCCAGTGGCCTCTTTCAGCCCAGACCAGCTCATGGCTCTTGGCGGCCTTCCCAGGCCCCGCTTTTGACTTTTGGTGGCCTCTTCAGGCCCAGAACTTGACCTCCAGTGGGCCTTTGCAGGCCCGGCCTCCTGCCTCTCGAAGGCCTGCATGGGCCTGGACTCACAGCGGACTCACAGCGGACTCTCCATGCCCAGCTAGCCCTTGCCTCATTGCGGCCTCCCGAGTCCAAAGCTCCTGCCTCTCGGCCGCTTCGGCAGGCCCAGCTCCCGCCTGCCAGCGGCCTCTTTAGGCCCAGCTCATTCCTCACAACGGCCTTCCCAGGCCCCGTTTTTCCCTTCCGGCAGCCTCTTGGCCTCTAATTTGTTTATCTTTTGTGTATAAATCCCAAAATATTGAATTTTGGAATATTTCCACCATTATGTAAATATTTTGGTAGGTGATTTATTTGGGGTGAGTTTCTGCACCAAGCCCGAATTTTTTATTTTATTTTACTGATTATTTGGTGTTAAACAGGTTTAATGACGGTCATGGCAACTTTTTGGCACAATGAAAAATATCGCCCATGATCAACGTGTTCTGTTCTGGGGAAGGGGGCAAAGGCAGGGTGAATCACTTTCTTAAAAAGTATAGCTCAAGTTGGGAGTGCAGAGGGAATGGGGAGAAAACCCTCCCGCTGCCTGTGTCGAAGTGCAGGAGGCCCCACCCCCATACTCACCTGAGTCCAGCCCCCCTCTGCCCCCCGGGTGGCTCAGCCCAGCTCCTGCCTAGGAGAGCCTTAGTGTTGGGAGGGACCCTGATGACTGAGGAGCCTGGTAGCTCCAGGTCGCCCACACTTTCAGGTCTCTTGCCCCAGAAGGTGGCAGGATCCATTGGGAGGAAACAGGTCGCCTTGGAAGGCGTCCGTGGGTCCCCATCCCCAGGGGTAGGGGCCATAGGGGGCCCGCTCTGCTGCCTTGACCATACTCCTGGGCTTTGAAGGATCCTGGGCCCAGTAAGAAGGAGGTGGGTGCCAAGGTTGAGGAGGAAGCATCCGAGTATGTGTAGGGGGAGGACAGGGTGGGAGCATAGACTTTGCCAAAAGCTGCAGGTGGATCGGGGGACCCTGGGGGCTCAGGATCCAGCAAGGGGCGGCAGGAGTAAAGGAGGAAGGAATGACAGGTGCAAGTACCTTCCCACCAAAGCCCTTGTTGCCCTCTGGCTCCTCCCCAGAGTTGTCCCCACTCTCAAGTCAGTCACCCACTCCTTGAACTTGAGATCAGTGTCAGTGGTGCTAAAGCCATCATCAGCCATGACATCATCACCCCCTCCTCCTCATGGATGACCGTGTGCTCCTCGTCACTCGCCATGTCCTCACTGGCCATCTGCTGGGAATGAGCATCTCAAGTGGGCAGCAGCAGGGCTGCCCACTGGTCACCTCCCTCACCAGGGGCTGCAAAGTGGCCTGGAGCTCCATACTGAGTAGAAGGCTTTGGGCCAGAGTATGATGCAGTGCCAGACACCACCTGTGTCAGTTCCTGTAGTGCCTGACGGTCTATTTCCCTGCCGTCCAGGCTGTGTACCCCCCTGTGGGAGAAGGCTTGGGCCAGGCTGAGCCAGGTTCCCTGACTGTGTGCAGCCGTTCTGCCCCACAGAAGCTGCTCCTTGGTATCCGAGCTCTGGAGTGTTTAGGTTGCAACTGACAGGAGTTCAGAGGACACCCCAGGGGCAGTGGCAGTGCCCGTCTCTGATATGCTCCGCTCCCACGAGCCCTTGTTACACTCCTGCTAGCCCCTGGCTTGTGGGCTTGGCCTCTGAGCTGGACTTCTTTCGGTCCTTGTTGCAAGTGGGCCACCTTCACCTGGAAGGCCAGGTCGTGGTATTTCTGCGTCTCATTGGGCCCCAGGGTGTACCACCGCTCGCTCAGCATCTGGCTGACGGTCCGGATATCCTGGTTGGAGTGACCCTGGTGCGCCCTGCCAGGGCCTGGTGCCGCTTGCTGAAGATCATGACCGCCACTCATGGGCCACCGGATGTGGTCCTTGTCCCATTTGTTGGGGCTGCGTCCATCCTTCTCAGAAGATGAGTCCTGTTCCTTGCGCAGGGCACTGAGGGACTGGGCCTGACATCATCTGAGTGGTAGAGGCAACTGGGTGTCAGGAGACATGATGGAGAGGAAAGCATCATCATGGTCATTCTCTGTCTCACTGTCCAGCAGGGACTCCCCTGAGGGGCCCAGGGCTCCTCCGTGGTGGGAGGTGAGCTTTTACCAGGTTCCACCACCCCCAAAGTGTGTGGGGTTGCGGGCCCTGGGCTTTCAGGGCAGGTGGCTCCAGGGGGCCGCCCAGGGTCAACACTCCCTGTCCCACCTGGTGGATGCTCATGAGCAACAGCTGCCAACTTGGCAGGTTGTTTTCTCTGGTTGGAGGCCACTGAGTGACTGGCAGGTTGCTGGGCCTCGTGTGGCTGCAGGGAGGGGTGAGGAAGGGGATGGAGTACCAGGGGAACATGGCCACAGAGTGACCTTCCACATTCCTCCACACGAACATGCTGACGCCACGGGAGGCCTCACTGAACGCAGGCCTGGGGGCCGAGTACTTGGTCCGGGCAGGGGGTTCCTGGCAGGGGCTCACAACTCGCCCCCTCCTTAGCCAAGGTGGCTTGGGCCCAGAGAAGGGGGGGTTGGAGAGGAGCAGAAGGCCAGCCCTCAAGTTTTGTTTTGTTTGTTTTGGTTTTTGTTTTTGAAATGTAGTTTGACTCTTGTCACCCAGGCTGGAGTGCAGTGGCACGATCTCAGTGGCCTTCATACCTGGCTAATTTTTTGTATTTTTACTGGAGGTGGGGTTTTGCCATGTTGGCCAGGCTGGTCTTGACCTCCCGACCTCAGGTGATCCACCCACCTCAGCCTCCCAAAATGGGATTACAGGCATGAGCCACTGCTCCCAACTTCATTCATTTTTACTTGAAAAACTCCGTTAAGTATTTTTTTAAGGTAGACCTAGTGGTCCTGAATGCCCTCAGCTTTGTTTGTCGAGGAAGCACGTTATTTGTTTTTTCTTTCTGAAGGACAGCTTTGTCAGACATAGTATTAGTTGCTGGCAGTTTTTTTCTTTCAGCACTTTGAATGTAGTATTCGATTCTGTCCTGACCTGCAAAGTTTCTTTAACTTTTGACTATTTGATTATATTGTGACTTGGTGAGTATCTATTTGGTTTGAACCTCTTTAGGAATCTTTAAGCTTCATGGATTTAGATGTCTAAATCTTTCCCATGATTTAGGCAGTTTTCAGCCATTCTTTAAATAAACTTTCTTCTCCTTTCTCTACTTTCCTTCCCAAACTCCCATAAACTGACAATGGTTTGCCTAATGGTGTCTTGTTGGCTTTCTTTTCTCTGTCTTTTTTTCCTTTTCTTTTCTTTCTTTTTGAGACAGAGTCATGCTCTGTCACCCAGGCTGGAGTGCAATGTGTGGTCTTGGCTCACTAGGGTTAGGGTTAGGGTTAGGGTTAGGGGTTAGGGTTAGGGTTAGGGTTAGGGTTTTAAGGTTAGGGTTAGGGTTAGGGTTAGGGTTAGGGTTAGGGTTAGGGTTAGGGTTAGGGTTAGGGTTAGGGTTAGGGTTAGGGTTAGGGTTAGGGTTAGGGTTAGGGTTAGGGTTAGGGTTAGGGTTAGGGTTAGGGTTAGGGTTAGGGTTAGGGTTAGGGTTAGGGTTAGGGTTAGGGTTAGGGTTAGGGTTAGGGTTAGGGTTAGGGTTAGGGTTAGGGTTAGGGTTAGGGTTAGGGTTAGGGTTAGGGTTAGGGTTAGGGTTAGGGTTAGGGTTAGGGTTAGGGTTAGGGTTAGGGTTAGGGTTAGGGTTAGGGTTAGGGTTAGGGTTAGGGTTAGGGTTAGGGTTAGGGTTAGGGTTAGGGTTAGGGTTAGGGTTAGGGTTAGGGTTAGGGTTAGGGTTAGGGTTAGGGTTAGGGTTAGGGTTAGGGTTAGGGTTAGGGTTAGGGTTAGGGTTAGGGTTAGGGTTAGGGTTAGGGTTAGGGTTAGGGTTAGGGTTAGGGTTAGGGTTAGGGTTAGGGTTAGGGTTAGGGTTAGGGTTAGGGTTAGGGTTAGGGTTAGGGTTAGGGTTAGGGTTAGGGTTAGGGTTAGGGTTAGGGTTAGGGTTAGGGTTAGGGTTAGGGTTAGGGTTAGGGTTAGGGTTAGGGTTAGGGTTAGGGTTAGGGTTAGGGTTAGGGTTAGGGTTAGGGTTAGGGTTAGGGTTAGGGTTAGGGTTAGGGTTAGGGTTAGGGTTAGGGTTAGGGTTAGGGTTAGGGTTAGGGTTAGGGTTAGGGTTAGGGTTAGGGTTAGGGTTAGGGTTAGGGTTAGGGTTAGGGTTAGGGTTAGGGTTAGGGTTAGGGTTAGGGTTAGGGTTAGGGTTAGGGTTAGGGTTAGGGTTAGGGTTAGGGTTAGGGTTAGGGTTAGGGTTAGGGTTAGGGTTAGGGTTAGGGTTAGGGTTAGGGTTAGGGTTAGGGTTAGGGTTAGGGTTAGGGTTAGGGTTAGGGTTAGGGTTAGGGTTAGGGTTAGGGTTAGGGTTAGGGTTAGGGTTAGGGTTAGGGTTAGGGTTAGGGTTAGGGTTAGGGTTAGGGTTAGGGTTAGGGTTAGGGTTAGGGTTAGGGTTAGGGTTAGGGTTAGGGTTAGGGTTAGGGTTAGGGTTAGGGTTAGGGTTAGGGTTAGGGTTAGGGTTAGGGTTAGGGTTAGGGTTAGGGTTAGGGTTAGGGTTAGGGTTAGGGTTAGGGTTAGGGTTAGGGTTAGGGTTAGGGTTAGGGTTAGGGTTAGGGTTAGGGTTAGGGTTAGGGTTAGGGTTAGGGTTAGGGTTAGGGTTAGGGTTAGGGTTAGGGTTAGGGTTAGGGTTAGGGTTAGGGTTAGGGTTAGGGTTAGGGTTAGGGTTAGGGTTAGGGTTAGGGTTAGGGTTAGGGTTAGGGTTAGGGTTAGGGTTAGGGTTAGGGTTAGGGTTAGGGTTAGGGTTAGGGTTAGGGTTAGGGTTAGGGTTAGGGTTAGGGTTAGGGTTAGGGTTAGGGTTAGGGTTAGGGTTAGGGTTAGGGTTAGGGTTAGGGTTAGGGTTAGGGTTAGGGTTAGGGTTAGGGTTAGGGTTAGGGTTAGGGTTAGGGTTAGGGTTAGGGTTAGGGTTAGGGTTAGGGTTAGGGTTAGGGTTAGGGTTAGGGTTAGGGTTAGGGTTAGGGTTAGGGTTAGGGTTAGGGTTAGGGTTAGGGTTAGGGTTAGGGTTAGGGTTAGGGTTAGGGTTAGGGTTAGGGTTAGGGTTAGGGTTAGGGTTAGGGTTAGGGTTAGGGTTAGGGTTAGGGTTAGGGTTAGGGTTAGGGTTAGGGTTAGGGTTAGGGTTAGGGTTAGGGTTAGGGTTAGGGTTAGGGTTAGGGTTAGGGTTAGGGTTAGGGTTAGGGTTAGGGTTAGGGTTAGGGTTAGGGTTAGGGTTAGGGTTAGGGTTAGGGTTAGGGTTAGGGTTAGGGTTAGGGTTAGGGTTAGGGTTAGGGTTAGGGTTAGGGTTAGGGTTAGGGTTAGGGTTAGGGTTAGGGTTAGGGTTAGGGTTAGGGTTAGGGTTAGGGTTAGGGTTAGGGTTAGGGTTAGGGTTAGGGTTAGGGTTAGGGTTAGGGTTAGGGTTAGGGTTAGGGTTAGGGTTAGGGTTAGGGTTAGGTTAGGGTTAGGGTTAGGGTTAGGGTTAGGGTTAGGGTTAGGGTTAGGGTTAGGGTTAGGGTTAGGGTTAGGGTTAGGGTTAGGGTTAGGGTTAGGGTTAGGGTTAGGGTTAGGGTTAGGGTTAGGGTTAGGGTTAGGGTTAGGGTTAGGGTTAGGGTTAGGGTTAGGGTTAGGGTTAGGGTTAGGGTTAGGGTTAGGGTTAGGGTTAGGGTTAGGGTTAGGGTTAGGGTTAGGGTTAGGGTTAGGGTTAGGGTTAGGGTTAGGGTTAGGGTTAGGGTTAGGGTTAGGGTTAGGGTTAGGGTTAGGGTTAGGGTTAGGGTTAGGGTTAGGGTTAGGGTTAGGGTTAGGGTTAGGGTTAGGGTTAGGGTTAGGGTTAGGGTTAGGGTTAGGGTTAGGGTTAGGGTTAGGGTTAGGGTTAGGGTTAGGGTTAGGGTTAGGGTTAGGGTTAGGGTTAGGGTTAGGGTTAGGGTTAGGGTTAGGGTTAGGGTTAGGGTTAGGGTTAGGGTTAGGGTTAGGGTTAGGGTTAGGGTTAGGGTTAGGGTTAGGGTTAGGGTTAGGGTTAGGGTTAGGGTTAGGGTTAGGGTTAGGGTTAGGGTTAGGGTTAGGGTTAGGGTTAGGGTTAGGGTTAGGGTTAGGGTTAGGGTTAGGGTTAGGGTTAGGGTTAGGGTTAGGGTTAGGGTTAGGGTTAGGGTTAGGGTTAGGGTTAGGGTTAGGGTTAGGGTTAGGGTTAGGGTTAGGGTTAGGGTTAGGGTTAGGGTTAGGGTTAGGGTTAGGGTTAGGGTTAGGGTTAGGGTTAGGGTTAGGGTTAGGGTTAGGGTTAGGGTTAGGGTTAGGGTTAGGGTTAGGGTTAGGGTTAGGGTTAGGGTTAGGGTTAGGGTTAGGGTTAGGGTTAGGGTTAGGGTTAGGGTTAGGGTTAGGGTTAGGGTTAGGGTTAGGGTTAGGGTTAGGGTTAGGGTTAGGGTTAGGGTTAGGGTTAGGGTTAGGGTTAGGGTTAGGGTTAGGGTTAGGGTTAGGGTTAGGGTTAGGGTTAGGGTTAGGGTTAGGGTTAGGGTTAGGGTTAGGGTTAGGGTTAGGGTTAGGGTTAGGGTTAGGGTTAGGGTTAGGGTTAGGGTTAGGGTTAGGGTTAGGGTTAGGGTTAGGGTTAGGGTTAGGGTTAGGGTTAGGGTTAGGGTTAGGGTTAGGGTTAGGGTTAGGGTTAGGGTTAGGGTTAGGGTTAGGGTTAGGGTTAGGGTTAGGGTTAGGGTTAGGGTTAGGGTTAGGGTTAGGGTTAGGGTTAGGGTTAGGGTTAGGGTTAGGGTTAGGGTTAGGGTTAGGGTTAGGGTTAGGGTTAGGGTTAGGGTTAGGGTTAGGGTTAGGGTTAGGGTTAGGGTTAGGGTTAGGGTTAGGGTTAGGGTTAGGGTTAGGGTTAGGGTTAGGGTTAGGGTTAGGGTTAGGGTTAGGGTTAGGGTTAGGGTTAGGGTTAGGGTTAGGGTTAGGGTTAGGGTTAGGGTTAGGGTTAGGGTTAGGGTTAGGGTTAGGGTTAGGGTTAGGGTTAGGGTTAGGGTTAGGGTTAGGGTTAGGGTTAGGGTTAGGGTTAGGGTTAGGGTTAGGGTTAGGGTTAGGGTTAGGGTTAGGGTTAGGGTTAGGGTTAGGGTTAGGGTTAGGGTTAGGGTTAGGGTTAGGGTTAGGGTTAGGGTTAGGGTTAGGGTTAGGGTTAGGGTTAGGGTTAGGGTTAGGGTTAGGGTTAGGGTTAGGGTTAGGGTTAGGGTTAGGGTTAGGGTTAGGGTTAGGGTTAGGGTTAGGGTTAGGGTTAGGGTTAGGGTTAGGGTTAGGGTTAGGGTTAGGGTTAGGGTTAGGGTTAGGGTTAGGGTTAGGGTTAGGGTTAGGGTTAGGGTTAGGGTTAGGGTTAGGGTTAGGGTTAGGGTTAGGGTTAGGGTTAGGGTTAGGGTTAGGGTTAGGGTTAGGGTTAGGGTTAGGGTTAGGGTTAGGGTTAGGGTTAGGGTTAGGGTTAGGGTTAGGGTTAGGGTTAGGGTTAGGGTTAGGGTTAGGGTTAGGGTTAGGGTTAGGGTTAGGGTTAGGGTTAGGGTTAGGGTTAGGGTTAGGGTTAGGGTTAGGGTTAGGGTTAGGGTTAGGGTTAGGGTTAGGGTTAGGGTTAGGGTTAGGGTTAGGGTTAGGGTTAGGGTTAGGGTTAGGGTTAGGGTTAGGGTTAGGGTTAGGGTTAGGGTTAGGGTTAGGGTTAGGGTTAGGGTTAGGGTTAGGGTTAGGGTTAGGGTTAGGGTTAGGGTTAGGGTTAGGGTTAGGGTTAGGGTTAGGGTTAGGGTTAGGGTTAGGGTTAGGGTTAGGGTTAGGGTTAGGGTTAGGGTTAGGGTTAGGGTTAGGGTTAGGGTTAGGGTTAGGGTTAGGGTTAGGGTTAGGGTTAGGGTTAGGGTTAGGGTTAGGGTTAGGGTTAGGGTTAGGGTTAGGGTTAGGGTTAGGGTTAGGGTTAGGGTTAGGGTTAGGGTTAGGGTTAGGGTTAGGGTTAGGGTTAGGGTTAGGGTTAGGGTTAGGGTTAGGGTTAGGGTTAGGGTTAGGGTTAGGGTTAGGGTTAGGGTTAGGGTTAGGGTTAGGGTTAGGGTTAGGGTTAGGGTTAGGGTTAGGGTTAGGGTTAGGGTTAGGGTTAGGGTTAGGGTTAGGGTTAGGGTTAGGGTTAGGGTTAGGGTTAGGGTTAGGGTTAGGGTTAGGGTTAGGGTTAGGGTTAGGGTTAGGGTTAGGGTTAGGGTTAGGGTTAGGGTTAGGGTTAGGGTTAGGGTTAGGGTTAGGGTTAGGGTTAGGGTTAGGGTTAGGGTTAGGGTTAGGGTTAGGGTTAGGGGTTAG